>NC_080610.1:955286-1305421 GCF_027887145.1 Ammospiza caudacuta
TTGGTGTGTGGACTCTTCCAAGAAGAACACCTCAACATAGTAACTGACTCTATATTCGTGGCAAGGCTCTGCCTAGCCATGGCAGGACCAGGAGTGTCAACATCAGCAGCAGCCCTAATGCTGGAAGAAGCACTCTCCTCGCGACAGGGCACTGTGTTAGTCATTCAAATCAACAGTCACAACCTAGCCAAAGGTTATTTCCAGATCAGCAACGACAAAGCGGACGCTGCAACAAAAGGCGTATGGACATTGCAGGAAGCTCGTCAACTGCACGAGTCGCTCCACATCAGAGCCAAAGCACTGGCGAAGAAATGTGAAATCTCGACAGCAGACGTGAAACATGTGGTAGCCACCTGCCCTCATTGCCAGAAGTCACCCCTATGGACCTGTGGGGTCAACCCGAGAGGTCTCAAGCCTTCAGAGATCTGGCAGTCAGACTTCACCTTGTGTCAACTGCTGAAGCCCCAAGCATGGCTTGCAGTGACAGTGGACACTTACAGCGGAATGATCATAGCCACACAGCACCCCAAAACTAACACCAAGGCCACAGTTCAACACTGGCTGACAGTCATGGCTTGGCTTGGTATCCCCAAGCAGATCAAAACTGACAATGGTTCCAATTTCACCTCCAAACCAGTGCAAGAATTCACCTCAAAATGGGGCATCACATTAGTGCAAGGTATCCCGTATAACAGTACCGGGCAGGCCATAGTTGAGTGAGCAAATCAGACCCTGAAAACCAAGCTAGAAGTGTTGGCGAAAGAAGAGGGCTTTGCCAGTTACATTCCCCCAGGAGATCAGGGGCGTATACTGGCAACCGCTTTGCTAGCACTGAATCAATTCCCTAGGGGAGATGAAACAAACAGTCCCGTCCAAAAGCACTGGGCCACCCGAGCGCTAGAGGAGGGCCTGCGGGTAGTAATTAGAAATGAGCTAGGCGAATGGGAATGGGGCTGGAGGCTGATGCTCACGGGGCGAGGGTACGCAGCTGTCAAAAAGGACGGCAAAATCAGGTGGTGTCCACTTAAGTCAATCAAGCCCGACCTTCACAACGAGCAGAATGAGACTGACGAGAGTTGCGCATTTCTGTTTACAGGACATGCTCGTGGGACGTCCTCGTGACGCGTACATCCCCGTTCCAGAGGAAAGTGACAGACCACCAAGCCGCCAGGCAGCGCCCAAGAGACCCGCGTGGGTGAGACCCAAGCATCAACGGTGTTTCTGTGTGATTTTGCTGTTGGGGCTTGTCGCCAGAGGGCAAGCCAGCCCAGACCACTACCCCCATCAGCCATTCAGGTGGGTCATGCGACACCTTAGTAGTGACAAGGTGCTCAAAGAAATCACCACACCAAACGCCTCATCCTTCGTGCTCCGCATCACCGACCAGTTTCTGGGACTACCAAAGGTAGACCCCTATTCCCCACACGCCACACACATGTACCTATCCTACTGGTGCCCAGCTTCAAACCCAGGAAAAAGCTACTGCAATCACCCAGGTTGGGGATATTGTGGGCACTGGGGCTGCAAAACCCCAGTTACAGATGCCAGGCCGTCAGGGCCTGGGTGGGATCCACAAGAGCCCAACAAATTCTTCCAGTTCACCTGGGCACCAAGCGGCTGCAAAACACCTGTCTTCCTCCAGGGAAGTTTCTATCGAAATTGCCATAAAATCCCTAAAATTCGGAAATGCACTGACTATAACATGACGGTTTTGCAGCCAGATCACCCTAGTTGGGCCATAGGCAGAACGTGGACAGTAGTCCTTAAAGAGTCGAAAGAGAGGGTGAGTGTGCGAATTATCAGGCTCCAACCGTCGGCACCCCAAGCGGTTGAACCCAACAAAGTGATTAAAAGTGCGCAGAAAGGGAGAAACACGACCTACCCCAAAGCCTTGCCCACAAAGGTCACCAATATCCCAACCGGCCATGCGGAAGCCTTTCAGATAGGCCGCTCAGCCGGGTTGAACTCAGACCCAATCCTTCGTATGCTAGAAGCTACCTTTGTATCCCTGAACGAATCCAACCCTAACCTAACCAAATCCTGCTGGCTTTGTTACGATGTCAAACCCCCCTTTTACGAAGGAGTCGCTTTAAACACTCCCTTCAGTTACTCCACAGACGATGCCCCTCACCAGTGCAGATGAGATACCCCCTGCAAAGGAATCACCCTGAGTCAAGTCACAGGCCGGGGCAGATGCTTTGGCAATGCAACCCTAGCTAGGCGGAGAGGCAACGTCTGCACCAAAGTTGTCAAGCCCAACAGGAAAAACAATAAGTGGGTAGTCCCATCCGCATCTGGGATGTGGGTTTGCCAGCAATCTGGAGTGAGTCCCTGTGTGTTCCTTGCCAAATTCAACGACTCTAACGACGTTTGTGTGCAAGTTCTGGTTGTTCCTAGGGTCCTGTACCACTCAGACGAAGAAGTGTACCACCTTTTTGAGGAACCTAGCCGGCTCCACAAAAGAGACGTAATAACAGGTATAACTATCGCAATGCTGCTCGGCCTAGGAGCAGCCGGAACGGCAACGGGCGTCTCAGCCCTAGCGACCCAACACCAAGAACTGTCCCAGCTGCAAATGACCATCGATGAGGACCTGCAAAGGATCGGGAAATCCATTTCCTTTCTAGAGAAGTCAGTCTCCTCACTCTCAGAAGTGGTCTTGCAGAACAGGCGAGGACTGGACTTCCTGTTCATGCAGCAAGGAGGCCTGTGTGCCACCTTGAAAGAGGAGTGCTGTTTCTACGTGGACCACACGGGAGTCGTAAGAGACTCCATGGCGGAACTCTGAAACAGACTGGCTCAGAGACAGAAAGACAGGGAAGCACAACAGGGTTGGTTCGAGTCCTGGTTCAATCAATCACCATGGCTAACCACCCTGATTTCTACCCTAATAGGTCCATTGGCAATGCTACTTTTAGCTGTTACTGTCGGACCATGCTGCTGAACAAGCTAGTCTCATTCGTTCAGACTCGCCTAGAACGGGCCAACATCCTGTTCATAGGCCGGCAACAAATGCTGTGAATTCAACCAGGGAACACTGCCAGTCACAAGATTTTCTAAACTTGCCTGGCAAAAAATTACTCATGTTTACCAAACCCCTTTCCCTTGTCAAATTACAACCTTATACCTCATTTCAGTGCCTATGTATATGACTACCTTTTTCATTTGTGAAAAAGGTCGGGGGAGATGTGGTAGATAGGGACAGGCGATTGGAAGATCACACGATGTGACAGAAAGCGGCAGGACACCTTTTCCCCTAATCTATTAAGATAAGAGATCACCCTAGGAGGGTAACTAGGAATGTAGCCCCCCTAACGATAGTAATGCTAGTAACTTTCCACTCCTGGTAACTTTCCACTCCTTACTAACCCAAGATGGTACTGCAGACCCCCTCTGACGTAGAGAGACCTCTTAGACTATAAAACCCCACGAGAAGAGATAATAAAGGCCTTTGACCGTCCACCACATTGGTGTCTGCGTACTCTTTGGCCCGAGCGACCCTGGAGAGTTTGGGTCGCCGTGCTGTTCCTCGAAACCAGGTCGCCTTGCCTTATATCAGAAGGCAACAGACCGGCCACAAACGGAGGGAAGCAAGAGAAGCCTGAGTGAGTGAGCGAGTGAGTGAGTGAGTGGCTGCCCAGGGGGATAAGGTGGGGCCCCCTCCAGGCGTGCGGAGGAACAGAAATGTGAGTGGCACACAAGGGGTTGGCCTTCCCCCTTAAGGCTTGGTAGGCACCCTCAGGACGTGCTGAGGGTGGCAGACAAATTGGTGAGTTGGCACGCAAACCCCGAACGGAGCTCCGGGTGCGTGGAGGATCGGGGCAGTGTGAGTCGCGCACAATCCCTGGAGTGGGGACACACGGGTCCCTACCAGGGTTTGGGGTGCCCCAAGTACAGCAGCAGCACTGAGTAGAGCCAAGAGGGCCCCAGTGCCCAGGGTGAGATGGCAGTGCTGGGGGATCAGTGTGCCATGGGTCAGGTAGAAACTGTAAATCCACTGGAGGCCCCTGGGGGGACTGGGGTCACAGGGCAGGGCAGGGCTGGGCTCACACGGCAGGGCAAGGCTGAACCTGCCCCTTCCTCCCCCACACACCAAATGTTTGGAGACAACAATCTCCTCCAGTCTGTCATAACAAGCAATGTTGGAGGTGAAATCCCAATTGTGGTCATGGGCACCTGGCTGAGAAGGACAGTTCTTTTCCATAGGAAGGAAAGCACAGAGCCCCAAGGTTTAGAAGGCAGGTGAGAGCCTCAGTAGGCCAAGGCCAGCCGGACTTGTCAGTAATAGCAGATTTTGGATTGAGGGAATTTTGGAGGTGGAAACCCAATCTTGGCCATGGGCACCTTGACAAGCAGGACAAGTTCTTTCCCATGGGAAGGAGAGCATGGAGCCTGCCCCAGTGTTCTGGGGACAGATGAGAGGTGACCATTGTGAAAGTACTGCCAGCTAGATTTGTCCTGGTGATATTCCTATGGGAAGGATCCCTGGATATAAAGGAAATTTGGAGGTGAAATCCCAATTCTGGCCATGGGTGCCTGGAGCAGAAGGACAGTCCTTTTCCATTGGGAAGGAAAGCAGAGAGCCCCAGTGTTTCAGCAGCAGATGAGAAGTGACCCTCAACATTTAAAGGTCACTTGGACCAGTCAGCCAGTCCATGGGAGGCAAAACCAGGCAGACCTGTTCTATGTTCCCTTGGTTTTATGAGGCTCCATAGTGTCACAATGGTACCTTGGATCCATGGGACTCCGCAGTGTTGTAATGAGGACTTGATTCCATGGGTTCCAGCAGTGTCACAATGGCCTCTTGATTACAAGAAGACCTGCAGTGTCACACTGGCCCCTAGGTTCCATGGGGTCCCACAGTGTCACAGTGGCCCCTGGGTGTCATAAGGCCCCGCAGTGTCACAATGGTCCCAAGGATTCCATGAGCCCTTGCAGTGTTACAATGGTCTCCATGGTTCCTCAGGCCCCACAATGTCACGGGACTCCTCTCTTCCATGAGGTCTGCAATTGTCACCATGGACCTTTGGACCCTTTGGGTTTGCAGTGTCACAATGGTCTCCTTTGGTTCCACAGTGTCACAATGGACCATTGATGACAGTAGGCAACTCTGTGACACCGTGGAGCTTTGGTTCCATACAGCCCTGCAGTGTCACAAAGACCTCTTGGTTTCACGAGGCCCCACAATATCACAATGATCCTCCCAGGGTCACAATGGTCTCACTGGTTCCATGAGGCCTCGCAGTGTCACAATGCTTTGCTTATTCCATGGGGCCCCTCAGTGTTACAATGGTCTCCATGTTTCCATGAGTCCCCTGAGTGTCACAATGGTCTCTGTGATTCCATGGTGCACCTCAGTGTCACAATGGCCCCTTGGTTCTATGACACCCCAAAGTGTCATAATGGTCTCCATGGTTCCATGCAGCCCCACAGTGTCACAATGGTCCCTTGGTCTCAAAGGCCCCACAGTGTCACAATGGTCCCTTGGTTCCATGGCCCTGTGCTACTGCATTCCCCCCTCCCCTTCTCAGGCCGCCCTGCCAGCTGAGAAATGCTCCTTGGGCATGGGCCTTGGCCAACAACCCCTGGGCTCAGCTCCTCTGCAGCTCATCACGTAAACTGCTCCAGGCACTGCTGCTCCCCAACCAGCTCCTGGTTGCTGTAGGAGCAGCCCTGGGAACTGTTTTTGTTCCCTCAGTGGCACAAGATCCCTGTTCTCACCCTGTCAAAGAAAGCTGTTGATGCCAAGTGAGGCCAGGATGAGCTATTGCTGGGACTCCAGCCCCTCTCTTGGGGCCCTGCAAACAGCGCTCCAAAAGGAGCCCTTGGAGCTCTCCTGGGCCAGCAACTCCCTCTGAGTGGGGCCTCTCCCAGCCGGGAACTCTCCCGTTTGCTGCACTCGGGGATCCCAAACAATGACGGAGCCTGGGCCGATCCCCCCACTCCTCCAGGCTCAACCCTTTGCTCTTTGCTGGGGAGATGCCAAAGCATCAGCAGTGAGCATTGCCTGCCCTCAGGGGAATTTCTCACAGGTGCCTTGCACTGACTCTTTGTGTCTGTGTGCACACAGGAGTGCCTGTGCTGGGGAAATGTGGCAAAATGCTGCTCTCTGAGGGGTTGGAGTGCCTTGGATAGCTGAATCAGTCAGGCCTGTAGGGGAGGTGAAATCACAAGGTCTAAGTGAAGTTAAATGCTTATAAGAGCTGTTCTTTTGCTAATTTGTTACCTTTAATAAAAGTTATAAGACAAGTTCAATATTGTTAAGTGTTATTCCTCTGTTAAACTGCAAAGGCATAGGTTTGAGTTAGGTTAAACTGTCACACTCTGCTCTTTTGCTAAATTGTGAAGTTGAAAGTATCAGTTAAGGTCAAGGTATAAGTGTAGATCCTGTTAAGTTTGAGCTGTGTTAAGCTTTTAGGCCGTATTCCTTTTACCCTTGCCTCCAACGTCCTTGTGTCTCACACACCCACACACAGAGGGAGAGTTTTCGGTTAATTTCTGCTTTGATTGCCTGGATTCTGTTTGGTTTTGTTGTTGCTTTGTTTCCCTGGTGTGCCTGAAGTGACCAGTCAGGAGCACAGTGACTCTTGCCCAGGAACTTTGTGCTGCTGTCCCTTAATATCCAATCTGTTTTTTGCTGATCCCTTGCTGGGGATTTTTCCAGAGCTCTCAAGGCCTCGTTGGTAGCAGGGTGAAGGAGTCCTGGCCCAGGCTCTGGCCCTGGGGGACACAGGGACGCTGCTGGGGGGTCCCTGTCCACCTGTGCCACACCCAGGGCCCCGGCCCCCTATCCCTGTGTCAGGCTCTGGGGTCGATCTCGTGGAACATCCTCTGGGGGAGGCTGCGGGGCAGGGGGGACCTGGGGGGACAGGGGACCCCGCTGTGCACGAGCAGGGTTGGACTGCTCTGGGGGGAGCTGTGAGGGGGGCCGGGGCAGAGTGACCTCCCCGGTGACCTCACACAGCCCCTGCAATGTCACACAGCTCCTGAGATGTCACACAGCCCCTGAGATGTCACACTGTCCCTGTGATGTCACACAGCCCCTGTGATGTCACACAGCACCTGTGATGTCACACTGCCCCCATGATGTCACACAGCCAACTCTATGTCACCTTGTGATGTCATACATCAGTTCTGTGACGTCACAGGAGACTGATGGCACAGTCACCCTGTGATGGCACAATCTGTTCTGTGATGTCACAGCCTGCTCTATGATGTTACACAGCCACCAGGTGATGTCACAACCCACTCTCTGATGCCACAGAGCCACCCTCTATGTTGGCAGACTCTGCTCTATGGCCTCACACCCTACTCTGGGATGTCACAGCCAGCTCTGTGATGTCACAGCCTGCTCTGTAATGTCACAAACCCCTCAAGAACTCAGTTCTACTGAAACACTGAAGTTTCTTGTACTTTGAAGAGATCCCTGTCAGGGACACAACTGAGAAAGTGTCCCCCAGTTCCAGCTAGAGCACAACACTGCAGGCAGTGATGCCAGGTGGGCACAAACAACGCAAAGGTGTCTCTGGTGCTCAGCACACCTGCATGTGTTTCAGGAATGAAAAGGGCCAAGGCCTGAGCCCCAGCCCCTGGCCAGGCAGATCCTGTCCCTCCCCCTCTGCTCAGGGCTCTTCCTGGGATGGGCATTGGCATGTGGGGATGTGCAATGCCAGGGGCAGGACCATGGGGCAGCCCCTGCCAGGCTGCTGAGCAGGGACAAGGAAGCAATGAGGCCCCAGCCGTGCAAGGGTCACTTGTCCCCTCCTGGCCCCAGACCCAGCAGTCATGGCCAAAGTGCTGCCCAAGTTGGCTCTGGCAGGGCTGTCTTGCAGCTGCTGCCCATCCCTGTGCCCTGTGCAGCCCAGGCTGTCCTATGGTGTCCCTGCCCTGCGCCTCTGTCCCTGCAGGTTGTCGGCATCCCCTGGCTGCCCCACCTGGCTGGGCCCTTCCTTTGCTGACAGGTCTGCCTCCTGTCTGCCTCTGCCTGCCCACACAAAGCCTTGGGCTTATTATCAAAAGGGTAATTTATTTTTACTGTGCCTGTGAGCTTCTGGCACAGGAACAAGGCATGCAGGGGCTGCTTTCCCAGCAAGGATGGTTGGAAGAGAAGAAGAAGACATCTGGCTCAAGAATGCAGTGATAGAAAAAGCAAGGACCGAATCTGAGAACCTGAGGTGGGTTTTATGGAAATAGGTAAATTTTAATATAGACATAGTGACTGTATATAAGCGATAACACTTGTAGAATCACATGTCCATGTGAGGAGTTATCACCTGCTGGACCTCAGGCCTGAATAAATGATACTCTTTTAAACACCAAATTAGTGTTAAGGAGACTTACTCTGGTATTTTGGACATTTGGTGACAGCAGAGGCTCACAGATCCAAGGATCCAGCTGTGACACTTAAAACCTCATGGAACAAAGGGACCATTGTGATTCAATGGAACCTCATGGAACTACAAGTCCGTTGTATTAGAACAAGGCCTCGTGGAACCCAGGAGACCATTGCTGACAGTGTGGAAGCTCATGGAGCCATGGGGTCATTGTGAGAGTTTGGGGGTGCATGGAACCAACAGTCCATTGTGACACAGCAGAACCTTCTGGAATCAAGGTGGTCATGTTATGCTATAGAACCTCATGGAACAAAGGATCCAAGGTGTCGCTGTGGAACTCTGTCCATTGTTGACAGTGCAGAAGTTCATGGAACCAAGGGTCCATTGTGGCTCTGTGGGGTTTCACAGAACCAAGGAGACCATTCTGACACTGTGGGGCCTCATGGAACCCCCTGCCACTGTGACACAGCAGGGCCAAATGGAGCCAAGGGGCCATTAAGACACTGAGGAACCTCATGGAACCAAAGTCTATTGTGATGCAGTGGAACCTCATGGAACCAAAGGTCCATTGTTACACTGTGGGGCCCTGTGGAACCAATGGGACCATGGTGACACTGTGGTACTCCATGGAACAAAGGGACCATGGTGACATCGTGGTGCTCCATGGAACCAAGGTGCTCCATGGAACCAAGGGGCCATTCTGATTCTGCTTTGCCTCATGGAACCAAGGGGCCACTACCATACTGCAGGGCCTTGTGGAACTAAGGCAGCCTTGTGACACAGCGGGGCCTTTGGAACCAAGGGTCCATTGGGATAGTGCAGGGCCTCATGGAACCACAGAGACCATTCTGAGCCTTCGGAACCCATTGGAACCTAGGGTCCATTGGGATATTGCAGGGCCTCGTGGAACCAAGGGGACCTTATGAGCCTTCGGAACCCATTGTAACCGAGGGGCCATTGTGACACAGCAAGGCCTCATCGAACCATGGAGACCATTGTGACACATGGGGCCTTGTGCCACCAAAGGACCATTGCGGCACTGCAGGGCCTCATGGAACCAATAGTGACACTGTGGGGCTCCAAGGGATCAAAGGAGCATTCTTAAAGTGCAGAACCAAGGAGGCCATTGTGACACTCTGGGGTGTTGAGAATTTAGCTGACTAGAGACTAGGAAAGTACAAGGCCATGGCTAATTCCAAGTCCTGCACCTGCAAGATAGTGTGTCCTTGGGCCTAGCTGTGTATGATAACAAGTGGACAGAGAGACGTGGGAAATAGAGAATGTAAGCCCAAAGGAATGAGGAAGAGTTGATGGTATAGTTTAACCAATAGATCACTTAGCTTACAGAATATTCATAAGCTTATTATTTGCTGTATAAGTGTCTGATGCTCTCTTCAATAAATGGAACTTGCTTATCACTCATATTTAGTGTCCGAGTTTCCCCTCATCGACAAATGGCTCATCCCCAACAAAGGCCTCATTCTGCAACAAATGGCTGCCCAAACAGGGACCTAAAGGAAGTTTGAACTTGAGAGCCATTCTGCAACAAATGACGCCTGAACAGCGACCCTATGGACTCTACAGACCCTACAGACTCTACAGACCCTACAGACCCTACGGACTTTACAGAAGATTTGGGCCTGCGAGTCACGGTCGGTGCAGTATTTTGGTGTCGGTCCCGATGCAGCCCAGGAGGCACAAAAAGTGGGCCCTGCCTTAGGCGACCCTACAGAGGAGTCCTGGAAAAAGGCAAAAGGGCGGGCTTCGGTGCCCTGGCGACCTCACAGGAGAGTCCAGCTGACTGAATGCCTGGCAACCTCACAGGAGAGTCCAGCTGATTGAATGCCGTCGATGTTTTGCAAAGGGCTGCAGCAGCGCTGACTATCAGGTTAGAAGGTAATGGAAAGGCAAGTGGCTAATCACCTTTTTAGATGCTTTTTAGAGAAACGAGGATTACAGGGTATAGATCTGCTTATTAGAAAAGCGGGGACTATAGACTGTCGACTTGGGAAGAGAATTCCCGAGATTGCTGCATATAGACTTGTAAAGACGTGAGTTGTGGTGCTGGCGCTGCAAGTATACGCACAGTGGGTCAGCAACCCTGCTGTGATGGCAGCAGTAGCCGCGGCTCGGGGCGCCTGCGGGGCTGTGCCACTCCGAACTCGGCATGGGCACTGCGCCATGGGGAGGAGCCGCGGCGGGTGGTCGCCTGAGATGCTGCGCTGCAGCGGCGGTAGCGGTGGCAGCTGCGGGGGGAGCGGAGCCGCCGTGGGGGGAGCGACCCACGCTGCCATGGGTGCAGTGCTGGTTGCGGCGCACGCAGTGATTCAGGCTGCCGGCGAGTCTTGCGAAACCAGAATCCCAGCGCGGGGGGGTCGCGCATTCTGACACAAGCGGCACATGACCAGAGCGCTTTTCCAGTGTGAGCGCTTCTCCCTCCGCCCTGCGGCCAGCAGGAGTCAGTTTCGACTTAGCAACCTAAACAGACAGTACTTTGACAGACTCCAAGTATAGCTCCGCGGCTCAGCCGGCGCCTCCACAGACAGTGTCTCTGGCGCACAAAACTCGGTGCGGCCGGCCGGCGCTAGGCGAGCAACAATACGAACAGCCACAGAGCGCAAGCCAGGCGGGTGCTGTGCCCATGGTGCGGTGTGGTGCGCACCGGCAAGGCTGGGTGCACGGAACTCAGCAGCAGGCGGGCAGCCTGTGGCGGGGCCCACCGTGCCCTGCTGGCAGCCTGAAGCGGTGGCGGCAACGGCGCAAAGAGGGCGCAGCGTGGTGGGGGGGGCCCCCCGCCTCGGGGGCCACGACTCGCGCAGCCGAAATGCTGCGCTGCGTCCAGCAGCAGCTCCGTTAACCCACCGCACCACAGTGACACGAACAGCAGCGGCCCGATCCCAGGGCCTTCCAAGCGCGACTACTTTCCCACCTCCGCCCCATGGCCGGCAAAAGCTTCAGTTTTAGACCTAATAGCCATAATAAATGTGGCTCTTGTCAACAAAAGAAAAGATCCCTACTGCAATTAAGAGACTTGTGATAATAAATAAGCGACACCGAACAGCATTGCTATCAAGACACTCCTCACCTAAGTTAAAAAGACTTTTTGTTCTTCCTGGCAGAGACTGTGAAAGAGAATGAGTAGTGAATGCGTGAGCCAAATTTCGGCCGATTTAGCTGAGCGTCCATTATACTGTCTTCAAATCACCTGTATTAACATAGACTTTAAACATCAGAAGCCCAGATAACTCAGTCGGTGGAACATCAAACTCTGAGATTGTATTTTGAAAAATTTACAAATGTTAAAGATGTGTTAAAGCAAATGTATAAGTAAGATGTAATAAGTGTGCTTTTTGCATTCTTTGAGCTTTGCTTGGATGTGGTAGATGTAAAAGCAAGCACTGAATTGTCGCAGACATTTCTCCACAGAAATCCTTCCTTTTGGATTTCTGCATCTTCGGGAGGCCAGGGGCCCCCGAAGAGAAGGTAAACAATTATTATCAGCTGCTGTGGAATGCAATAGGATTCACCTTGATTGGCTCATTTTCTATGTTTATAATTAAGAGCCAATCATCAGTTCAAGCCAGGGGACTGAGTCCTTGGCCACAACTTTGTTGTGGGTTCTTTTCGATCTATTCTTAGCTTAGCTAGCAGCTCTGCAAACCTCTCTCTATATTCTTTTTAGTATAACTATAATGTATTATATCATATATTAATAAATTCAGCCTTCTGATCAAGATGCAAGATTCACCGTCTCTCTCTCACCAGCAGCGGCCCACTCAGGTCGCTGTAATATCTGGTGACCCCTCGTGTCAGAGCAAAAATTAATCTGATAAGACCAGAGGAGCAAAATTGCTGCACTGGGTAAAAATCCTGTATGTGTAGCATTTGAGGGTTGCTTTGAAGTGACCTCAGAAAGTGGATTCAAGCCAGGAGCTGAAGAACCGAAGATCCTGATTTGGACAGAGTTCACAGCCAAGGCTGACCACAAAGAGAATCTTTCTTCTGGAAAATCATCAGGAAAGATGATGGAAAAGAGCAGCAGACCTGTGGAGCTGGCCAGAGAAAGCTGGACTCTTTCAGAAGGTACTGTTCACTTTTCTATCCCTGATGAACCAGCCCTTCGTAGCTTGTGGCTGTTCGTATGGCAGACCCATGCCTTGCCAGAAGAGATTCAATTCTCCTCTGCAGAGGAAAAAATCATAGCCCTCTGGAAACATTGGTGCAGAGAAGATGGTTGCTTTTTGTCAAAAACAGATATCTATGGGTTCTTTCGATGGGCAAAGCTTTTTGGGTTCTTTGCTGATATTCTGTATGCTTTGGATGTTTTTGTCTGGGAGTGCATGGACTCGATTATCCAGTGCGTCTACCTGGAGGGACGCGTGTTGCCTTCCATCTACCCAGCATTTATAAAGCTTTTCCCAGTCCTGAAACGCAGAGCAGCTTGTTTTCAATGGATTTCTAACTGTTATGGCCAGGCTCCGTTTCCACCGCCTTTGGCAGAAGACCCGGTGGGGGACGACTTTGGGTTTTTTCCCCCCCCCTGCTTCGTGGCGGGGGGGGCCGAAACTTCGCGGCGCGAAGAAGTTTTTTTTACTCTTGCTCCGGAGCATGCTCAGATGGAGTGTCCTCCTTCCCCCCCTTCTCTCTCTCCGGGGGGATGGGAGTGGCCGCTCAAGCCAGCGCCGGCCTCTCAGACTCCGCCTTCAGAAACGGGGGCGGCACCGGTCTCCGAGGTTTCCTCCACGGCCCTGCTAGAGCCATCACTCCAGGAGATCCCGTCTCCGCCTCTCCAGGAGGTCCCGCCCGCGGTTTCACCGGCCTCCCTGCCCCCGCCAGAGCCTGTGTCGGAGAAGGCAGAAGAGACAGCACTTCCGCCGATTGACCTGTTGCTAAGCAACGGCGACGCTTCGCCGCTCCTCCCAGCTCCGCTGGTGCCCGTGCCGTGCCCGCCGCCGTTTTCAGAGCCCAAGGACGCAGCACCAGCGTGTTCCCGCGTGTCCCCGCCGCCTCCACAGCAGACCCCAGAGTCAGCAGCAGAAAACGGAGTTGAGCCCGCGGGACCCTCGGAGCAGCCCGCGGCGGATCCCACGCTCAGCGCGGTTCCCCCCCCGGTTCCGGCTCCCTCCCCGATGCTTCCACCGGACGTCCCAGCAGTCGCTCCGGCAGGGGGTCTCTCCTTCCGTGGAGCGGGGGCTGCCCGCCAGCTCACTGTTGTGGCAGTCCAGCTGCCTGTTTTTAAGATCAGCATTCTCGGCGGTTTGGGGGGTGGTTTTTCGGGGATTGTCCCATGGAGGCTGCCACCTCTCTTGTGTCCTAGTGGCATGGGGGGCAGGTGCATCCAGAGAGTTCTGCCTCTGATCCCCAGCCCGGAGGGGATGGGGATGAAGCCAGGGGGCGGATGAGAGACAAACCCGATGTATTGCAGAGGGAGAGGGCACAGTTGGAGGAGACCATGGCTGGTTTGCTGTGGGAAACAAACATTCCCAGACCCGAGATGAAGATTCTCGGGGCAGCTTCTATTTCCCTGCTGCTGGCATGCCTCAGTGGTTTAGGGGAAAGGAAGCGTCTCACTGCCCGTGCTGCCATTGTGCTGGCAGCAAAGTTCAGGCCTGTGGGAAAGCACAGCCTCCCTCACGAGTTTGGCCTGGGATGCTGGGCTCAGGAAATTCCTGGGCCGGGCCCGCTGCGAGGCCTCTTGATGTTTTTGGGGATTCTGGTTTGTCCTACTGGTCCGGGTCCCCCTGTGTGAGCCAGTTTTGGGGTTCCTGGTCCAGTATGGGCCAGGGCCCCCAGGGCCTTTCCTAATCTGGCATTGCTCTGCTCGGCTGCTGCTCTTTTGCTTTTCGATCAAAAAAAAAAAAAAAAAAAAAAAAAAAAAAAAAAAAAAAAAAAAAAAAAAAAAAAAAAAAAAAAAAAAATTATTTTAAAATTAAATAATAAAGACTGAAAATACTGGGCAGCAGCTCTGAAGCGCTGAAGCACTGAAAGGCCAGCAGAAAGGACATTTCAAAATTGTACAAATTATTTTAAATTGTGTTATGCTGTTTCAGGACCAAAAAGGACTCTCAGATGTCCAAAAGAAACAACTTCAACTGATGGACTGTTCCTGAAACTCAGCTGCATGGACTTGAATTCTCTTTGCATTGTTTCTTGCAATTTTCTTATACTGTAGGATTGTTTTAGTGAATTATTAGTATTCTATATTTTATAGGTGAAGGAATTTCCTGTTCATTCCACATCAGCATTTTTCTTTTATTTTTATACAATTTAGAAAGGTGAGATGTCGCAGACATTTCTCCACAGAAATCCTTCCTTTTGGATTTCTGCATCTTCGGGAGGCCAGGGGCCCCCGAAGAGAAGGTAAACAATTATTATCAGCTGCTGTGGAATGCAATAGGATTCACCTTGATTGGCTCATTTTCTATGTTTATAATTAAGAGCCAATCATCAGTTCAAGCCAGGGGACTGAGTCCTTGGCCACAACTTTGTTGTGGGTTCTTTTCGATCTATTCTTAGCTTAGCTAGCAGCTCTGCAAACCTCTCTCTATATTCTTTTTAGTATAACTATAATGTATTATATCATATATTAATAAATTCAGCCTTCTGATCAAGATGCAAGATTCACCGTCTCTCTCTCACCAGCAGCGGCCCACTCAGGTCGCTGTAATACTGAATTCAAAAGAATTTTTCCACAAGTATACCTTGAACAAACTCCTTATGTTTAGGTGCATTCAAGTGTAAAAATGCTGTAGCACACACATGAAGGAAGTTGTTTTAGCTTAGTATTTTAGAGTCAGGCCTGTAAGTAAGTTATAGTAAATGCTATATTCTATGTCTATAGTAAGTTCCATCCGTTGCTAAGTAGTTTAACTTAAGTTATCTATTAAGTGCCATTAAATGTTAAATACTGTTAAGGTTAAGTTTTGTTAAGTTTATGTCCTGTTAGGTTTAAGTGCTGTTCAGTTTAATTTCTGTTAAGTGGTATTAAGTTTAAGTGAAGTTAGATTCTGTTACATTTAAATTATATTAGGTTTAAGTGTTATGTAGAATTTAAAGTCAGTTAAGTTCTGTTGAAGTTAAGTTCTGTTAAATTTAAGTGATTTTATGTGTAAGCTCTGCTGAGTTAAAGTTCTGTTGAGTTAAAGTTCTGTTAAGTTTAAGTAAAAATAAGTTTAGGTGATGTTAAGTTCTGTTAAGTTTAAATATTTTAAGTTTAAGTATTTTAAGTCTAAGTGCTATTAAGTTTAAGTGATGTTAGATAGATTTATGCATTTATGCTAAGCGTTTATTTTATGACCTGTGTGCAAGGTGTTGTCATGAACATCAGAGAAACTCTAGTTAAAAGAGACAATCAGAAGCATTTGTGAGTAAAGCCATTCTTTTTTTAAGTATATCTGCTGCTTGAGAATGGAAAGCAAACTTACCAGATAATCAACGCAGATGAAACCTGCGCACATGTTGCTCCTTTAGCTTATTTTTGTAAGTTATATTAGCTTATTTTTGTAAGCTATATTAGCACACCTTTGTTTGAGCCTTGTAGCAGCATAGAATCCTTTCTGTGTCTGTCGTATAGCATATCCTATAAATAGTGATAGCCTTTTCAGTTTGTCTCCCTGTCTTAGATCCCTTGTAAGAGAAAAAGCTTGCTAGTTGAGAATACTGCTTGTAATGTAATAGTTGTTAGAATTGCCTATTCTTGTGTTGCAGAGTGTGAAGCAGTTAGCCCATAGAACTTTGCTTGTTCCAAAAGAAAACGGGGGAAATGTTGAGAATTTAGCTGACTAGAGACTAGAAAAGTACAAGGCTGTGACTAATTCCAAGTCCTGCACCTGCAAGGTAGCATGTCCTTGGGCCTAGCTGGGTATGATAACAAGTGGACAGAGAGACGTGGGAAATAGAGAATGTAAGCCCAAAGGAATGAGGAAGAGTTGATAGTATAGTTTAACCAATAGATCGCTTAGCTTACAGAATATTCATAAGCTTATTATTTGCTGTATAAGTGTCTGATGCTCTCTTCAATAAATGGAACTTGCTTATCACTCATACTGAGTGTCCGAGTTTCCCCTCATCGACAAATGGCTCATCCCCGACAAAGGCCTCATTCTGCAACACTGGGGCATCATGGAGTCGAGGGTCCATTGTGACACAGCACGGCCTTGTGAAACCATGGAGGCCATTTTTACACTTTGAGGCCTTGTGAAACCAAAGGGCCATCGTGGCACTTTGTGTCCCCAAGGAACCAAGGAGTCCATTGTGACACTACAAGGCCTGATGGAACCAAGGAGTCCCTTGGGATACTATGCAGCCCTGTTGGGCCAAAGGGCAATTGTGGCACTGTGTGGCACCCTGGAACCAAGGAGAAAATTGTGACACTACAGGGCTCCATGGAACTCAGGACTGATGGAACAATGTGGGACTCATGGAACCAAAGATTCATTGTGACATTGCAGGGCCTTGTGGAATACTGGAGCCCATTGTGACATTTCAAAGCCTCATTGAACCAAGGGGCTCTGCAGGACCTTGTGGAACCAAGGAGACAGTTTTGACACTGCAAAATACACTATGGAAAACAATACAGAGAGAATTGTCTTGTCCTGTATTCTTTTCTGGTTTATAGACTGATACCAGCAATGTCCAATTGATATTGACACCCAGAACCTCCTAATGCAGTCTCAATAGATATGAAAATCAAAACCCTTCATGGCTGACAATGAATCCCACTTTACCCCTAACCCCTCCTTACCATTTCCCTCGTCCAAGCTCTGGGACTTCTACAGATCAGGAATGGTGTGGCCAGCAGGAGCAGAGCAGGGATTCTTCCCCTGTGCTCAGCACTGGTTCAGCAGCACCTAGAGTGCTGTGTCCAGTTCTGGGCCGCCAGTTTAGGAAGGCCATGGAGGGGCTCGATTGTGTCCAGAGAAGGGCAACAAGGCTGGTGAGGGGTCTGGAACACAAGTCCTGTGAGGAGCAACTGAGGGAGCTGGGGTTGTATATCCTGGTGTCCTGGTTTGAAAAGGAGGTGAGTTTTTTGGGATGCTGTGGTTAGGCCAATAGGTGCTCAGATTTGAATATTGGCACATGGTGTGGCCACTGAGGACATGAATATGCCTCTGAGAACACAGGGGGTTCAAAGCAGAGAACTGCCAAGAAAACTTTCTTTTGGTTCCAGTGGGTGAAAGAGGTCAGAGCTCCCCTGCCCAGCTGCAGGCTGGGTGCGGGAGAGGAAGCCATGGGGCCGGGTGAGGTAGGCCGGGGCCTTGGGCAGAGAGGGGAGGTGAAGGCCCCTGCAGGATGGAAGGGTGGAGGAGCACTGAGAGGCAGCAGGCAGCCCCCGGCCCCCGAGACAGAGAGAGACAGAGCCTGTGCCTGTGCTTGTGCCACCTTGAAATTTGACATCATGTGCTGGCAGCGCGGCTGAAGGAGAAGGGGGGCATGCAGCAAGGGTGTGGCGAGAAGGTGCCCAGCAGGGCCAGCATGGGAGTCCTGGACAGGCAGAGCCTGAGATTTGAACTCTTTTCTTGGATGATGGAAACCTTACAAATGCTGATCCTCCTGGATCTGAATGACAAGAGAGATTGAGATGAAATAGAAGGAAATGGACAAGTGTGATGAAAGTCCGTGCAAGTGAAAGATATCAGAAGAGTAGAGAAAAATCCTAGATGATGGAATGGCATTTGGCTGGACTTCTCTTGTATAACCATGGACAGAACCATTTTTCCCGTGACACAGAGAGTGCATTTAGGGGGAGGCAAGGCCAGAAAACCTGCTGGCTTCTGCCTGCACACAGCCATGAAGTTGTCATGTTCCAGAGGGGGAATGTGCTACCTAAAAGCAAACCAGCACATTATCCTGGGGGAAGGAAGAAATTCCCCTCTAGCAGATCAGGTTTGGGTAGGGATGTTGTGGGGATATAGTCAGGCAGGCAGAGCAGCAAGAGAGGAGACCAAACACTGTGGACTTACTGGGAATAAAAGCAAACCTGAAAAGCAAAAGAAGGAAGGAACACAGCCAAGACCATCCCTGTAACAAGGAGATGGCAAAGAGAATTTAAATGGGCAGTAAAGCAGCAAGGAAGAATCATAAAACCATGACAGCAATCAGCTTGCCATAAGTGACAGAAACACAGGCTGTGCTTACGGACTATGGGCTTCAAAGGCATTTTCTGCCTGGAAAAACAGGACCAGCACTGACTGACAGTGTGGTTCCAGTATGAAAAGCCAATCTTGGCTCTCCAGGGATTCCTGCTGCCTGTGAAGGCAAGCTGGGCTGCTGGGCATTCCTGCCTCTGTTCTGCCCTCTGGGGTTCACAGACACAGCACACATGCATTTTCTAGCACACTGATATCATCAACCCCTGAGCACCAAAATGCTCTCCAAAAGTCTAAACCAGATGATTTGGACTCCCTCCTGTCTCCTCCCACCAGCCCACTCTTGGCACAAGCCTCATTTGAGAAAATGTCTCCCATGACTGAAATTCCAATGGTCTCAAGTTTTCCTCTTTACAGTGGAACACAACTGCTGACATTTTTCAACTTCTTCCCTCTCAGCTCTCTTGGGAAACTGCAAAACAATCTCAATTTCTTCAAGTGAAGGTGGAAACCTCCAGGAGCACATGGCTTTGGATGTGCTGTCGTTCTCCAAAGGGAAAGCAGAGCACAGTGTTGATTTTGGAAAAGATGAGCAGAGCTGGAGGAAGCTGAGCAGGAGCCTCAAGTGGCACCTAAAGGCCTCTCACTGCTTCTGCTCCATCACTGTGATTGCAGGGGTCTTCAAGAACACGGTTCCTGCAGTGCCAATGCCATTTAAGAGAAGTGACTCCAGCATAAAGTGCAGAAGGCTCAGCCTCTGAGCTTTGGCTGTGACCTGCACAAAGGGAGCCAAACTGGCTGAGAGAAGCAGAGATTCCTACCAGGAGCCAAGATTAACCAAGGAGACACAGGGTGTGGTGTAGACCCAAGGCAAAGCATGAGAGCAGGTAAGAACTGTACAGCCCTCAACATTCCTGTCAATCCAGAGCTTGCAAGAGAAGGAAACTCCTTTGGGATACACACCATCAATGCATGCCCAAAATCAGGGGACAAGTCTCAGCACAGAAAGATTTCCACCACCTTGCAGAACAAGGTGCTGAGATATTTTCTTCTGCATGTGCTGCAGCAGATAACTTGCTTTGCTGTACACTGGGAGAATGACAGCACTCTCCTCTTCCAGCACAGTGTTAAAGCTTCGTGTGCCAGCACTTACCTTGTCCTTATTCATGAGAGACAGCACCATTTCAGAGACCTCCCGAGCGACGAAGTTCTGAAATACCAGCTCTGGTGGGGAAACCCCAAACCAGCTCTGTTTCGGGGCAGCTGACGGCAGCTGGAGAGGAGAGACAGCAGGGAGAGCTTCAGCTGCTGTGAGGAAGGTTCATGCAGGAGAATCTTCCACTGATCCCCAGTGAAGTACAGACTCTGAGGGAGCACGTCTGCCCAGCCCACACTGGGCAGACAGTGGCTCACCCACCTCTGCTCTGAGCTGATCCACAGCTGCTGGGCCACACAGAGCAGGCTCAAGCCAAGCTGCTCTTTTGGCATGGATTTCTCCAGGTTTCCTTCTCCAGAGTGCCAGGCAGCACTTTCCTAAAACACAGCCCTGTGCCCATGTGGTCACAGAGCTCTGGGGCACTGACTGAGCACTCATGGAGCAAGTAAAACCCATGAATTTACATTAGACTCCATGGGAAAGGATTTTGGAATGTCCTTTACTCTGAGACAGGGAAACCGAGGCCCACACAACTGCAATATCTTTTTTGCTCTAGAACTTAGACATCAGTAAAAAGAGCACAGGCCCAGAGGAGGTGTGAGAGATGAGGTGACATTTGGCTGAAGCCAAAAGTTTATGAAGCAAACGAATGGAATTTCTTGGTTCTGTGTGTTGTTTGTGGTTTGGATTTGCTCAGGTTGGTTTGTTGAGTGTCACAGTCAGAGGCACGGGGTTGAAGACCTGACCAAAAAGAAGGAGGATGAGAGGAGAGGGGACAGAAAAGTTGGTGCTCAGTAGAGAATGGAAGCACCTGAGTACCCATCCAATGGCAAAGGGCACAAGGACCGCCCCAGCCGGGTACGAAGGGGATACAAAGATTGCCATTTTCTCAGAGGGTGTGTGTGTGTGTGCTTGGCTCTCCAGGAGGGAGACATGCCCGGCTCAGCTGAATCGTTACTAAGAAACACTTTTCTTTTGCTCTGATGATTTTGTTCCTTTTCATTGTACTTAAAAGTTAGTACGTTTCAAACAGAGGGAAAAGCAAAAATAAAAAGACAAATGAGATGAAAATAAAAAGACAAGTGAGGTGAATGCTGAATGAGGATAAGTTTCAGTTATTTTCTCAGCAACTTGGGTAAAAGTAGAGTTGGTATCTCCTTTTTCCATGAGCTTTAAATGGGTGCTTTCTTGTCATTACTGCGATCTTATTTAATGTCATTGTAGAGGCACATCTGGAATGACACAACAACAGCAAATGCTTCTGGAGCAGAGACATTGTTTGGAGAAAACTCTGCCCTGCTTTGTCTGCCACACTGCTGTCACTGCAGAGACACAAGCAGGTCTCCTCTGTGACTTCACAGCAGACACATTCTGCTGAAGGGAGTGGCTGCAGCACACTGTCCCTTAGCTGTGCCCTTCCCTGAGGTGTTCCCAAGGCTCCTCTCCAGGACAATCCTTCACCTGGATTGTGTTCTGTGTCTCTTGCTGCCAATTTCCTGCTCAACAGCCCACCTCAGTCACCTACCCGTTTGGACTGTGCTTTATACTGAGCTAGTCCTGCCAGAAAAGCAGCTTTAAACACACCTCTAAGTAGGCGCTGATCCAGACAAAGCACATCCATTCCCCTCTGCCCAGGGCCAGTCCCCTGTACATCTGGCAGCCTGAAAAATCCAACACCCCATCAGGGTCCAACACATTGTTCCAGCCCAAAGAAGTAATGCAATTTGTTCTGTTAAATCTGAAGTAATTCCTGCAGATCCTTGTCCTTCAAAGGCCAACGCTGCCACTCTGGAGGGAATCTTGTGACCCCAAGCATTTGATGGTGGCCACACCAAAGCAAGAGGTGGCTCCTCCAGCAGGAGAGGGGCAAAGGGCAATTTTGGGCCTCTGTGTCCCCAGCCTTCCTCCTATTGTTTTAGCAATGGCAGCTGCACTCCAGCACACCCCAGCAGCTTCAGCAGAGGGTATTTGTGTTGGCTTAGTGCAGATCAGGACTCCCAGTCCACCCCTCCCAGCACTTGGCAATGACAGCAGGACCTGGACACTGAGGTATTTTGCTGCAGGCAAGCCTGTCACAAGCACACACCCTCTTCAAACTTCATATGAAACAGAAAGGAAAAGAGCAGGAAAAGGCTACCTTTGGGCGAGTCTCACTCCTGTCTAGAAATGGGCCAATTCTGGGCAGAATACTCCCCCCAGTGTTGGCCTCCTTCTTCCTGCTGAGAAACTTCTCCCTCTGAAACTTAGAGGGAAGCAGCTGAAAGGCAAAAATACACCAGCTAGAGCCTCAGATATGTGCTTTTTCAGAAAGGCTTTTCTTGAACGAGTGACACTGGTGAATAACTTGTGATCACAGCCACTAGGACAGCCCTGGGAGCCCTGGAAGTTTCCTGCTGAAATACTTAGCATCAGTCAAATAATAAGACAGAGTGGAACACACATAGTCCAGCCACATGGCTCTGTCCCATTGGCTTCTCCGTGACTGGATGGGACATGGTAGGGGATTTCTGCTCTTTGGGCATTTGTTTCCTCTTACGTTTCTTTGGATTGAGGCAGTGACCTTTCCAGAGAATGGGGAGGAGCTCTCAGAACTGCCTGAACTCCATCCCTGCACAGCACTCAGAACTCACAGCAAGGAGGTATTGCTGCTGGCTGAGTCCAAGAGATGAAAGAAAACAAAGTTGAACCAAGAGTGAGGTGCACAGGAATGTCTCTAGGTTTTAGTTCTCCCTGTTGATTGTTTTCTCTGTCTGGGCTGACAGAGCCCTCCACAGAAGAAAACAGAGGCATCTCCTTGACAGAGCCTCAGCAGTGCGGCATCTTCAGCCAAGGGAGCTGCAGACAGCAAGGGGCCTTTGTGGCCCTGGCTCCAGTGCTGCCTGTAGGGCTGGATCTGTGCCCGCACAGGAGCTGGGAGAGAACAGCTGCTTTGGAAGCTCTTCCAGCTGGGACCAGCCATGGCTCTCAAGGCTTTGGGCAGAGTATGAACTTCCCCCCGCCACATGCCCAGGTGCCCAAGGGCAAGATGGTCAGAGCAGCACAGGTGAGTGCCCAGCCTGACAGAAGGAATTCCTGTGGCAAAGGGAAAGGGACAGAACACATGCCCAGGCCTTCAGCTGTACATTGGTTTCACTTGGCTCCGCTGGCACAGCCAGGCAAGACACAGCTGAAGCATCCCACAGTGTTCCCTATTGCACCAGGACAGCCCCAGCAACAGCAGCACAGCACAAAGGGCTGGGGAAGGGCTCTGCAGCTTCACAGCACTGCTGGACAACAGGGGCAGGGAGAGCAGGGACACCAGGGCAGTGCCAGCCTTAACACAGCCCCAGTGGGTACTCACAGTAAAAGACTTCAGTCCTTTCCTGGACAAAAGACGAGGTGTTGTTGTCTTTTCCGGGAATCCAGACGCCATTTCCAAGGGAGGATGTCGCAGATGACTGACAATGCCTCAACAAAACTGGAAGGAGCAACAATGGAACTCTGAAAATCCAGAACCCAATTCATGGTACATTCAAGGCATATACTGGTGCTAAAAATGTTACATTACTTGAAAGTAGCTAAGTGCTTGTTTGGTGTAAATAGCTAGTATAGTTAGACCTCTAGTTGGACTTTATTTGAACTATATGGCTACTTTGTGCAATTCACAGATGGATCATACTGAAACCTGGAGCTCAAAAGCTGAACATTAATAAGAGTTGGAACAGACAAAGTCGTAGCTTAAATATTACTTAAAAATAGCTAGAGTGGGCCTCCTCTTCTTTAGGCTAAAGCACCCCTGCTCTCTCAGCTGGTCCTCACAGCTGAGAGACTAATGAGAGACTGGAATGTTATGGCTAATGGCTTAAATGTCATTATAAAGGACTTGCTGCCCATTGTGACAAAACTGTATAAAGAAGCTGCAACCACTCAAGCCCACCCTTCCCTGAAAATGCCTCCTGACTGGAACTTGGCACTGTGAGTTAAGCTGCCTAAGGGAACTTGAGACAAGATCAAGGTGACACTACTGTCCCATTAGCTCAGGTCTGGGGAGAAGTAAACAAAGCTGAGGAGTAAAACCTATCTACAACAAAGCCAAACCCAGCAGCTGTCCTGAAAATCAGCCCTGTTTGGGTTCAGGCTGGGGAAGTCATACCCACAGACTCTTCTGCTGAGGCCAGGTTTGCACACAAATCTCCCAGCAAAGACCTCCACAGTGCCTCCAGACCCATTCCTGAAGCCTTGCACCAGACAACTGCAGGGCATGCAAACTAACAGAACAAATCTGAAAATCCAGAACCCAACTCATGGCAGACTCGAAGGATATACGGGTGCTAAAGATTTTGTATTATTTGACAGTAGCAAGAGACAGACTCCAACTTGCCCCACCCCAGGGAGGTACCTGGGCAGTCCCACCTTGCCCAAATCTGCATTAATCCATTGGAGTTTTACATTTTGCCAGACCTCACCACAGAGAAGACCAGAAGAGGATTTAATGGTATGCTGATGGCATCCATGGAATGGTGATATTTTCTACTAAATCTGTCTCTGTCACTCTCTTTCTCCACCCCTTCCCAACCCTCATCCCCCTCTCACTTTTTCTTTTCTTTCTCTCTCTTTCTTCCTCACATTTACTGTTCTATAAAATCCAGACTATTGACTTTGGCATATTTGCACCTCAATACAGAGGCATCCCCCTAATAATTTTAATCACCAGATGATAAAAACCCACTGAAACTTGAACAGGACTTATTCACCTTTAAGCAGTTTAAACAATTACTATAGGAAAAAAATGCATAGACTAGTATATTTAGAAGATGTTGCATTTCTTCAGTGAAAAAAAGCACAATCAGTAGAGCATTTACTGTTCATCCTTTCAGGTGTACATGTCACTGAACTACTGTGCCAGAAGACCGGCATGATCACATCCTGTATTTCCCTTTGGCATTCTCTTTCAGAGCACACATGAAACAAAACCAAAAAGTTCAACTTTAGTCAGTCTTTACCTTCAAATGAAATTCAGGACTCCCTAGCAGAGACCGATGCTCTGCACGCTGAGGAACTTTTCGCAGAGGCCAATGCTCTGCACCTTTAGGAATTCTCTGTGCAGAGCAATGCTCCGTGAACAATTCCCCTGGCGAATGGCCCGGTGCAGCCGCCTGCAGGAGCCCAGGCTGCGCACACCCAGCCAGGGCCGCGCTCTCACACGGCTGAGGCCGCGCCGCTGTCACAGGCGCTGAGGGCCCGGGCGCGTTTACCGGGCAACCGCGGCACCGAGTGCGGGGCCGGGCGGGACCGGGCCGGGCCACAGGGATTTGCAAAGGAGATTGGCACTGCAGCGACTGACTGCAGTTTGGGGCTTCCCAAGAGTCTTTCTGTAAGTAATGAAAGGTTAAAATGTGGGGATAAAGGCACCGATGTCAGGTGTATACATTGCTCTTTGCCGCACTAGTATTCTACCCTGGCCGGAACAGCAGGAGGGGCTGAGGGAGCTGGGAAGGGGCTCAGCCTGGAGAAAAGGAGGCTCAGGGGGAACCTTCTGGCTTTGCACAACTACCTGACAGGAGGGGACAAGAGGCTGCTGCAAGTTCAGGCAGCGCCGGAGCCGCGTGGTTCCCCCTCTCCTCCCCCGCTCCGCCTCTTCCTCCCTCCCTCCTCCTGCTCCTCCCCCACACCCGGAGCCCCCGCAGCCCGCGGGAGGGGCAGGGATGGAGCCGGGACAGGTCGGAACGCAGAGAGGGCTGGGGGGATGCCAGGAGTGGGAGTGACTGGGCTGTACTGGGATCATTCTGGGTGACTGAGTTCTACTGGGATCATCCTGGGATCACACTGGCAGTGAGGAGGAGCAGCGCGATGGCTCCAGCGCTGGGGCTGGGGGCGCTCCTTGGGGGCCAGGGGGAAGTGGGAGGCCCGGCACGGGGACCCTGAACCGCAGCTGCCGGCACGGGGACCCCCCTGTTCCCCTTATCCTGCACAAGGCTCCCCCTGAATCCCCCATTTCTGGACATCAGGGCTCCCTGCTTCCCTTCTCCTGGCCATCCCATGGCTCCCAGACTCCAGACTTGCTGTGGGCTTGACCCTGAGATGCCCTGGAATGCCTTGGTCCCCCAATCCTGCCTTTCACAACCCCCAGCCCCAGCTTTGTGCAAAATCAGAGACCCCCTGAACTCCTCGTTCTCAAACATCCCGGGTATCCCCACCCTGGTCCCCCCTTTTTGGGAAATCCTGGACTCCCCTTTCCTGGGCTCAAGGACCCCCTGGAACTCCCTTCTACCTCTCCACATCCCTGCTCATGTCCCCTGTCCCTCAGCTGTGCCCTGTCCCTGTCCCCTGTCCCTTGGTTCTGTGGGGCCCAAGGTGGCAGCAGGAGCCAGGGCAGCCCCAGGGGAGAACAACCCTGAGCCCCAGCTGGGCCAGTTTCCCCCAGGTCACTCCCAGCATGGGCCCTGTGGCTCCCAGTCACTCCCAGCATGATCCCAGTATGATCCCAGGTGTTTCCATTCACCCCTACTATAGTTTCAGGCACTCCCAGTATGGTTCCAGTCCTTCCCAGTATGATTCCAGTATGAACCCAGTGACTCTCAGTACAGTGCCATTTGCCACCAGTATGGTCCCAGTCACTCCAAGTCACCCAGTATGATTTCCAGTCACTCCCAGTAGGATTCCAGTCACTCCCAGATACTCCCAGTATTATTCCAGTAACTTCCTTTATGGTTCTTTTGTGATTCCTGTCACTCCTGGTCTCTCCCAGTACATCCCAGTTGTCCCTAATGTGTTTCCACTCACTCCCAGTTGCTCCCAGTAGCTTCCAGTATGATTCCATTTGCTCATAGACACTCCCAGTCACCTCCAGCATGATTCCAGTCACTTCCTGTATATCCCAGTTGCCCCAACATGGTCCCAATTGCCCTCAGCCTGCCCCTAGTCACTTCCAGTATGATTCCAGAAGGATCCCAGTCACCCTCAGTGTGGTGCCAGTTGCTCCCAGTATGATCCCATTTGTCGCAGCATAGTTCCATTTCCTCCCAGTGTGATCCCAGTTGCCTCTAGCACAGACCCACTCCCTCCCAGTATGATCCCAATCTGATGCCATGATGATCCCAGTTGCTCCCAGCTTGGTCCTAGCTGCTCCCAGCTTGGTCCTAGTTGCTCCCATTTCCTCCCAGTGTGATCCCAGTTGCTCCCAGTGGCCCCTGTGTTATGTTTTGGAATGGGAGGAAATTTAGGGAAGTGATACAAAGTTTTTTGTGGATCTGACAGTCTGTTGACCTGCTGAAAAGTTAGACATGCTTTTGTGAAGCACACATGGTAAAGACCAAAAAATTCAGAAACTTTTCTTTTCTTTGTTGGTCGGCAGGGAGGTGCTGGGTTTGGGTTTTGGCTTCAGCTCTGTGTCTCGGCTGGGCTGGGCTGGGCTGGGCTGGGCAGTCTTGCTGCAGGCTGGGCTTCTTTTCTATTTTCTGGGTTTCTTGCTGGCTTCTCTCTCCATGGGCTCTGGTTTGGCCAGGCTGGGCTTCAGCAGCTGCTGGGCAAGGAGACAGGGGAGGCTGTGGAGCTTTAGCCAGAGCAGGGCTGACTGTGGCTGTGAAGATCTCGCCGTCAGGCTGCTGCTTCTTCTTGTGAGCATGGCTGAGATCAGAGACTTCTGTAGCTGCTGTAGAAAACTAAACACTAACTATAAAGCTGTTCTGAACACAACTGAGCCACAGCTTTCTGTTACAAGTTATTGGTGGGTTAGGTAGGCTTCAGGCGTGATGTTAACTTTTTCAGTACTTCAATCTTCTTTTGAGTGAGAGAAAAGAACAAAATGCAAGTATATTGAAAACAAGATGAAGATGCAAGTTAATAGTAATTCCCAGATGGGAGGGGTGAGAAGATGCTTTGTTTTTAGAGCTGAAATACTCTTGTAAGATATAAAGAAAAAACTCTTTTCCCTTATAACACATAAAACTCCAAGGAAATGAAAGTGTTTGAATTGATATTAGGTAAAGTGTGGGATCTCAGCACCTCAGGACTGATGTGCAGAGTGACTGAGACCACCCTTGGGGGGCTCGGGAGTCCTGGAATGTTGCCAGAAGTGTCTGGTGGCTGGGCTTTGATCCTACACGGGAGACGACACCTGTATGAGGATGGGAGGATTTCACTGGGGTAAATGGTGAAGGGATAAGTTAATTAGAGTGTGAAACACAAGGTTTAAGATTTCTGTACAGGGGGGTCTAAAGAAGTAAGATGGAGGAATTGGGGCGTGTCCTGTCCTTCTTCTTCTTCTTCTTGGCCTCCATCTTCTTTGGTGATGTTGGCACTTTGGGGTTGGTTATTACTAAAAGTGCACTGGTCAATAAGGGCAAAAGGTATTGGGGAAAATTGATAAATATTGTATATGTAATTTTGAGTGTAAAGATAGGTGACCGCCCCGGGGGCGCGCAGTGTGCTCATGGCTGGCTTGCTGTGCAGACCTCTGTTGGGCTGAGAGAAAATCTTTTAGATAAACAACTAATAAACACTGAAGACCGAGAAAAAACCTGAAGCCTCTTCTCGTCCTTTGAAGCGCGGGCTGTCCAAGGCCACCCCGGGCCTTTCCAGGTTTTAAAACAGCCTAGAAACCGACAGTAAAGGCTTCTACATTAAAGTAAGCAGATGTTGAAATAGCTGTAATCCCATGAGAAGTTTGTACAAAGAAAGAGCGTAGTCTTGTGCTTCTAAAAATGAAGATCTCTGCTCCCAGAGATGAAGAGGATTTTAGAGATAGATAATGAGAACTTTTGCCTTTGAACAGCTCATCTTTAAAACAATACCCCATCAATCAACATAGCACATCTCCAAGCTGTGGGAAGGCTTGTAGAAATAAGAAAGATTTTATGATAGCAAGGTTCCCCTGGCGGTTGTTATTCATGACAAAATTGAGAACCATGAGAAAACTGTTTTTTCCTTTTGTAGAAAAGTCTCCATAACTTTAACAAGAGGGACTTCTCTCCCTAAGTGAACTAAAAAATGACTATTTTAGAGGTAGTAAACTGACTAGAAATCTTAAGTTTAGTATCTTTACATTGTCAGTGAGAAAGAAAAAATTGTGGGGAGAAGTATTCTAAAAAGTTTGCTTTCATTCCTACTACCTTTTTTTTTTTCTTTTAGTTACTATTAATAAAATTTTTCTTTCTACCCTTTTAAAGTTTTGAGCCTGCTTTACCTTTCTCCTAATCCTATCTCACAACAAAAAATAAGTGTATTAGTAATTAACCACACCAAACCCACGACATTCTTTAGTCCATTAGCCAAAAAAGCCTCAAAATTAAATAGATCTTAAATTAGCAAACCAAAACCACGACACCCTGGCACAGAGCCAGTCACTCCCAGTATGATCCCAGTATGAATGCACTGTGATCCCAGTCTTCCCCAGCACAGTCCCAGTCAATCCCAGTTGCCCCCAATGTAGACTCAGTGACTCCAGTCGCTCTCAGTGTGTTCTCAGTCATCCCCAGTATGGTTACAGTCACTCCCAGTATATCCCAGTTGGTCCCACTGTGATCCCTGTTGCCCCAGTTCTGGCCCTGCTGAGTCCCAGTGTGCTCTGATCCTGCTCCCAGTGGGTCCCAGAGCTGGGTGCAGTGTATCCCGGTGTATCGCAGTGTATCCTGGTGTATCCCCGTGTATCCCACTGTATCCCGGTGTGTCCCAGTGTGTCCCAGTGTATCCCAGTGTATCACAGTGTATCCTGGTGTATCCCGGTGTCCCAGTCCATCCCAGCCTGTCACAGTCCGTCCCAGTCCCTTCCCTTCACTGGGAGTGACTGGGATCCTACTGGTGGAAAGTGGAACCTTACTGGGCCAAGTGGATGTGACTGGGAATGACTGTGTGTGTGCTGAGGGCAACTGGGATATACTGGGAGTGTCTGTAACCATACTGGGGGTGACTGGGAACACACTGAGAGTCCCAGAGGGTCCAAGGACACCGTGGTGACACTACAGAACCTCATGGAACCAAGGGGATCATTGTGGCACCACTGGAGCCTGTGGAACCAAGGGGCCTTGGTGACACAGCAGGGCTTCATGGACCCCAGACACCATTATGGCGCTGTGGGGCCTGATGGAACCATGGAGACCATTGGGACCCTTCAGGGCCTCGTGTCACCAAGGGGGCATTATGGCACCTCAGGGACACATGGAAGCAAGGGACCATTGGGTCCCATGGAACTGAGGGAACATGAAACAGGCCTGGCTGGCTTGGCCTCCCAGGGGCCACCGGACAGCTCTGGCTGGTGTTGAAATGTCAAGGGCTGCCTCTCATCAGCTCCTGGAGCACTGCGGCTCTGTCCTTTCCTTGCTGTGAAAACAACTGTCAATCTCTTCTAAGTACCCATGGCCAGAATTGGGATTTCAACTCAAAATTTTTCCCATAGGAATATTGCCAGGACAAGTCTGGCTGGCAATGGTTTCAGGAGAGTCACCTCCCATCTGTCCCCAAAACACTGGGGAAGGCTCCGTGCTTTCCTCCCTATGAGAAAGAACTGTCCTACTTCTCCAGGCACGCATAGCTGAGATTGGACTTCCACCTCCAGAATTCCCTATATCCAAAGACTGCTCCTAGACAAAATCTGCCATTCCTGACAAGTCTGGCTGGCCTTGGCCCAGTGACACTCTCACTTGCCTTCCAAACACTGAGGCTCTGTGCTTTCCTTCCTATAGAAAAGAACTGTCCTTCTCAGCCAGGTACCCATGGCCACAATTGGGATTTCACTTCTAGCATTGCCTATTGTGACAGACTGGAGGAGATTGTTGGCTCAAAACATTTCACGTGCTTGGGAGGAAGGGCAGGTCCAGCCTTGCCCTGCCCTGTAAGCCCAGCCCTGCCCTGCCCTGTGACCCCAATCCCCCCAGAGCCCCTATCCCAGCCCAGCAGTGGCTGCCAGTCCCTGGCACAGCACAGGCAATGCTCCACAGCCATCTCTGCAGCCCCCAGCCCAGCTCCTGAGGGACCAAATGAGCCCAAGGACCACCCATGGGAAGGGCCCAGGAAGTCCAGGGGGTATTGAAGCCTGACCACAAGGCAAGCACACATCTTGACCCTACCTCCTCCTGGAATTTCTATCTGAACACTGCTGCAATCTAGGAGTTGGTAGCTGTGTGTGTGCTTCTCTGTATCTTTTTTGTCTTTCTCTCTTTCTAATTCACTCTTCTTGTAAATTTTGAGTAACCTAAAATTGAACAGGCTCAGAGGTAGTGAAGTTGAATGGGCCAAGTCAGTGCTTTGAGAAGTGTTTTTTGTTGATTGAATGTCATAATAAACCTTTTGCCAAAGTTTCTCTGATTTTCTAAAGTTCCCAGTAAAGGCTGTTTTGTTGTTTTGAGCTCCTGAGAATCTCTTGTTGGTATTTCTCCAGAGCATCCAACTCAGAGTACAGAAACAGCTGTAATTCCTTTTAAATGTCTCCTTGAGAGATTTTTTTGGGGGATGGGAGTCAGGGCTTGTCTGTCCTGCTTGGCACAGCCCAGCAGGGCTTTCCCAGCCACACTCCACACTCCATTGCCCAGCTGAAGCCGCTTGGTGCCTCTGAGTTGTGCTGTCCCAGCCCCAGGGACACTCTCCTTGTCTGCCCATTCCCCCACGGTCTCTGGGCAGGGATGGCCTCAGTGGGGGCTGCTGACATCCTCAGCACCTTGAAGGCTGCTGCTGAATTTTCCTGCTCCAGAGGCTTTTTCAGCCTTCAGCTCTCCAGTGCAGGAATTCAGTGTCCCAGGGCTCAATAACATTCAGAACACCTTAACAAGCCAAGCCTCTGGGAATAATTAGATTTAGGTTTTCAAATCTTTTGTGGTTAATTGGGCAGATTTCAGAAATGCATTCAAACAGAATATATTTTATTTAAAAAAACAGTGAGAAAAGATTTCTTAGGTCCCATTTAGGTTTTTCCCTGTTGATAAATTGATATGTGCAATCTCCAATTGACACTGAATCCAAGTGAACTTCCTCATGAATTTGAGTAGATATGAAAATCAAGACCCTTCATGGCTGACAATCAATCACACTCTGTCCCTACCCCCACCCCACCATTTCCCCCATCCAAGGCCTGGCACTCAGAGCAGCCTTGTGCAAATCTGAGCTTCCTCCAGCCCAGGCTGCACCTGCAGCTTTCAGCTCCTTGGCTCCAACTCCCACCTGCTTTCCTTGGAGAAGGAGCTGCCTGAGACACAGAGGGACATTATGAATCAAAAAAACATGGCCATTAACTGCTTTATACCAACACAGAGTAATGGCAACCAAAATGCACTCAGACCAGGGTTTTTTCCACTCTCTTTCAAGCCTCGCGCATTAGGCACCAAATTTTGTCCTGGTTTAGGGCAAATTTGGGAGAAAACCTCCAAAGGGGCCCCTCCAGAAAGCAAACCCACATTGCCCCTCCCCACAACCAGGTCAGGAAGGATTCCCTGGAGAGAAGTGGAAAGAACCTGTTTATTTAACAGGCACAGCACCCCCAGCACACAAAATGAACAATACAGGGTGACATCACTCTTTCACCAGTCTGAAAAAGATGACAAATTCAGAAAGCCTCTCTTGGGGGCGGTCGCTCTGTTATCAGTCCCTCAGGTGCTGGGGTAGCTGCTGCAGCCACAAGGTGCAAACTCTTGGTGTTTCCCAGGTCCCAGTCCAGAGCAGGTTTGAGTGGTTCTAAAAAAAGGAAAGGAGAAATAGTACAGGGAAAAATTCGGACTGCTTAGCTAAACTAATTAATGAACAGAAGCAAAAGCAAGAGCAAAGCAGGAATAAAGCAGAAGCAAGAGCAAAGCAAAAAGCCAAGCAAAAAGCAAAAGCAGCACCATGTACTGCCCTGTCTCTGTGTCCCGCCAGCCGTGGGGGAGTGGCTGAGAGCAAAACCAAAACAAAACTTCGCTCTTCAGAGCCAGTCTTGAAAGCACAGAACATAGTATCCAGCATAAACAGAACAGACAACTGGGGATACAAGCGTCCTAACATCACCCTAGGACAGCAAAGTTATTCCAAACTGCCCCCCAGCAGCTCCCTCCTCACCGATGCCATCTGCTGGGGCTGTGCCAGCTTCAGGAGATGCCTCCAGGGCCTGCATTCCCTGTGTGAAAAACGCATATTGTATGACTGGCTTTTAACAAATATTAAAATTAATATTATATGTGTTGTGTTAAAAAGTTATATTGTACTAATTTTCTTAAGTAGTGTTTTAAATCTAGTTTTAGGTTATAACATAATGTTAAAATAGAAACTATGCTATGTAAGATACTTTTTTAAAGAGAGGACTTACAGTGAGATAGCAGCCACAGGACACCTAAATCTTTCAGAGAAAGAGAATTTATTGCTCTCTTAACAGAAGAAACGAACTTCTTCCTGCCTGCTCAGCCATGAAGATGCCGTCAGCATTCAGAGGAAGAAGTTGACACTGACCAGACAGAATCCTGTGTTTGAATAGAATTTATGCATCATGGATGAGGGGTATGAATATGCAACAGGTTATTGTTTTTAAGGGTTAACCCTCTGTTAACCTGTGTCCTTTCTTGGGCTTATTTTCCCCAGAAAAAGGTACTTGGACATCCATGACTCTTTGTTCTTCTTGTCTCATATTGTCCTAAAACTTAATTGTCCAAATTTTTATTATCCTAATTATATTAATCTTTTTATAACAATTTAATTACTACTAAAATTTGAAAATTTTAAAAAGAAGTGATTGGCGTTTTTCACACAGTATCTGCCACAACATCCCATGTACCAATGTTTCTGGGGGAACCATTTACAACATGGGGGGGGGGGGTCACAGGATGTGAAAAACACCAATCACTTGTTTTATAAAAATTTAAAAGTAATAAAATGGTTATAAAAATAGCAATATAATTAGAGTAATAATAATTTGGGTAATTTGGATTAAGACAATATGATACAATAGAAACAGAGTTACGGATATCCGGGTACCTTTTCTGGGCAAAATAAGCCCAAAAAAAGACACGGGTTAACAGAGGATTAACCCTTAAAAACAATAACCTGTTGCATATTCATACCCCTCATCCATGATGCATAAATTCCATTCAAACACAGGATTCTGTCTGGTCAGTGTCAGCTTCTTGCTCTGAATGCTGACGGCATCTTCATGGCTGAGCAGGCAGGAAGAAGTTCGTTTCTTCTGATAAGAGAGCAATAAATTCTCTTTCTCTGAAAGATTTAGGTGTCCTGTGGCTGCTATCTCGCTGCAAGTCCTTTCTTTAAAAAAGTATCTCACATAGCATGGTTTCTATTTTAACATTATGTTATACCCTAAAACTAGATTTAACCTACTACTTAAGAAAATTAATTGTAAAATACAAAGTTGTGTTTCGTGTCAAGTACAAAGAGGTGATGTGTGTTGTTGTGAATGCGAAATGTGTAGACCCCGACAATGAGAGAGCTGTGAATTCTAATAATAACTGAAGAGAATAAAGCATAGAAAAAGGCCTTAAACCTATCTATTGTTTGCAAATTAACCCTAGTTGATTTAAGAGCATTAGAATTAAAGTGTTAAAAATGTTGCTTTTTGCCTGCATTTAATCCATAAAGAGTTCTGCAATAATAACCTTTTGAAGTATAATGTTAGAATATTACTTGTATCCTTGAAACTATAGCTTTAGAATATATATAAAAGAAATATGCTTATCTTACGCCTTATTGAAGCAGAGAAAAACAGCTTGAGAAAAGAAGATGAACATCACATCAAGAGTTTATAGTTTCGACCAAAAAGAAGCTAAACATCACTGTTACGAGATTTATAGTCTCTGCAATTAAAAGGTGAACACACATCTGAAGTGCTAGACCCCACCACATGAGATTCATCTTTCTTCTTTCAGAAATGAAACCGTCACCATCTAGAGATACTCCTTTTGAGATACATCCTGGAAAACTAAGATCACAATAGTGTATAGAATCATGATGTAATAATTTAGAATAAAAATTGCTGATGAGTAAAAAAATTAGAAACAGAAACTGCTGAAAAAGCTGATGAGTACCCCTATAAATACCTGTAACCCTCAATTATCGGTGTGCAGTTGGAGGGAAAACTTCCCCCACTGTACCCAGCGCTGTATTGCTCATACTTTACCATGTTAAATAATAAATTGATTGCTGCTTGAATATTAGCCTAGTCAAGCTTCTTATTCATAACATTAATACAGCATAACTTTCTGACAAAACACATATAATATTCATTTTAATATTCGCGAAAAGCCAATCATAAAATACGCATTTTTGCCACAGGAGAACTGGGCTCTCCCAGTTATTCCCTGTGCAGGCGTGACCCCCCCCTTCCCCTCAGAGCTCTCCCGCGCTGAGGGGCCGCTGCCGCTTCCCGCCCTTCGCGCCCGCCCTCAGCGGCCGCCGGGAGCTGGGCCGCCCCGCCCGCCCTTTTATCGGAGCCATGGAGAAGGAAAACCGCTTTAAATTGTTCATGCCGCCGCGTCTGAGCGCTGGGCAGGTGTCTGCGGGCAGATCCCAGGTAAGTGCTCGGCCGCGGGGCCGCTGAGGGCGGCCCATATCACACCTTCCCCCCCCCCCCCCCCCCTCCCCCGGCTGCCCCTTCGGGCTGTGCTGCTCTGGAGGCCGCGGCTGAGGAGGGGACGGGGGGAAAGCGCAGGGGCCCTTCTCCGGGGACACGGGGACAGTGCTGGGCCCGGGGAGTGCCCCGGCAGGGCCCCGAGCTGGAGCACACACACACCTGCCCCTTGCTCCCAAAGAGCCCCGGGCTGGAACACACACACACCTGCCCCTTGCCCCGGGCTGGAGCACACACACACCTGCCCCTGTATAGGCCGAGACGGCTCCTGTGCTGGACTCATTTCTGTGTGTATGCCTAGTGTGGCACATGCACAGACATCTTTGGTTTGAATTTCAAAGACCTTTGTTGTTGTTATCTATCAAAACTGAAGGGAATCATCTTCTCAAGCATCCGCTCTGTGTTGTAAGTCCGTGTTTGATGTGGGTAATTCAGCCCAAAGAGCGAGCAGGGCTCTATCGCTGGCCGGGGTCTGTGTACAAATCACCAACGGGATGGGATTGCTGAGGAACTGACTTGAGCTGTTTTATTTTCCAGCATCAGTCTCATTACATGGTTATGACAGTGGGAAGATGCCAGCAGCTCACATCCCAGGCAGCTGACCAAGAACTTAATGTTACAACTTACTTTAAAAGTTTTTTGACCAGTCACACAAATCAAAAGCACATTGACAGTAGTTCAGTCCAAGCACTATAAGCACACGTACCTTTGGTTAAAACAATGCTTGCTTATTTTGAATACAATACCTGCTTTTAAGCCTTAAAGCAAAATGCACATAGCTCCATTATTAACCTTAAAACTTCCTAATATCTGGCTAGATAAACTTTTCTGTAACTTAGGGAGTTATTCTAGCCAAACGTTAATACACAGACCATTGTTCTATTTGTCCTTACTTTTCTACTTTTTACATTATTTTTTCTGCTGACCTATCTCATGGCTACTGCTTGGCTCTAATCCCAGTTCTGCTGTCTCTGAGGCTGCCTTTTGCAGCTTTCTGAAACCCCTCTGATTTTATGGATTCCCACAGGCCCCACTCAGATGCTCGCACTGGCATTGGTGTCTTGGTCTCACTAGATCAGGTGTGCAGTGAAAATGTACTGGCCCCACACTGAGTTACGGGAATTCCACAAGTTATTTTTTCATGTTGAAGCTCCTAATGAAGTATTTTGAGATTAGGGATGAGATATTCTGACAGCAGATGAGTTAGCTGTTTACAGGATGAACTTCTGTGACTTCAAAACCTTGTAAAAGGGTATTCTCATGCTGACACATAATCAGATATGGTTTAGAAGTGCCCTTGGAAGTAAAGCAAAAAAGAAATATCAACTACTGGTCTTGAAAAAAGTAATTTGTCTCCCTGAGTCCTTTGCCATGCAGCAGTGCCCAGACAGGCAGAAGCTGCTGAGTTCCCTGCATTGAAAGCTCCCCTTTGGCCACAGTCTATAAATCAAACTGCAGGACACCAACAGTTTGATCAACCACTGGGAAGTAAGAAGTGAGTTCCAAAGCCATTACCAATACCTTGGGCTTTGAAAATTGTAGGCAGCTGTTTTATTAATGATAAATTCTATTTTCACATCATCTGTAGGGATTTTTTTCCCTTGGATTTTACAATTCATTTTTTACAAATCTACCCATAAGGAACTAATTTTTTAATTTGTGCAGGGTTTTAATAGATGTTCAGATGATGACTTTAAGCTGCCATTCGATGTGTGGAGCCGTGGCGAAATCACTGATTCAGGTACAACTGGAATGTTTGCCATGCACCTTCTTTAGATTTTTATATATTGTCAAGTTTTAATTTTCATGAGTAGTCTCACAGTTCCATATCTGTAACTGTTAAATACAGTTTCACTGTTACTTGTTTTAGAAATACATTGATCAAAATCTCTTCATGTTTCAGATACAATTTCACAGCAAGTGAAACTTTGCTCTGAAGTAGATGAAGAGGTGAGCTAAGTATCAACTCTGCCCATCTAATTAATTCCTTGGGGTCTTTTGAATTTGTTCCCAAACAGTGCCTAAAGCATTATTCCGTAGATATTTTAGGGCTAAAGGGAGTAGTCAAAAGGGAATAATGTTTTCTGTCTCCTGTTTAAAGCTTAATAACTTGGAGGAGATATTTGTGATTTAGTGAACATGCCTGGAAACAAATCTTTAAAAATTAGGGTGATTGCAATATTGTTGTTGTTTTTTTCTTTGTTTGAAGTGCCTGCGAAGTCTATGAGCTTTATTTAGAGTAAGATTTAAACACTTAAGTATCCTTGTGGAACTGGTTCTGAATATTCTGTTGAGGGGCAGAAGGGTTGAAGTCAGAGTATTCTTTGGAAAACTGAAGTAGATTATCCCAATTGCCTAGTCTGACTTTATTTTATCTGTAAAACAATGAATTCAGTGGTTTCCTCAAGCACTGTATTCTTCTCACAGTGTCTTTGCCAGCACATCTCTGCTTTAGCACAATTCAGTACAGCTCATTTTTTTTGCAATACCTTCTGTACTTTGCAGCTACAAAACACTGTTTGCTACCACAAAATAAAACACATTTCTTGTGCTCTCTCTGCTGATTTTCGTATTCCTGACAACTTTTTAGACTCTTTTAATCCTAAGCTATTAAAGTGCCATCAGGACTGTAACAAAAGTGTATTGCAGCCAAAACAAGGATGGTGTTTGGGAGTGTTGTAAGTGAACCAAAGGGCCCTTAGGGCTTGTGTGTTGCTCTCCCTGCCTCGACCACTGGCCCAGCACTGCTTGTAGGGCACTTTCAAGGTGTTCTAAGGGCACAAGGGTGGTGCTTTTCCTTCCTGCTCTGTGTGTGAGCAGAGAACTGCTGGGACACTTGGATATTTATAAATCCCTGGGTCCAGATGGGGTCCATGCCAGGGTGATGAGGGAGCTGGCAGATGAGCTTGCCAGGCCTCTCTCCATCATTTATCAGGAGTTGTGGCTCACTGGTGGGGTTCCAGATGATTGAACACTGGCCAGTGTGACACCCATGTACAAAAAAGGTAGGAAGGAGGATCCTGGTAATTCCAGGCCAGTCAGCCTGGCCTCAGTAGCAGGTGAGATAATGGAGCAGTTCATACTGAGTGCTATCACACAGCACTCACAGCATGGCCAGGCTATCAGACCCAGCCAGCAGGTGTTTACCAAGGGTGGGTCATCTCTGACCAAGCTGGGCTCCTTCTGTGAGCAGGTGACCGCCTGGTGCATGCAGGAAAGGCTGTGGGTGTTGTGTATCTGGGCTCCAGCAAGGCCTTTGGCACTGTGTCCCACAGCACACTCCTGGAGAAGCTGCAGCCACGGCTGGGACAGGAGCACTCTGTGCTGGGCTCAGAACTGGCTGCATGGCCGGCCAGAGAGTGATGGTGAATGGTGCTGCATCCAGCTGGCAGCCAGGCACCAGTGCTGTCCCTCAGGGCTGTACTGGGACCAGTTCTGTTTAATATTTTTACAGACGACATGGATGAGGGCATCGAGTCCTTCATCAGTAAATTTGCAGAGGACACTAAGCTGGGAGCTTGTGTTGATCTATTGGAAGGAAGGAGAGCTCTGCAGAAAGACTTAGATCAGTTGGATGGATGGGCAGAGTCCAGCAGCATGAAGTTTAATAAGTCCAAGTGCTGAGTTCCACATTTTGGCCACAAAAATCCCCTACAACGTTCCAACCTGGGGACAGTGTGGCTGGACAGTGCTCAGGCAGAAAGGGCCCTGGGGGTGCTGGTGAATATGAGCCAGCAGTGTGCCCTGGTGGCCAAGAAGGCCAAGGGCTCCTGGCCTGGATCAGGAATGATGTGGCAGCAGGAGCAGTGAGGTCATTCTGCCCCTGTACTCGGCACTGCTGAGGCTGCACCTTGAGTGCTGTGTCCAGTTCTGGGCCCTCAGTTTAGGAAGGACGTTGAGATGCTGGAGCACATCCAGAGGAGGGCAACAAGGCTGGTGAGGGGTTTGGAACACAAGCCCTGTGAGGAACGTCTGAAGGAGCTGGGCATGTTCAGCCTGGAGAAGAGGAGGCTTAGGGGTGACCTTATTGCTCTCTACAGCTTCCTGCAGGGAGGTTGGAGCCAGGTAGGGTCGGTCTCTTCCACAGGGCAGCACTGACAGAACCAGAGGACACAGTCTCAAGCTACATCAGGGAAGGGATAGGTTGGATATTAGGAAAAAGATTTTCACCAAAAGAATAATAAAGCGCTGGAATGCTCTTCCCAGGGAGGTGGTAGAATCACCATCTCTGGATGTGTTTAAAAAAAGACTGGACATGGCACTTGGTGCTGTAGTTGAGGTGTCAGGGCAGGTGTCGATGATCTGAGAGGTCTCTTCCAACCTCATTATTCTGTGATTCTGTGATTCTGTGTGTGTCCATGGCAATATCACAGGTACTCTTGGGCAAAGTCTCTGAAGCTGCTTTTACTTAACTCAGCAGTGTCTGTCAGAAGGAGAGGACAGAAGTGGTGGGAAGAACCTACTAGAAGGAATTTTGGCTTCACTGATAATTCTGGCAAAACTTTTATTGATTTTGGTGGACTGAAGTTATCCATGTCTTTAGGCCCATCTATTTGGTGATGTCTGAAGGGGGTTTGGGATATTTAATTGTATTTGTTTCTCCTGTGTGCTTTGTAATGCCTTTTGATACATACATAGAGGATGCACAAAGATTTAAACTTGGACTCCTGATCATATCTAAGCTTATATCACCATCTGTGGAAAAATATTACTCTTGTGATGTTTCTAGGAGAGAAATATGTTATCTACAACAATATTAATTAGATATTATATACTATAAATTGGATAGTATTTGAGATTAAATTGTGGACCCTGTTTTAATAGAATCCAGAAACAATGAATGAATTGTTCTCAAAACTCTACAAAGAGGCTGAGAAGATCAAGCAGTGGAAACTGACTGTGGAAACTGAACTAAACCAGAAAGAAAGAAAACTCCAAGAGAATAGAAAGATTATTGAAGCACAGAATAAAGCCATTCAAGAACTGCAGGCCAGTATTGTATAGTGTACATTGAATAGATGAAGTTCAGTGTTTCCTGATTCAGTATGACACTATTATTGATACAATTAAATATTAAAGACTGTTGCAGTTTGGTTTGTGCCTTGAGAAAGTGATTATTTTGAGAAGTTGCAGGCACCTGTCCTGTGTGAGTGTGTGTATGAAGAATATACCTGTAAGTGTCTCATTTGCTGGTAAATTATTGTTCATTAATTACTGCATCTTTCATGAAAAAGATGACTCAGCATGTAATACCAGATAAAACAGACTTCTGTCTACTGATGCCCTAAATGACTGTTTCATGAGGGATTTGAGAAATCAAAGTGCATTTCTAATACATTTTCCAATAACAGTCTTTTTGCATTTGTTCCCTATGAAATCAGTTTGAAAATGGAAAACTCCATTTGAAACTGGAAGATGAGATATGTGAAAATAAAGATCTCTTGAAAGAGTAAGTAATAGAACCAAGTATATATTTTTGTGGTGGAAATAATCCATTTTCACATGGGCAGTTTTATGTAGCTGTTAAATATTGAAGGTCATTTCCATTGTTACTCCTTAGGTGCACAAAGTACTGTGCACTCCTGTGCAAACATGATATTTTTCCCTCCTTTAGAGCTGCTGCTTCGAGGCATCTGTGTAATCTGCTCAAGGAAACCTACACTCGTTTCACAGAGAAGACCAGCAAATGTAAATGCTTTTTTAGTTTTTATTTATCAGAGTAAATGTGCTTCTAGCTTGCTCTGAATTCACAAACAGAAGCAAGAAGAAGAAATTTCTCGTGTTGTTCAGAGAAGTTCTCCAGTTGAGATCGACTGGATGTGGCTCTCAGAATGAGAAGTGAATTTTAAGTGGCTCACAAAATTGGAAGTGAAGCCCCAGGTCTAACAGACTTGTGGTTTGTAATGCTAAATGCAGAGGGCTTTTGAAGGCAGTGAAATTGTTTGCTGCAAGGTTGCCAGCCTGGGAGCTCTTTGGGTGCCCAAACAGTGCTCCAGGTTTGAGGCAGTGCCCACAGCCCCGACTGGCACTGGAGCCACTGCAGGGCAGGGCAGGGCTCCCCAAGGCTGCTCAGCCCATTGAAGCTTTGCAGTCCCAGCCACACTCTGGGAATATATTCAGACATAAGAAGTGACACTTCATGCCTGTTTTTAGGCAGTAGAATCTACTCTAAATTCCCAGCACTCTGGAACAAATTTCCAGAGCTGACATTTCCATGTTTTCAGCCATCACACATTTGTGGGGAAAAAAGGTCTTAACCCCAAGGTATAATGAGTAACTGGAATTCTTCTCATGAAACTGAACAAGCCAAGACAGTTGGATAACCTAATGAAGTTTAAATTCTTGAGGTTTTAAAACATGTTCTTGATTGGGAATTTTACTTTATATGCAATTTAGAATTTTACTAACTTGATCGTGGATACTTAAGAAGTGTCTGTGTCTTTTTTGTCTTAATTCTAGAAACACTAGAATAGTTGGAATACACTTAATTCTAGAAACACAGTGCATAGATGTACTGTTCTTTTTTGATACCTGTTTCTGTTACTGTTCTCTTTTTAATTGTTTTCTATCAATTACAAAAGGGAAAGAAAAGAAGGAAAATATGGACATGGAGTGTTGCAATTTTATGACAGATCTGTGGTTATAGATTGCAGTTTATAAATACTAACAGTTTTGATACATTATTATTCAACAGCATTAATACCATAATAATTAATATGGTCACATAAGCTGATCCAGAATTACACTTTTCACAGAAAAAAATATCTTGGGAAGGAAATTTAAAAGCTGAGCTTGCTCAATGTTTCAATGAAATACACATTTTCCCTAGATTCTAAATTTTTTTAGATTGTAACTTTTGGCACCATGTTTCATAATGACTTATTTAATAAGAAAGGAGCTGATAATTCCTTTTTTAATTCATTATGCTGATTAAGTATTATGACTTGGGCAGCTGGCATTCTTGTTCAAAAGCAAAACTTTCTCCTATGTTCTTGCTTTGATAGATGAACAGGAAAAGGAAGCAACAATACAATTGTATGAGGAACTTCACAGCAACGTAGAAGTAAGTGACCAAGCTTGATGAAAGGAATGTGAGTTATGTGAGCTGAGCTGAGTGCCATGTTTATGTTGGGATACTGTTTGTATCCATCATGTGTGGGTATCATGTCATGTGTGATGCAGGAAGTTGGGTTTTCAATCCCTTTTCAAGAATTATTTTTGTGTTACATCAAACACATTCAATGGAGAAAGTGCAGCAGTGTGTGGGATGTAGATCCCTATGATCTGGGTGATGTGTGCGTAGTGCTGGGTCACTGCCACAACTTCTGGCTTCTTTTTGGGCTCTGTTTCACCTCCCTGCTGGTTCCTCAGAGTGGCTGAGGTGGGCAGCAGCCCCTGGAGAAGTTCCAGGGTTTCCAATATTGAACTTCAAATATTAAATTTTGTTTTTAGAGAATGACAGTGGCATTTGAAGAGCTTTGTGTGCAAGCAGAGAACGACAGACTGGAAATGAGTTTCAAATGTGAGAATTCTGTTTATTGAGTTTATGCAGCTGGCTCAGTTTTGTACTTCATAGCTTGTGTTACACACGCAGTGTCAGGGCAGGCAGATGTGAAGTGCTGGAATGGTGAGCAGCTCACACTGAGACACTGGGACCCTTCTTTTATTCATGCTGCCTTTGGTCACTGCCTGGCCGCTTCTGTTGCTGTTCCACTGGGCCAAATCTGAAACTTTATTTTTCAAACAGTCACTCAAAATTGAAGTTTTGTCTGTGAAGTACAGTCTAGAGATCAATATTTATTTCACATAGTTTGTTTATTTAAATGAGAATCCACTAGTGTATAGCTACAGAAACTTTAGCTAAATGCTCTCTCTCTGTATGTATAGCCTGCTATGTTCTTGTTTCATTTTCACATGGTCTTTTCTGTTTGTATTTTGATTATAAAATCAAACATTGCCTCAACAATTACTCTTGGAAAACAAATGGTAGAGCTGTAGAATTCCAAGCAATCTTAAAGTGGAAGTTGTATTGAACTTGGAGTATATTTCAGCTAGAATGTTAACTATGGATGTTACTGTATCTCCAAAGTAAAAGAAGAAGCGGAAAAAGTGGACAAGTTTGAGAAAGAATGCAGACTGGAAGTCAGCCAAAAGGAAAAGCAGGTTTGCTTATTTTACCAGCTAATATGTAGAGCTTTATTTGTGCCTAAAGGTGCAATGCAAGAGCCAAGAAGTGTTTCTGGGTATTAGTAAAAAAGACAAAATAATGTCTGAAGCTGCTTTTAAGTCAAATTCTGCTAAGTTTAATGATGTTTCAGTACCTTTAGTCTACTGGAATTGATGGTTTGATTTTGAATTGGAGAACATTTTGTTTAGAGTAATGTGACTTGATCAATATTTGGCTAAGATTGTATCTAGCCAAATATTATCTATCTATCTATCTATCTATCTATCTATCTATCTATCTATCTATCTATCTATCTAATCTAACTTCAATGACAGCAAAATGTCTGCTTATCATAGCTGGGGTACAAATGAAAATTATTATCTGTCCCTTTTCCAGACTTCATGATGATATTTCCTGCATTTTTCTAGATTCCAGCTCTTACCATACAGAGAGATGAAAAAGATGATGTCATAAAAGACATCAAGGCTCAGCTGCAGACATCACAAAATAAGATTGCTGACTTAATGGAAGCAAAATGTAAGAGTTCTGCCTGCTGTATTTAAATGTAATTGTTTACAGAATTTCAATGTAGTTGTTTATGATTGTTTATTTATTATATGTAATTGTTTATTAGAAGCATAGGAAACAGGGCCATGATAGTCTTATTCTGTTGCTGGTTGGCAGCAGAATTTTGGGGCCTTGAAGGCCTTATTTTTGTTTGGAACAGGAGCTGCTCATGTGGGAGCAGGACTGGCAGGGCAGTTTTTAGGGTGAGTCAAGCAGTGAGAGCTTTTGAAAATTGCAAGGGGAAAATATGTTGCTTCAGTTTTGCAAATTTAAAGTCAGGTAGATGTCACTGAGGAAACTTACTTTTCAGAACTTACTTTTCAATATTTTAAGCCATCTATATTCAAATTTTATCTATCATTTTATAGTAGATGATGTCAGTACCATTGGTCTTTGTTACATTCTTTAAATGTATGTAATTTTCCATTTTTAGCAGCATTTTTTAGTAAATATCCTTTTTTTAACAATATAAACTTTTTTTTTTTTGTTTAGTACATAATGAAGAAATGTTAAAGGAATCCCAGGTCAGTAAAGAACATTTGAGGGTAGAGCTGGAAGAGGCTAAAATTTCATTGCAAAAGGCAGAGGTACCCCTTACTTATAGCTTTACAGTAGAAATAGACTGGATGATCATTTGCATAAATAATTATGGATACTTTAGACACGAAACAGCTGTAGCTGTTTGTTGGAAAACATGTTTAGAAATGATATCATGTCTTGAAGGTTGCTCAGAAGAACTTGGAAACTGAATTCCAGACTACAGTGAAAACATTAATTCAGGTCACTGGAGAAAAGGAAGAGCAGGAGGAAGAATGTAAAAAAATGAAGGCTTTGCTTGCAGCCCTGACAGAGGAGTTTGAGACTTCTGTTGCCAATTTGAAAAGCTTGCTGCAAGAAGAGCAAAATAGGTAAATTAATGAGTTGAAATTCTAAGAGTGATCTTACAGGTTGCAGTCTATAACAAAACCAAGAACAATTGGAAATGAAGCTGAAATTTGGAGGTTTTTTTCACACAGTGGTCTAAATGCAGAGAATTTATGTAATTTTTTTTTTGTTTGCGATAGTTGATACTGTATAAAAAGTAAATTTTGCCCCCTTCAACTTGCATAATTCTGTCTTTAAAAAATACAGATTTCTGTAGATATATATTTGTTTACTTTTATGTCTACTGTTCTGAGGTTGTAAAACTGTAATTTGATGTGTGTTGCAGGCAGATAAATTATCTGCCTGTTAAAAGTTAAATGTTCTTAAAGTGCTTGTGGTAAGACTTTGTCTTATTGTCCTGTAAGTTTCAAATGCAGTGCTTTGTACTCTACATTTGGTATTTTTCATTTACCATTTTCCTAGATTAAAGAAATCTGAAGATGATTCAAAGCTGCTTACCTTGGAGCTCCAGAATAAATCTGCTGAACTGGGTAAGGCTTGTAGAAAGGCAGAAAATGAGCTGGGCAGTAATAAAAATGTTTTCTGCTCTTTTCTGGAAATGGACTGTCTCTAGTAGTTGAAGAAATGATTTTACAGTACCTGTACCTGTCAGGAATGCCTGGATTTATTTTTACTCAGCTGATCCCTTTTCTTTGGGGGTCATTGGTACTGGCAGCAGCCAAAGGGCAGTGCTGTGCACAGCTCCAATAGTCAGACCATTCATGCATGAATTCCTCTGCAGGTCATTTTGGTTTGCAGCGCAGAGCAGCAGCACTGCAGGTGCCAGGAGTGACTTCTGCAGCAGAGATAAAACCCTCCCATGGAGGTTTCTGTGACCCTCCCCATGCTGGAAGTGGAATGATGCTGGCAGGGGTTCTCTTTAAATATCATCAATTTGATACCCTGTGGTTTCTAGGGATGTGCTCCTTAGTCCCCAGAGTAAGAGCTCTGCCTTGCTGTTGAGAACTTGTAAAAAATACCAGAATTGTGACTGTGCACACAGAAACCATCTGGAAGTTAGTAACAACTGGTTTCCTTTCTCATCATATCCATCTGATACCTTCAGCAGTTCAGATTTTTTCTGGAACAATGCAGGTGCATCAATACTTGGAGAATACTCCAGTCTTACAGTCCATGGTTTATTTGAAGCTATAATTGTGGAAAACATAATAGGCTCTAAATTTTATTTAGGATAAATATTTAGCTTCTCTTCAGATATAGATTTGCTAATGTCTGAATCATCTTTTCAAATCTACATTTAGATTAAGTCATAAATTAGCTTTTCATTTTCTTCACTTAATCCAACAAGTTTTGAGAACTGGGTATTGCAAAAGGGTAAATGTTTTATACTGCCTGCTAATAATGAAAAATTATTCCTGTTCCATTAATTTTACATTCCATGTGCTGTAGAAGAGATGACTAAAGTAAAATGTGATAAAGAAGTGCAACTTGAAGAGCTGTCAGAAACTCTGGTAAATGTTCATTTTATTAATCTCATGGCATTTGCTCTTCATATGAAATTCCTCTTGCTTAGTAAGTATCTTAAATGCCATAAATAAACACCATCTAGTCTACCTTAACATTTCTACTAAACTTTCTCACACACAATTTCAGTGTTTTCTTTTAAGAACTTCTTTATCGCCTCTGTTTTTCTTGTCTCCCATGTTTTTGGTTTTTCTTGTCTCTTGTGCTTTTAGTTTTCCTTCTCAAGGTTTTTGATTATTTCTTCTTTGTTCATGCCCACTCAAATGCCACTCCCTCTGGATATAAAGTTTTCCCATTTTTTCTTCCTTCCAGGAAGGTAATTAGCTCTGGCCTCTGTGAACCCTTCTGTGCTGTGACACAGGCCCATTTTCTGTCACAGAAGTCAAAGCTATATGAAATACACTCTTAACAGAAGTTTATTTTCATTATGATTTTATATTTAGAAGCCTAACAAGAATCCATATCAACTCAAGTTAAGATAGTGTGAAATCAGGTGTGTCTGCTTGTTGTTATAATCTGTGCATTGAGTGTTCTGAACTGAGTTTCACTCATTTTCTAAAATGGGCAAATTGGAGGACTTTGATTGAAGAAGAATCTTGAGGCTACTGTAGAAAATATGCAGAGAGAGAAAAATGTGGAGAGAGAAATGAAAATGCTCTCCAAATGAGAGAGGTCTGAAGTAGGGCAATAGTAACATATTTTTAGAAATAGTGAAGTTGCACATCATGAACTTGTATACAAGTTTATACATAAGAAACAGCACCCAGAGCAGGGTCCCACCCTAATTTTGCAGCCCAGGTAATGAAACTCACAGCAGGGGACAGACATGAACAGCACTGGTGTCACAGTTCACTGTCTCACGCCACTTCCAGATCCCAGCAGAGATTGGAAAGATGCAATCTAGATAATCCATGGCATGGATGTTGTTTGGTTCTTCTGAAAGCCTTGTGCTCTTAGCTCATGTCTGATAACCTCCAGCAGTTGGAGTTTGCACATGGATACTCAAAACTCTTCCTTTTCATTTTGCAGAAAGAATTCCATGGTTTGAAAGCACAGCTGACAAGTACAGCTGAGAAGGAACAAGATTATTTAAAGCAGCTTGTGACTCTGAAAACAGATCTTGAACAAGAGGCGTATGACCATTTTGAAAATAGAATATTTCATTAGTTTTGGTGTAATATAGAAGTTGCTTTAATCCACAGTGAAATGAACTATGATTGTTTTCTAATGGAAGTTTTGAACCACATATATGACATTATTTATATACTTACATTTCTAAATTCACCTTTCTCTATTTATATGTATTCTATGGCATATGTAGTTGTTCCATATCTCTCTGACTTATTTAACAAGAAGAGGAAGTTTCTGAATTCATTGTTAATCTTGCTTTAAAATACATCATCTTCACTAACCATTATATTTATATAAAAGTTGACTCTGATTTTCTTTCCTTCTTCTGTCACCTTTTTACATCTCTCTGACTCTGCTGCAAAGCTTATATTTGTAGATAAAGGCCTAGACTTCTTTCAGCATGGAATGACACTTGATAATGGGTATGTTTAATTTAAAAGGAGATTTCAAAATGCATCTTCTTATTCCTCTTGGCCATTTGTTTTAAATTAGGTTAAAGAATGAACAGCTAACAGTGTATCTCAGTAAGCTTTCACTAGAGAAAGAACAAACAGCACAAGAGAAAAATGCTGTGGCTGCAGAACTCAAGAAACTGCAAGAACAACAAGAGGCAAGTTGTAAACTTCCAGCTTTCTTGAAAGGACAATACTCAGTTTGACAAATGACTCAGTTTTGCAAATTAGATGATGAGCTGCAACATGACTTGGGTCTGTAGAGTACCTGAGCTACTTTTTGTATTTGAATTGGAAAGGAAGTGTATTTACACTTGTGAACAAGGCAGGTCTGTGTGCTTTGGATGGCTTTGAATTTTTTAAGAAGTCACTTTGAATTTTATTTCTTTGCTGACACATGGGTCTTTATTTAGGATAGTAAGAAAAAAGAAGACAATACAAAGCAGTTAGTTGAAAATCTAGAAGAGGCAAATAGCCAGCTAAGGCAAGTAAAAGCAAATATTATTAACTGATATTGTTAAAGGAAGTAGACTCAAATAGTTAGTTGTGTTCAAATGCTGCTTTCTGGGATTTTTTGATTAATGTTTTTCTAGATTACATAGCTAAACAGAAACTATTCAGAATTGCTGTTGGCCAAGTAGAAATTTTCTCAGATTAGAAATACCAATTGCTGCAGATACAATGTTTGCTGTCATTTTGTATTCCATAGTAAGAGCTGTCTTGTTTTGCATTAGACATCTCAGGTGTGAAGGAAATTCAAATGGAAGTTGAAGGTTATGGATGAAATGTGACAAGGCAAAACTGGATCAGAGTTACTCTCTGTATCCCCAGTTCAATAGGCAGCTCCCATGTTTCACAGCTGCATTGCAATAGTCCAGGTCAGGATGTATTTTTCTGGGGTTCCTGGAACATCTTCTCCTACTTAAAAGAAGTATGGACAGTTCACATATTGACTTACTGGGCCTGTTGCTGCATTTCAAGAACATTTTCATTGAGCAGCTTATGAAGTTCCCATCAACATTAGCATCTCTTTTTAGAAAATAAAATATGGGTTTATTAGAAGTACTGAAAACAAGTTAAAGGCAATATGTAAATATATACTAATGTTTGTTAATTTGGTACTTAGAAATGAACTGGAGTCTTTGAAGGAGAAAATGGCAAAGACAGGTGAAGAGATGAAAAGTACACTGGATGAAAGAGAAGAAAATGTATGTCCTGTGTCATGAAAATATCTTACAGAACCTGCAGGGCAGCATTCAATGTAAAATCTTTGTTGGGATTTTTTCTGCAGAGCTCTGCCTGGGGGATGTGATCTCTGCCAGAGGTTTCTTCTTTCCCAGCTGCTGCCAGCTGTGCCCTTGTGTGTCCACATGTGAGCCCTGGTATTTCAAAAGACAAGCACAGTCACTGGGATGTTCACTCTTTGCTGGAAGTTTAATATTAAAGATTTGTTTGTTTTCAGGCAAACAGAGAACCTGTTTTTCTGTTTTTCATATACCCACTCAGTGATGGATGGGCTCTGGATTAGCTTTTTATATGTATTGTGAGTTTGAGCTTAAATAGATACAAACATTTTTACTTTCTTTCTATTGGTTCAAAGCAACCTGGGGTTTTTAGCATTAGAATGGATTTCAAAATTTCATTGTAAAAGCCTAATATTTACAATTTTAATTTCAGGTTAAGAGAACTGAAAATGAAATTTCAAGAAAGGAAAAGCCATTGAAGATTGTAGAAAATAATTGGGAAAATTCATTTTTTCATGGATGTAGGGAACTTCATACAAGTGCATTTTTTAAATTGTGAAAATGCTGGGGGTTTTTTTCTTCTTCTTTCTTAATTCCATAACCACTAAGGAACTGGTTCACTGCTGTTAATTAACATCTTGTGGTACTTTATGGCTAAAACTCTGATTATTCTAACATGTCAGCTGGTGTTTCAGTCCCATTGGAACAAACCAGACTGGTGCAAGGGCAGATTTGAGAACATTTACAGGAATTGCTCACATAGGGAGTCATTTGTTGAACTTACTAATTCACGTCTGAAATATCTCTTTCAGATGAATAATCTGAAGAAACAGGTGGAAAATAAAACCAAATGCATGGAAGAGTTGCAACAGGAGGTGTGTAGAGATTTTAAATGTCACAAATACATAAACACATTATACTTTGGATTGCCTTTTCAGCAGGTTTGTGTCTGCTGTGATGTCTTTAGATACACCTATGTAATTTAAAAATTCTCCTTTTTTATCCTAACCCTGAGCAAACTAGGGAGTCAGCTTTGGAATCACTTGATTTGTGTAATGAGCCTTAATTTGAAAAAAGCAATTACAAAAATAATATCTTTAATAAACTTCTACTCTTTTTCATTTAGTGCATAGTGTTATTTATGTACTTGTATGAGTATCTCAGTTATCACTAGTAGAAAAGAATTCTGCACTAGCACAAATTGTATAAACTTCAGTGTAAAAATAAATAACTTGTATTTTTGGTCATGACATCTTCACACCTTCTGTCAGCAGCATCTTAGTTTTAATTCCCATTCTGCTCCTCATTTGTTATTCCCTGCTGCTGCTCAGGAGGAGCCTTTCTTAAGGCCATGAAGAAACAGTAATTATCACAGAAATTAGCTGAACATTCATTTGTTTGAAGAATTGTTCTGGAACCTGAGCTGCACAGCAGAGAGTTATTTGCCTGATGAAAGCTGGAATTTCTTGATGCAGTTAAACCATGACATAATTCTATGAACTTATTAAGATAAAGTGCTTGTTTCGTTTTATTTCAACAGAATAAGGTGCTGAAAAAGAAAATTACTACAGAAAGCAAGAAAAGCAACACTTATGAAGGGAAGGTAGGTTTAAATAACATCATGTAGAAGATGAGGTGAGTGTTTTAAGTCCCAGTGTAAGTAATGATAATACTTGTTAAATACATTCTGAGCTGGTTTATGGATCTGGGATACAGACTTTGCAGGAATGAGCTCATAGTTTTTAGAAGATGGTTCCATTTTAATCATTCGGCACTGGCTATTGGACATTTAAGAGATGGATTCAAATTGCAATTATGATGCTTCTAATCTGTTCCTTACCTTTTTTTTCTTTTGTTGATAGTGGACTGAACAGGGTTCAGCAACCTCATTGTAACAGAAAAGCATTTAAAAGACATATATATACATATATATATATATATATATATATATTACTCTTTTTAGTGTGTTCTTTAAATGTGTTCTGCAGTGGCAATCCCTCTGATGGGAATATTGTGTCCAGCTTTGGGTACTGCACTTGAAGAAAAGTGGAGTTTTTTGAGGATATTCATATGATAAACTTAAAAGGAAAAACTGTAATCAAAATGCCCAGCTGGGAGGAAAATGTACCATAAAACCTGTGAAAATCTGATACAGATTTACAAGAGAGAAGAAACAAACATCTGTGTTTGTTTTTTCCTGAGGCATTCAAAGCATTTAGGGTGACTGCTTAGGGCAGTCTTCCCCATTGTGCTGTTGCCATTGTTCCTTTGAGTATTTTCTAACTCACTTCAGGCCAAAGTTCAACTCTTTATTAAAAAAAAACCCCTGAACTTTTAAATAGGAAACACTTCAATCATACCTGAAAAGTAACAGTGTTTGTGCTCAAAAATAAGAGGTAAGAAAAAATCATCAACATAGTAATTACTAAATAAATAACAGCAGCAATTCTGCATTCTCCAAAGGTGAATAAATTGCAGTTAGAGATGGAAAATATAAACAAGCAACATAAGGAAGAAGTTGACATCTATAAAAAAGACATAGAAACAAGAAAAGTAAATGAAAATAAACTTCGTGAAGAGGTGAGAGGTGTTAATTTTTACTGCAATTTATTTTTTTTTTAATTTAAAATGTTTTTATGAAGATTTATTGGCCAGAGTCCTTGCTCATATTTCAGTCTTATTAACATAAATGGAACTTGTTGTGAATCCCTGTGAACAAAGCTTTAGTACTGTTAGGTGCTTAGGTTGAAGTATTTGAATATGTCTTTGAAAATGAGAACTCAATTAAAAATTCTTTCTTTCAAGATATAGTTCAAAGAAATTCCACCCTTGGTGTAAAGTCAGCCCAGTTAAATTAGATTATAACTTCTCCCACATTAGTATTTTTCTGCCCACACATTTTTTGATGGCAATGCTAAGAAATGTTAGGGCAGAGTGCTTGAAATGGCCTTTTGGTTTGGAGTGAGCTTGCCTGCCATGGCTGTACCTTTGATCTTGCCCATGTAAACAATCTGCAGAAAAGATGAGGCATTTGAAAGGGATCTTAAAAGCAAATAAAGCCCAAGTGGGACTGCAAACTTTGTACCCACAGGGGGAAGAAGAAATTAAGATTTAAAAAAAAATATATTGTTATGTTGATGAATGAAATGCAATTTATTACTGACAGGTAGAAAAGATGAGGTTGCTTTGTGATGAAACTGCAATGATACAGAGAGAAACTGATGCCAGATGTCAGCACAAGATAACTGAGATGGTGGCACTGATGGAAAAGCACAAGGTCAGAGATTTTCCTGCTTGCTGTGGTTTGCAATGTGTGATACCATGTCAATACCATGTTTATAACTTGTGACACCACGTTAATGACCTTTCAAAAGCAGAAACAGGCCTGAGTCTGGGAAAAGGAAGCTGAACACATGCTGGACTTTGCATCATCTAAAATCAAATTCATTGAAGATTTTGAAAAGATTCCTATGGGCAGATAATTCCGGTCATCTAAACTTCTGGGATTTTTAGATTTTTTTTCAATTCAGGCTTCCTTTGATACCTGTGAATGCAATATTTTTCAGTATCAGTTTGGCCTCTTTCTCAGAGGTTACCTAGTGACTGTCAGCAGTTTAGCCTGACACATTTTAGTTTACCTTTCTATTCCTCATTTTGCAATATCTTTAGCAGATGCATTAATAAAGATGGCACAGCTGGCTCTTAGTGCTGAGCACATGTTGCTGCACAGAAAAAAAGCACTCTCTGCCAGTCCACAAAATAATATTTGAATTGAGCATTTTCTGTTTTACAGTTTGTGCAGAAGCATCAACGAATCTTTTCTTTCTGAATCTTAAGAGCCTGGTTTGAAAAAATGATGTTTTAAGACTGGATAACTCCATAATTGTAACATTTAGTCACATGTTTTGAGTTTGTTGTTGGTTTGGTTTTTTTACCACAGAATGAATATGATAAATTGGTTGAAGAAAAAGATGCAGAGTTAAAAGTATACAAAATGAAACAGCAAAAGCAGATATCATCAGAAAGAGCACTGGTAAGGAGTACTTTGCAATGGTCAATAATTCAGTGAAGGGGCTGATGTCCTTGTGGAGTGGTTTTATACTGGCTAAGTGCCAGGCACACACAAAAAAACATTCACTCATTTTTCTCTGCTGTAGTTGAGCAGTGGAGGGGAAAGAAAAATTCAGAGACTGAGTTGAGATAAAGATTAGGAGAAAAACACTTTGAGGGTAAAGCAGATTCAAACTTAAATAGTATAAAAAAAATATTATTAATAGAATTAAAAGTGAGTAATGAGAATTAAAATAAACCTTTAAAACACTTTTTTTTCCCAATCCATCCCTCTTGCCCACCCACAGCACAGAGAGACAAAAGATGTGATTTTCAGTCAGTGTGTGACTTCTAAAGATCTTTTTTCAGTTTGCTTCAAAAGTTTCTTTTCCTGCTGTGCTCTGGGGTCTTTCCCACCAGAGACAGTTCTCTGGGAACTTTTCCAGTGTGGTTTGAATTTTTACTAGTAGCAATCCCACCCAACCTGCTGCACCAGATCTTATTCTGGGCACTAAAAACTCAAAATGTTTCTAAAAAGAAATTGGAGTAGCAGTGTGTTTGTGTCTGCTCCTCCAGGTAGTGGGTCATGTTCTGACTCCCCACTTTGAATAGGAAACTTTTGTTTTAAATATTTAGATTGTGCCCTCTCACCCCTGTTCTCCCAAGGGTTTTAAGGTATTACCTTGAACACTTCTGATCAAGTACCTGTTTCTAACAGTGCTTCAGTCTTTTTTAAACAAGCTAAAGCAAAGCTTCAAGTATAGGGCTGAAAAGCAAATAGAATTATCTTGTGTACCTAATGAGTGTCCCTGTTAATTAGTCCCTGTCTCACTTGGGACTGTTCTGGGCTGTGCATAGTTAACCCTGTCCTGTATTTAATGGTTTGTAGGAAAATGAGCTGTCATGTTTGAAAAAGGAACTGTCCTCCCTTAAGGAACAACTGAAAGCAGAAATGGAAGAAAAGGTGGAGTTTTTTATTCCCTGAGCAGTGGGCGTGAGAGGTGTGGCCTGGGCTTGTGCTGTGGGAAGAGCTGGATTAGAAATGAAACTGAACAGAAAAATAGTGACTTTGGAATGCTGGGGTTGTGCTAAATCTGGTCATATTTTTGTGTGAACTTTGTAGCAGTCTGTGATTATAGACTGTGCTCTGTCATTACACCAAGAACATTTTTAACAACTGAAATCAAATAAATATTTCCTTGCTGTCACATAACTCTTTTGTAGGAGAATTTCGTAAAAGAGCACTCTGGCAGTATGATTCCTGAAAGTGAAAAGAAACACAAGGTAACTTGAACTTTTTAATTGCTTTTAGAATTTGGGAGTGTTTATATGTGTAGAATCAATTGAAATGCCATGACAATGACATGTTTATTTGCATTCAACAAAAGACATTGGAATGCTTTTGACTTCAAACTTTTTAAATTATAGAAAATACAGACTTATGTTCCTGGTACTCCTAAACCTTGTTTAGATCTATACAGTGAATCTATTAATGTAAAAAATAGAAAGTCTCCAAATTATATTCCTAAAATTAAAAAGATAAAAGTAAAAATAAAAAATGTATTCTTCTGAACAGGAAGCCCCTTGGGCAGTCCAACATTGAAGTTTTGTAACTCCTAACAGTGAATTTTTCTGGTTGCATTTTTCTACCTGTATTTCTTACTTCTCTGTAGATGATTTTTTTTTTTTCCCCTGGGATAAGAAGGGATTTTAAAGGGTCACACCATTCCATGGAGATATTAGAGAGCAGTTTCTGGAAGGGCTCCCAGTGTGTAATTTTTCTTGCTCAGTTGTTGATTTTTTTATGTCTCTACAATTGTTTTACTTATATTAAAAGTGTCCATTTGTAAAGGCACTTTTCCTCTATGGAAGAGAAAAAAGCTGATATAGCTGTAAAAATGGTCAAAGTATCAAAGTAGTCCTGACTGCAGAACTCACCCTTCTTCCTGTCAGGAGTTCACTTGTGGTTTTCATATTGGAACAATGGAATCCAGCAGCATTTTGATGTTATCTGTCAAAAAAAGGGTTGCACTGGACCATTCAATGCTTCTCAGTTTAACTTCTAATGAAAAAACTATTTTAAGTAACACCAATCTTGATATAGCTATCAGTCTTTCTCTGGAAGCCTTTTCCTGCAGTTTTGTTTGTTCCCATTTTCTTTGATGTTTGATAGAGTCCAATGGAGTGGCTACAGTTCAGAATAACCTAAATTTCTGCAGATAAGCATGGGGAACTTAAATACAATGTGCCATGAAACTCAGCTCTTCCATAGCTTCCCCTTCATTCTCCTCATTTGGCAACAAAAATAGTATAAAAAATGATATTTATACCCCACCCCACTTTGTTTGGATCTTTGCTCCATGTTTGGATGGAAAGATCAGAGTTCCACCATTTCTCTCAGGTGAATTCTTGGACACTCAGACTGTAAACTGGGTCCTGAGTTTGGCTTTAGATTCCATACTTACCCCATAAAATATAATCTAAAAAGAGAAACATTTTCTTTCCCAGACATATGTTATAAAGACTCCTCCAAGGGATAAAATGCAGAGTGGAAGAAGCACAAACCTGCCTGCAGAGCAGAGCAGCAGGAAAAAGCAGAAAGTGCTTGTGCAGCTGGACACTCAGTCAGACAGCTCTGAGCACACTGACCTCCTGGTAAGAGCCAGAGAACAAATCATGTGCTGAGCAGCTCTTTGTGCTCACTGCTGGGGCTGAGAATGGAAATAAAGAGTTTGGGCTTCCACATTCAAGCCAATATTTATGTGTATATTTTTAATTTATTGGTTCTTTCTGGAATTGTAGCTGTATGTACATAATTAACATTCTTTTTATGGAACTGTTAAGCCTCATAATGACATCTTAACTTTTTTTTTCATAGTTTAATATCCTTAGGGGGAAAGAAAAAGTATTTTTAATATAGTGTGACTAAGTAACTTTCAATTTAACTTTTAACTTTTAATTTAATAGAGCATAGTCTCGGAAGAAGAAATGTTTAAAAATTTGTACAAAGATTATCCACAAGCTTCACAACTACATTCCACAGCACCAAAAAAGGTATGTTAGCCTTTCCTAAGATTAAACCAAGCAGTTAATCAGATTGTTAACAGAAACTAAAGGATGGCTTTATTTTCCTTCCTAGAGCCCAGCTCCATGCAGTGTGAAATCTCCAGGCTCTGCTCTGAAACTCAAAACCATGAGGAGAATGCGCGAGGCAGGCTGGACTGCCCTCTCCAAAATGGACAGGAAAAGGAAAATTAAAGATGCTGTAAAGCTCTTTGCTTAAAATGCAGAAATATCCAGTGCCCTGGCATTTCTTGCAGGGCTGTTTTTCTCTCAGAGTTAGTGATTTGTTGCATTTTTCTGTCATACTCAGTGTGTTTAATACTATGTTCATTCCTTTACACAAATAAACTTTAGAGATCCATAACTGCAACCCCTGCAGAGCATTTTGCACCTTTCCTCCCTTGTGCTTCAAAATGTTGGGAAAAAAATTGGCCAGTTTTAAATTTGGAAATAAATAGAACTACATAGAAAGTTGTTTCAAAGCTGTTTCTAGCATTAGAAATTCTAGTTTTAAATAACTTCTGTTCTTTTACATTTACTCTGTTTCTCTTAACACATAAATACTTAGTGGAGAAAATGTAGCTGTTAAATGAATGTTCTTTTACTGAAGTCCACTTGCTTTTTCCTGCATTTTAATGGCTGTTAGACCGGTCTTTTAGATTTTTTTATTTTCAGTATGTTAAAATGGTTTTGAAACTTCTACAATTTCAGTAGAATTACTTGTATTTAAAAAGATTTCAGCTTCATAAGGAGTAAAATATGCATGTTATAAGATTGTGAAGACAATGTTAAGATGCCATTAAATTGTTTATCTGAAATATAAAGTGTGGGACTATTTGTTGTTGCTTTACATATTTGAACACAGACAGAAATCACCCACTGGGCCTTCCTAGGGACCAGCACAAGTACAAGGATAGTTTAGAACATCTATTTCTGTATTAATCCTTGATTAATCTTGGTTTCACAACAATGACAAACCCTACTTCAGAGCCTAGACATAACAAGAAAACTACAAGTACATCTTAAAATATCATGAAAAATCAAAAATCCCAAATGCAGCTGAAGTGGGAAGCAAAACATATGTTTTATTATTTTTGTGTAGTCTTAGGGATAGGCCAGTAGTTTGGGTTCCTTATGTTGAGCTGTTGAGCAGTGATGCAAATGAGATTTGTTATTGTACGTAGCTAACAAATATTGTGCAAAGACCTGGAAGAATATGCTGTGCTTTCCCCATGAGCACCTGAAAGTGAAAAATGAGAAGTTTGTACTGCCCACTTCTAGACTCAAACAGTAACTAATCAATTAGAGCCTTGGTATTTTTTAGGGACATGAATCCATGGTATATCACATAATTCTCCTGATCCTGTGAGTGTGTCCTGTGAGGTGCTGTGTCAATCACCTGAAAAAGTACAAAAATATTGCCAGCAACACTGCAGAAAGCTTGCAGGAAATGCAAACAGCAGGGAAGGGTGTAAAATCACATCTGCCCCTTTCTGTGCCTGTTTTCATTAATGGATGAGGGTGCCCTGCTTGTGGCCATGGCAGCAGTGCACGGCTCCATCTCTCCTGTCTCTCTCTCTGGCCTCAGGCCCAGTTCCCTGGAGCACCCAGGGGGGAGAATCCAGGGAGTGAAAGAGACAAAGGGCCCAAACTCCTGGGCTCAGACACAGACAGGTCCATGGGGGAAGGAAAAGCTGTGCAAGGAAGCAAAGCCAGGAATTCATTCCCTGCTTCCCACAGGCAGGTGGGTGTTCGTCTGTGCCCAGGTGAGCAGGGCTCCACCCCAGGCAATGGTGACCTGGGGACACAAATGCCATCACTGCCAGCATCCCCCCCTTTCTGCTCCTTCCCCCTCTTTCCAGACTGATCCTTCTTCCACACGTTCTGGGAATGCCCTGGGCAGGAGTCAGAGTCCCTGTCCCAGCTGTGTCTCTGCCCCTTTCTGCTGCTCCCCCAGCCCCTCGCTGCCAGGGCAGGATGAGGAACAGGAAAGGCCTCGGCTCTGGGTAGGAACAAAAACCTCCTGGAACCTTCCCTCTGTTTCCAGGCCAAACCCAAGCCCTGCCCCAGAAAAGCCCCTGGGAAGGAAGTTCAGTCTCCCCAGCCCAAAGCAGTGCCCAGAGCCCATCCCAGCCCCAGGCACTGCCTTCCCCAGAGCATCTCCTCTAGGGCAGGGATGGCCCAGCGAGCACCAGCCGGTGGCGATTGCAGTTCAGGGGAAAACAGGCGGGAGGGGATCCATGCTGGGAGTTCCAGTGGTGCTTTATGGGCTAGCACACCCAAGGGCTCCAGGCACCAAGAACCAAGAACAAAGCAGGGTCCAGGGTTTTATATGGGCCAAGGGAGGTGGAGCTTTGGTGTTGCCATGGTATTTTCTGAAAAATCCCTTTGCCAGGAATTTTCTCCTGAGAAGCTGAGAAGCCATCTCGGGAGGAGCGGTGGTGTGCACACACCCCATGGGTCCCCTACATAGACTGTTTCCTGTAAAGCTGAAATCGCTAAAGAGCTGATCACGTGCCATTCATACCAGTCTTGGGGACTGGTCCGGGACAGGCCACACCCGAAGACAACTGAGGGCCTCCGGTATATCTGGCCCTATCTGGAGCGGTTCGGCAGCAGCCTAGGACCAAACAGTGTGGAGGAGCATCAGTCAGTAAAGCCAGAGGCAGGAGTAGGAGGCAAGCAAAAGAAGTGTGTGTGCAACGGGGCCCGACAGCTCAGAGCCCCGAAGCATCTGTGGCCCTTCGAGCACCGCGGTTCTGGACTCCTGCGAGGGGACCGGCCACAAACGAAGGGAAGCAAGAGAAGCGTGTGTGAGTGAGTGAGTGAGTGAGTGAGTGAGTGGCCTCCCAGGGGGATAAGGTGGGCCCCCCTCCGGGCGTGCAGAGGAACAGAAATGTGAGTGGCACACAAGGGGTTGGCCTTCCCCCTTAAGGCTTGGTAGGCACCCTCAGGGCGTGCTGAGGGTGCAGACCCATTGGTGAGTTGGCACACATACCCCGAACAGAGCTCCGGGATTGTTGAAGTGAGGGGGAGAACGACCATCCTATAATGCATCGAACTCCAAATTTATTGATCGATCAGTCACCTTAAATAATAGTGTTAATTAACTTCATGCATATTCCAAAATCCAGGTTTACGATAGGCTAACAGAGAAAACTCTAACCACTCCTTTTGTTTTACAATACCGTTGATTGTTTACATCAAACAAAATCAGTGTTCTCACTGTGATACGAACGGTTCTCAAAACTTCCATAACTGTTCCCAGGGTGTCATCTTTTCCCAGAGAGGATGTTACCTTTGTTATGGGAAAACTGCCTGAGAACTTTATTGTTTATACAAGGATGCCTGAGAGAGACTAATTGTTTATAGAAGTCAGGCTGGAAACTGCTTTGAAACTGCTTCACAGCTACCTGTTACTTTTCTCTCAGCTGCATGGCTTCGTGGCCTTTTTCCTCAAGCCATGCCTGAACTAAACTCCCGACACGGGATCATGGAGGATCGGGGCAGTGTGAGTTGCACACAATCCCTGGAGTGGGGGGACACGAGTCCCTACCAGGGTTTGGGGTGCCACAAGTACGGCAGCAGCACTGAGTAGAGCCAAGAGGGACCCAGTGCCCAGGGTGGGACGGCGGTGCTGGTGGTTCAGTGTGCCGTGGGTCAGGTAGAAACTGTAAATCCACTGGAGGCCCCTGGGGGGATTGGGGTCACAGGGCAGGGCAGTGCTGGGCTCACACGGCAGGTCAAGGCTGGACCTGCCCCTTCCTCCCCCACACACCAAATGTTTGGAGACAACAATCTCCTCCACTCTGTCACAAAAGGTAGTGTTGGAGGTGGAATCCCATTTGTGGTCATGGGCACCTGGCTGAGAAGGACAGTTCTTTTCCATAGGAAGGAAAGCACAGAGCCCCAAGGTTTAGAAGGCAGGTGAGAGCCTCAGTAGGCCAAGGCCGGCCAGACTTGTCAGTAATAGCAGATTTTGGACTTAGGGAATTTTGGAGGTGGAAACCCAATCTTGGCCATGGGCACCTTGACAAGCAGGACAGTTCTTTCCCATGGAAAGGAGAGCATGGAGCCTCCCCCAGTGTTTTGGGGACAGATGAGAGGTGACCATTGTGAATGTACTGCCAGCCGGACTTGTGATATTCCTATGGGAAGAATCCCTGGATATAAGGAAATTTGGAGGTGAAATCCCAATTCTGGCCATGGGTGTCTGGAGCAGAAGGACAGTCCTTTTCCATTGGGAAGGGAAGCGTAGAGCCCCAGTGTTTTGGCAGCCGATGAGATGTGAACCTCAACATGCAAAGGTCACTTGGACCAGTCAGGCCGTCCATGGGAGGCCAAACCAGCCAGACCTGTTCTGTGTTCCCTTGGTTTTATGAGGGTCCATAGTGTCACAATGGTACCTTGGATCCATGGGGCCCCACAGTGTCATAATGGGGACTTGATTCCATGGGTTCCAGCAGTGTCACAATGGCCTCTGATTACAAGAAGACCTGCAGTGTCACACTGGCCCCTAGGTTCCATGGGGTCCCACAATGTCACAGTGGCCCCTGGGTGTCATAAGGCCCCACAGTGTCACAATGGTCCCAAGGATTCCATGAGCCCTTGCAGTGTCACAATGGTCTCCATGGTTCCCCAGGCTCCACAGTGTAACGGGACTCCTCTGTTCCATGAGGTCTGCAATGTCACAATGGACCTTTGGACCCTGGGTTTTTACTGTGTCACAGTGGTGTCCTCTGGCTCGACAGTGTCACAATGGACCATTGATGACAGGAGGCCAATCTGTGACACCGTGGAGCTTTGGTTCCATGCAGTCCTGCACTGTCACAATGGTCTCCTTTGGTTGCCCAGTGTCACAATGGACCAGTGATGACATGAGACCCTGCAGTGTCACAATGGACCTTTGGTTCCATGCAGCCCTGCAGTGTCACAATGGCCTCTCGGTTCCATGAGGACCCACAATATCACAATGGTCCTCCCAGGGTCACAATGGTCTCACTGGTTCCATGAGGCCTCGCAGTGTCACAATGCTTTACTTATTCCATGGGGCCTCATAGTGTCACAATGCTCTCCAGGTTTCCATGAGTGCCCTGAGTGTCACAATGGTCTCTGTGATTCCGTGGTGCCTCTCAGTGTTGCAATGGCCCCTTGGATCCATGACAGCCCAAAGTGTCATAATGGTCTCCATGGTTAAATGAGGCCCAGCAATGTCACAGTGGTCTCCATGATTCCATGAGGCCTCACAGTGTCACAATGGTCCCTTGGTCTCACAGGCCCCCACAGTGTCACAATGGTCCCTTGGTTCCATGACCCTGTGCTGCTGCATTTCCTCTCCCCTTCTCAGGCTGTCCTGCCAGCTAAGAAATGCTCCTTGGGCTTTGGCCTTGGCCAACAGCCCCTGGACTCAGCTCCTCTGCAGCTCATCACAAACACTGTCTGCTCCAGGCACTTCTGCTGCCCAACCAGCTCCTGGTTGCTGTAGGAGCAGCCCTGGGAACTGTTTTTGTTCCCTCAGTGGCACAAGATCTCTGTTCTCACCCTGTCAAAGAAAGCTGTTGATGCCAAGTGAGGCCAGGATGAACCATTGCTGTGACTGAAGCCCCTCTCTTGGGGCCCTGCAAACAGCGCTCCAAAAGGAGCCCTTGGAGCTCTCCTGGGCCAGCAACTCCCTCTGAGTGGGGCCTCTCCCAGCCGGGAACTCTCCCGTTTGCTGCACTCGGGGATCCCAAACAATGACGGAGCCTGGGCCGATCCCCCCACTTCTCCAGGCTCAACCCTTTGCTCTTTGCTGGGGAGATGCCAAAGCATCAGCAGTGAGCATTGCCTGCCCTCAGGGGAATTTCTCACAGGTGCCTTGCACTGACTCTTTGTGTCTGTGTGCACACAGGAGTGCCTGTGCTGGGGAAATGGGGCAAAATGCTGCTCTCTGAGGGGCTTGAGTGCCTTGGATAGCTGAGTCAGTCAGGCCTGCAGAGAAGGTTAAATCACAAGGTCTAAGTGAAGCTAATTGCAGCTAAGAGTTGTTCTTTGCCTAAGCTCTTATGTTTAATATAAATTATAACCTAAATTAAATATTGTAAAATGTTATTCCTCTGTTAAATTGCAAAGTCATAAGTTTAAGTTAGTTTAAATGCTGTTATGCTCTGCTCTTCTGCTAAATTGTGAAGTTGAAGGTATCAGTTAATGTTAAGGTATAAGTTAAGTCCTGTTAAGTTTGAGGTCTGGTAAGCTTTTTTGCCGTATTCCTTTTATCCTTGCCCTCACTGTCCTTGTGTGACACGCACCCACAGAGGGAGAGTTTTTGGTTAATTTCTGCTTTGATTGCCTGGATTCTGTTTGGTTTTGTTGTTGCTTTGTTTCCCTGGTGTGCCTGAAGTGTCCAGTGAGGAGCAGAGTGACTCTTGCCAAGGAACTTTGTGCTGCTGTCCCTTAATATTCAATCTGGTTTTTGCTGCTGCCTTGCTGGGGATTTTTTCAGCCCTCACAAGGCCTCGTTGGCAGCAGGGTGAAGGAGCCCTGGCCTAGGCTCTGGCCCTGGGGGACATGGGGACGCTGACGGGGGGTCCCTGTCCGCTTGTGCTACCCCCAGGGCCCTGGCCCCCCATCCCCATGTCAGGATCTGGGGTCGATCTCGTGGAACATCCTCTGGGGGAGGCTGCGGGGCTGGGGCCGGGGGAACCTGGGGGGACAGGGAACCCCGCTGTGCATGAGCAGGGTTGGACTGCTCTGGGGGGAGCTGTGAGGGGGGCTGGGGCAGAGTGACCTCCCCAGGGACCTCACACAGCCCCTGTGATGTCACACAGCACCTGTGATGTCACACTGCCCAAGTGATGTCACACAGTTCCCTCTATGATGTTGTAGCTGCTCAGTGACCTCACACAATGAACTCTGTGATGTCATAGCCCAATCTGTGACCTCACACAGCCCACTCTGTGCTGTCCCACAGCCCCTTGTTGACATCACAGCTGCTCTGTGCCTTGATGACACAGCCACAGAGGTGCTGCGTTGATACAGCCCCCTCGGGGACATCCCACAGCCCCTGCCAGTGCTGAGCCCCTGTGAGCTCCATCTGTGCCCTGCTGGTGTCCCTGAGGGGCCCTGGCAGTGCCCCAGCCTTGCTGGGCTGGCACAGGAGATGCTCCTGGCCAGAGCTGTCTCTCTGCAGCGCTGCCCTTACTAGGAGCTGCCTCTGGGCCAGGAGCCCAGCCCAGCTCAGCAGCACAGACACAGCACAAGGACTTTAATGAACCTCTGGGGCTTTGGTGCTCTTTGCATCAGACTCAGTCCCTCAGAGTGTGCTCAAAAAAATTCCTCAAGAACTGAATGTAAGATGGAAACACTGAATTTTCTTGTACTTTCAGTAGATCCCTGTGAGGCACAAGACTGAAAAAGTGTCCCCAGGTTCCAAGTAGAGTAGAACACTGGAGGCAGTGATGACAGGTGGGGACAAACAAGGGAAAGGTGTTTCTGATGCTGAGCACACATGTGCCTCTGTCCCTGCAGGCTGTCAGCATCCCCTGGCTGCCCCACCTGGCTGGGCCTTTCCTTTGCTGACAGCTCTGCCTCCTGCCTGCCTCTGCCTGCCCACACAAAGCCTTGGGCTGCTCCAGACTCCTTCTAGGGGGCCTGCTGCACCGCAGCCCTGCCCTGGCAGGGAAATTCCTTTCTCCTGGTGTCCGCTCTGCACCTCCCCAGCTGCCCTTGCTTCTATTGTTTCCTTCTCATGCTTATGTCCTCTATGAAGAAAAGCTCCAACCTCTCTGAAACCACCCATCTATCCCTCCAAGACTATTCCTGTTCTGTCCTCAGTCTCCACACCACTGAGCCCACATTCTCTACTTGCTGGTTATGTGATGAGGCCTCCAAACTCCATCTTGGGAGATTTTTGGAAAAAAAAATAAGGTCTGTGAAAATGGAAAAATAGTGGTCAAAGTTATTTTCTCCTAAATCTTGCCATGACAGAAAAAGATCAATATCTTTAAACTGAATAAGGGTAGATTTACATTTGTTAGAACGAGGAAATATTTTACAATTATGAAAGTGGCAGGAAACTGCAGTTGTTTTTCCAGAGAATTGGATGCCCCATCCCAGGAATTGTCCAAGAGCAGGAGCTTTGTCCAACCTGACCCAGTGAAACCCTCTCATACCCAGTGACAGAATTCCTGTTTTGTGGGTTCTCTGATGTGCTAGGTGCCTTCACAATGCTTGTGGCCAGAATGTCTGCAGAGGGCAGCCAGGCTGCTGCAGGGGCAGTGACCTCACAGCCATCACCATGGCAGCCCTGTCCCCTGGGCCTGGCTCTCCCCTTTCCTCTGCCCCTGCCTTGGCTCTGCTGGCACGAAGACTTTTGTCATTAATATCTTGCCCCCAAGGTGCTGGGGCCAATGGCTTCCCAGTCAGGCTCCTGGGGTAGAAGTGGCTTTTCAGAGCCCAGCCAGGAATGAGCCCTGAGGCAGCAGCTCTGCAGTGGTGGCCACCAGGCCGGGCTGCCAAGGGAGGCTTCTGGCCATGGCCTGCAAGCAGCTGCTGCTGCCAAGGTGCCTTTGCTGCCTCAGGCTCTCCCTGGCACAGCTCCCAGCACGGCACTCTGCCTTTGTGCCCGAGGCCTTCCCTGTGCTAGGGCTGGCCTGGGGCTTCTCCTGCAGCGAGACCTGCCCTGCTCATAGAACAGGAAAGGCAGTTCCTGCTGGAGCAGGAGGCTCTGCCTGCAATGGGCTCCAACAACTCCAGCAAGGCCCTGTTCACTTCAAAATTGTTGCCTAGAGCACTATATTCTAATAACTTTTATAGCTCCTGAACTGTGGAGTAAATAACTGTGCTGGTGATCGTTCCATCTGATTATGATCAGAATAAGCCAGAGACCTATTTTTATAAATTAATCTGGTACTCTATCATTAATCCTGCAGGACAAATTGTGTTAAAGTTGAATTCCACCTGTTCAATCTTTTACACCTTTGAAAATTCTGCGGCTGGGATTGGATCCAGCCACTCTCAGTCTCCTCTCTTTGAAGGAATTGAAGAAGTTGAGGGGCCCTGCAGGGGTTTGAGGAACCATGGTGGCTACTGGGTGTCATTTCTTCACCTCATGACTCAGCAGGAGTTTCTCCAATAAAGAAATAAAGCTTTTGCCTGAAGCTCCCACTGTGCCCATGGCAGGAACCCCTGTGAGTGTCTGGGACATCCCAGCTGTTTGGCAGCCTGGGGACTCCTTGGATGTCGCCGTGGAGCCCCCGTGAGTGCCTGTGACAGATTGGTGCCTTTGCAGCCCAAAGTCCCATGGGATGTCATCATGGAATGGCTGTGACTGCCTCTGACCACAGGGCTCTTTACCATCCCAGAAACCCCTGAGAGGTGTCCATGGAGCCCCTGTCTCTGCCTGTTACAGTCCAGCCCTGGAACAGCCTGGAGACTCTTGGAAAGTCCCCATGGAACCCCTCTGAGGGCATGCAACAAATCTGACCATTAGCAGGTAACCATCACCAGGCCCCTGTTGCTATGCTCAGTTTCCATGGCAACCATCCCCACTGCCCTGTTGCTATGGTCAGTTTCCATGGTAACAATCCCCAGCCCCCTGTTGCAATGGTCAGTCCCTTCGCAGCTCCATGGAGACCCCATGCCAGGGGTGGTCGCCATGGACACCAGCTCAGGCCTGCAGCCAGAGCCCGTTGCCATGGCAACCATCGGCAGTCCCATCCCCAGGCTCATGGAATCCCAGAACAACAGAATTGGCTGAGCTGGGAGAGACCCATCAGGATCCTCCAGTCCAACTGCTGGCCCTGCACAGGACACCCCAACAATGCCAGCATGGGCCTGGCAGCGCTGTCCAAACACTGCTGGAGCTCACAGAGCCCTGGAGCTGGGACCCTTCCCTGGCGAGCCTGGGCAGGGCCTCAGCAGCCTCTTGGCAAAAACCTTTTCCTGACATCCAACCTGAGCCTGCCCTGACTCAGCTGCAGCCATTCCCTCCACTCCTGTCCCTGGGCACCAGAGGGAAGAGGTTCCCACAGCCCCAGCCAGGGACCTGCTCCGGAGGCTGTTGCCATGGCCACCAGGGCTGGACCAGCTGGGATGCTAGGTTTCCATGGCCAGGGTTCAGGAATGGGATTCCCCAATTTCCTGCTCCCGCTAAAACCACGCTGCCCTCACTGCCCTCCCGCCTCCCATGGAAAGCACAAAAGGCGAAGATCCTGGGCTGGGATAAGAAGAATTTATTGGGAAAAGGAACAAGATAAGGAACAAACAGAACAGAAACAATATTGATAACAGAAGGGATAAATTAAACTGTTTACAGGGAAAACTAAAACACAACTCGCTGGGTCTGCCTGGCCACAATTTCCCCTGTCTGAAAAGGACACCTTTCTCCTCAGGGACAGAGAGAGAGAGTGTCCCTTTTCTGCGCCTGGAAATGTTCTGAGGTGGGAGTGAATGTAATGACAGAGCCATGGCCAGACCCTCATGTTTTTCAATGCCACATCATGTCACTGGCAGGGGCAGGAAAAGGGATGGGCATCTTCCCAGCATGGATCATGGGGAACATGGATCATCAGCGTTCTTCCCAGTGTGGGTTCTCCCATGGGGGATGAAGCTAGAGTGGTGCATGAAGCTCTTCCTGCACTTGGGGCATTGGCCGGCCATCCTTTACTGGTGGCTCCATTGGTGTCTTGTCAAGTGAGAGCTGGTGGTGAAGCTGTTCCCACACTGGGAACACTCGTAGGGCCTCTCCCCAGTGTGGATGTGCTGGTGGGTGATGAGGGTGGAGTTGTGCTTGAAGCCCTTCCCGCAGTCGGGGCAGCGGAAGGGCCTCTCATCCGTGTGAATCCGCTCGTGCAGGAGGAGATTGGAGCTGCTCTGAAACGTCTTCCCACACTGGGTGCACTCGTAGGGCCTCTCCCCAGTGTAAATACGCCGGTGGGTGACGAGGTGAGAGTTTTGCTTGAAGCCCTTCTGTTTTGTGGAGAAAAGAAGAAACCTCACAACTTTTGTAGTAGATAGGGTCAGGCGCTTGGAAAATCTCGAGATGTTACGGAAAGCAGTAGAATTCCTCTCCCCCTAACGCCTAGTGATAAAGGATCACCCAAGAATGTAGTCCCCCCTAACATTAGTAACTTTCTACTCCTTACTAACCAATTACAGTAAAGTAAAACCCCCTGACATAGGAAAAAAACTTTCCCGGTATAAAACCCGACGAGACGGAACAATAAAGGTCTTGAACCGTCCACCATACTGGTGTCTGTGTGTGTTCTTGGCCCGAGTGACCCTGGAGAGTTTGGGTCGCCGTGCCGTTTCCTCAGAACCAGGTCACCTCGCCTTGCATCAGAAGGCGACAAACTTTATAAAAGTTGTAAAGCCTGGTATGCTTTTATTACGACGCGTGCCAGACGCAAGCCTCCCCAAAAGGCATGTGTACCCCTGAAGACCTCAGGTCACCTTTTATCCCCCTTCCAAATGCATATGCATACAGTTTCACAATAGGTTCATACATATTCATTCTGCGTGACATTTATCACCAGTTCTTCTTTATCAAAGGAATTCCTAGGTTGGGGGCAAATGGACCTTGTGGTCATTTCTGTTTTTCTTTCTCTGTCTCCTTGCTGTCTCCAGCATGTGACTTTTCTTTCAGCTTTGGCCTCACAGACTTTTCACCTCTCCTAGACACTTCACCTAATTCACAATGGATCTCTACTCTGTCTCATTCCCCCCTTTCCTAGGAAATAAGTAAATTCTTTTACTTAATGAAAATCCTCACGACAATAAGTGTCTTTTAATGCTTCACCATGTACGTTTGACAAAGAGGTTAGTACAGCTATTCGTTGTAGCATTCTCCAGTTCCAAATTAACAATATAATAGATAATCCTAAGCTTATCCCAACTAATATTAGTAAAACTACAATGGAGTGGCACAACTTATTAAAGATTCCATTTGCAGTTGGTGACCACCCAAAGATCACATCCCATCAGTGATGATCCATATTTTGTTTTATTCTTTGTAGAACTCTGGTTATCTCCTTTGTATCATGTTGGACAGTAATTAAGGTTTTCTTTCCACTTTCTTGGATTTCCTTCAAGATCTCCAGTAGGTCTTGGTGATTAATTAATTGTTTTACTAATGTAAGGTTCATCCCAATAGGGCTAGGTGGTAGTCTGTGATACATCGTGTAATTGGCTTTGATCAGCTGGTGGGATGTCACTGGGGCCAAGTACGAAAAATCACACCCGATAATCTTAACAAAATTACAAATACAGAAATTAGAATGGTTTCTACTAGACAGAATAACATCATTGCTATCAATTTGTACAGCAGCACAGGCAGTTCTCAGACACACACACCCTTTTCCAGTATATACGAACACAATTTTCTGGTCAGTGCCTGGATGAATTTCAAAGTGACAAATACTCTGTTCAGTGTCCAAACACACATCCTGAGCATTAATAGTATTGCTTTCACAAATGAATCCCATCTGTTCTCTAGTAATGCAGGATTCTAAGTTTACTGTCTGCCACTTTTCATTCATCTTTCGTGCCCACACTCTATGTTCTGAAGGATAGAGTATTGTTTTTCCATGGTTTAATCCTAGGGCAATGATGGGATGGATAACATAAACAGTGGCATTACTTATGGTAAGCACAAAGGCAGTTGCCACATTAGAAACAGGATCATAGGTGAAATTCACCATAGTCCACCAGGATTGAAACTTCCTTTCAAAATCAATTGCATTATCCCACACAATCTTCCGAATTTCACCTGGAAAATTACCTTCACCCCCTTCCCGTATGATCAGAGCTGCTGTTGCCTGCACCCATAACTGTGCTTGTATACAACTGAAAGCTAAAGATAATTATCTTGAACTGTACTAAGTGCTTCTACTATTAACTTGTGGTCTTGGTCCCTGGCCATTTCCCACTTTGGCAGTACTTTTGAAATCTGCCACTGGCTAGTTCCTAATGCCAATAGAGATGACTGTAAAGGTTGCTTCAATTTTGTTAGGCTACCTGCTGCAGTGGCCAGTTTATTCATTAGTATTTCTGAATCAATTCCATTTAAAACTCCTAATCCTGTCCCTAATATGCCAGTTAGATCCTTTCTTGTTCTGCTCCTGAGATATGTGTGTTTTTGTAACCATGTTGTCCAGCCCTCAAAGGAAGTTTTTAGGAAGGGGGAGAAGGCTGGATTTTTGAGATGTTAATTTGCATCATCAACTCCACATGTTTGAGAGACCATTCTAGATTGAATAATAGTTGTTGTTCCCTCACATTCCTTACTACGTAGGGGCCTATTTCATACACCTCAGGTTCAAGTTTGGGTTGAGTCTGAACTATTTGAGTCTTGGTATGGGTTGTATAAGGTCCTGCTGTGGTAAAAAGTGTAGTGTCTACTTTGAATTTAAATGAAAGCCAGATATCATCCTGTGCCCAAAGGCAAGTTATTTCTACATTATTAAGGTGAAATTACACCAACAGTCTGATTCACTTAGGCTATCACAAACTTCCTGGTGTTCATATACACCAGGAGAGGTTGAGACACTAATTTCATTTGGTCTCTCATAAGCTGTCCCATTTATCATCCGGCACCCTACCTTGATTTCTTCTCCTCTGATCCCTTGAAGCGTCCACAGTTTCTGTTCCTGCCATTCCTGTTCCTCTTATACCTGATCTCTGTGAATTACTACAGTGGATAGGTTTAAATCCTTTATCTCAGAAGGTTTGCCTATGGATCCCGTATACTGATTAAACGCCTGGGACCAAGGCCATTCAGCATTGCTTTGGATAGAGGTACTCTCAAGTCCTAAAACTTCAGTTATGATTACACACAAAGCAATTCTACAAACTAAAGTATGAGCTACTCCCAACCACAATATACTCATTTTGCCCGAGTAAGTTTTAGTCTCAGTTCATTGTCTCCTGGCATCACTCCTCAAGGGGTTTCTGGGCCTTCTTCACCCGAGAGTGATGAATCCAGGCGTTCTGCTCCTTGATTTTGATTGCAGTGAAGGTGGTGAAAAGCACTTGGAACGGTCCCTCCCACTGTGGTTCCAAGGTCTTTTCTCTAAGAGACTTACCATATAAATAATCTCCAGGTTGTATGTTTTGTACTGGCCCATCTAACTCCCGGCTCCGAGTTCCAGCCACATGTTTCTCAATTTCTCTGAGCTCTTTGCTTAAGGCCACCATGTAGGTGGCTAGTGTTACCTCTCCAATGTGGGTGGACATTCCCTTTTGTATTTCATATGGTCTTCCATAGAATATTTCAAAAGGGCTCAACTTTTCTTTAGCTCGAGGTTTAGTTCGAATTCGCAATAGTGCCTGTGGAAGAGCTTGGGGCCAGGGTAGATTAGCTTCCTGCCCCAGTCTTATGATTTGCTGTTTAATCAAATGATTCATTTTCTCCACCTGGCCGCTTGATTGGGGGAGGTATGCGGTGTGAAGTTCCCAGTCTATGCCCAGGTGGCTACTAATCTGTTGCACTATTTTGGAAATGAAATGTGATCCTCTATCCGAGGATATTGCGGCTGGAACTTCGAAGCATGGTACTGTTTCTTGTAATAATACTCTGGTCACTTCTCTAGCTTTGACAGTTCTGGTGGGGAATGCTTCTGGGCACCCTGAAAATGTATCTGTCAATACCAGCAAATACCGATACCCCCCTTTCCTTGGGAGTTCTGAAAAGTCAATTTGCCACTGCTGTCCAGGCCCATGGCCTCTCCCAGTCTGACCGAGTTTCGGTCTGGGGGTACTTTTGGGATTAGTCTGGAGGCAAAGATCACACTGTCGGGTCATCTGAGTAATAGTGGCATATAAATCCCTAGCAACAATTCTTTCAATCAGGTATGTGTATAGGGCATTTATTCCCCAGTGCGTTTTCTGGTGTTCTTCCCTTACTAGTGACCACATTAAATGGGAAGGGATTACCAGTTTCTTTTCAATGGTAGCCCACCCTTCTTGGTTATACGTCCCTTTTTGATCTTCAAATAATTTCCTATCTCTCTTATAATATTCTGACTAACCTTCAAGGGAGATTTGTCCATCTGGAATAAGGACTCCTTCAGTAGCTACCTCACCTTTTGCTGCTTCTTTTGCCTCTCTATCCGCCTATTACAGCGTCCTGAGTGGGTCGCTGCTGGTGAGAGAGAGACGGTGAATCTTGTTTCTTGATCAAATGGCTGGATTTATTGATCTATGATATATAATACATTATAACTATACTAAATAGAAAAAAGAGAGAGGTTTGCAGAGCTTGCTAGGCTAAGCTAAGAACAGCAAGAAAGGATCTATAACAAAGTGGTGTCCAGGGACTCAGTCCCCTAGCTTGCACTGGTGATTGGCCCTTAATTATAAACATAGAAAATGAGCCAATCAAAGTGCATCCCATTGCATTCCACAGCAGCTGATAACAATTGTTTACATTCTCTTCTGAGGCCTCTGCCCTCCAGAAGACGCCAAAATCTGAAAGAAAGAATTTCTGTGAAAAAATGTCTGCGGCAATCCGCCAGCTCATTTCCTTCTTCCAATTCTGAGCTCACTTTTTGGTGTGTCTTAATGTGCATAATTGCTACCTTTTCGGGCAGCTGAACTGCTTCCAGCAGCTGGATTATCTCTTTTGCATGTTTGATGTTCTTTCCCTGTGAGGTCAGCAGTCCCCTCTCTTTCCAGATGGCCCTATGTGCATGTACGACTCCAAATGCATACCTCAAGTCTGTGTAGATGTTTATTCTCCTCCCTTTTTCCCTTTCGAGGGCATGGATCAGGGCAATTATCTCAGCCTTCTGTGCAGAGGTCCCTGTTGGCAGGGGTCCAGACTTGATTACCTCTCTGTAGGTGGTCACTGCATACCCAGCATGTTGCTTCCCATTGGCAACATAGCTGCTCCCGTCAGTGAACCAGGTCTCTGCATCGTCCAAAGGAGTGTCCTTTAAGTCTGGGCGGCTGGAGTAGGTAGCTTCAATGGTCTCCAGGCAATCATGGTGTACTGCTTCTCCTTGATTTCCACTGAGAAAGGAAGCTGGGTTGACAATATTAGTCACCACGATCTCTACATCATCTTGCTCTACCATGATGGCCTGGTATTTCAGAAACCTCTATGGTGAAAGCCAGTGGCCACCCTTTACTTCCAGTACTGCAGAAATTGTGTGGGACACTAGCACAGTCATTTTTTGTCCCAGGGTAAACTTGCGTGCCTCTTGAATATTCAGCACAACTGCTGCTACAGCTCTGAGGCAACCTGGCCAGCCTTTGGCTGTTGCATCTAGCTGCTTAAAGAGGTAAGCAACTGCCCTCCGGTATGGACCCAAGTCCTGAGCCAGTATTCCCAGGGCAATTCCCTGTTTCTCATGGGAAAATAGGAAGAATGGTTTACTCACATCTGGAAGTCCCAAAGCTGGAGCTGACATGAGAGCATTCTTTAGCTGGTGAAAGTCCCATGAGGCTTCTTTTGTCCACTGGAGATCTCTGCTTCCATCGGCAATAAGAGCATAGAGGGGTCTGACAAGCAGTCCATAATTATAAACCCACAGCCGGCACCATCCCGCCATGCCTAAGAAGGTTCAGAGTTCTTTTATTGTCTGGGGTTTCGGGGTTTGGCATATGGCCTCCTTGCGAGCCTGCCCGACGACCATTGCCCAGCATTCACCTCGTACGCCAGGTAGATTACTTTCTGTTTCACTACCTGTGCCTTTTTCTTTGATACTCTGTATCCTTGGAGTCCTAGGAAATTCAAAAGGCTTACCGTCCAGGCCACACATGCTTCCCTCGTCCAAGTGGCCACTAGAAGATCATCCACATACTGCAAAAGCCTCCCTTCTTCCTGTGGAGCTTGCCAGGACTCCAGATCTTTTGCAAGTTGCTCCCCAAACAAAGTATGGGAATTTTTCCAGCCTTGGGGTAGTCTGGTCCATGTGAGCTGGGTTTTGCGCCCACTTTTAGGGCTTTCCCATTTGAATGCAAAGATTTTCTGGCTGGCTTCATGGATGTGGAGGCAAAAGAAGGCATCCTTTAGATCTAAAACAGTAAACCAGGTTAGCTCAGGTGTTAGGCAAGTTAATAAAGTGTATGGATTGGCTACCACCAGATACAAATCCTCTGTTATTTTATTGACAGCCCTCAAATCCGGTGCTATCCGGCATGACCCATCAGATTTCCGAACAGGTAAAATAGGAGTATTGAAATCAGATTGGCATTCTTTCAGTAATCCTAACCGCAGAAAATTTTCAATTATTGGGCTGATTCCTTCCCTATCCTCTTTCTTTAAGGGGTACTGCTTGATTCTCACCGGTTGCGTTCCCTCCTTGAGCTTGATTACTATGGGGGAGGCATTTTTCACCCTCCCTGGCACATCAGAGGCCCACACCCCGGGAAATACCTGACGTAGTATTTCTTCATCAATTTCTTCCTTAATGCCAATAGCTGTTAGAGTTAAACTTAATACCTCTATGTACTTTTGATCATTCACCTCCAGAGTAATTTCCCCATTTTTGAATGTAATGGTTACTTGTAATTGTTCCAATAAATCTCTGCCTAAAAGTGCCTTTGGTGAATTAGGCATGTACAAGAATTTATGAATACCCCATTGTTTTCCCAATTTATACCTCAAAGGTTTACAAAAATATGCCCTTTCAGACTGGCCAGTTGCCCCCTGCACTACAACATAATCATTTTCCACAGGTACTAAAGTTTTATTTAAAACTGAATATGTAGCTCCCATATCAACCAAGAATTCCACCCTTTTCCCTTCCTCCCCCAGCCTCATTGTTATAACCAATGGATCCGCTGGGGCAGAATCCCCCGGTCCTCCTCAGTTGTTTTGTACGTGTGCAGCCATCTGTTGGTCACTCCTTCTTCGTTCTGGGCATTGGTCTCTCCAGTGACCAATTCTTTTGCAGATGGCACACTGGTTCCTGCCCAGCCGAGATGGTCCTTGTCTCGGTGGTCCCTGGTTGTATTTCCTCTGCCTTTCCTCCTGTACCACTGCCACCAACCTTTTCATTCCTTGTTTATATCCTTCCTTCCGGTTACTAAATACTCTCCAGGCTTCCTCTAAAAAGACTTCAAGATTCCTCCCATCTGGTCCCTGAATTTTCTGAAGCTTATGCCTGATATCTCCAGCAGACTGCCCCAAAAATGAATTAACTAGTTGATTTGTCCCCATCTCAGATTCCGGATCTAATGATGTATGACGACGCATAGTATCCCTTAAACACTCTAGAAATTCAGATGGATTCTCAGAAGACCCCTGCTTAAGGGAATATAAGGCAGACCAGTTTATGGTTTTTGGAATAGCTCTTTCCACCCCTGTTGCTATCCACTCTTGATACTCTGCTAATTTCTTTACCTCTGTTGACACATTAGGATCCCATTCTGGGTCTTCGAGGGGGAAATGTTCTTTTACATCCAGCTGTGTGGCCTTACAATCCTCTGCCAAATTCCCTGCTGTCTTTAAGATCAGCTGTTTTTTTGTTTCAGTGAAAGCATCTAGCAGTAGCTGGATGTCAGCCCAGTCTGGATTGTGTTGTTTGATAACATATCGTAGGCGTTTGGCAGTGAGTATCGGATCAACACAATAATTCCTCGCAATCCTTTTCCATGTCTCTAAATCAAGAGTGGTAAATGGCACTTTAATCATTAATTTCCCTCCTTCTGGTCCCACTGCCTGTCGCAGAGGGGCCTGTAGCACTACTTGCCTCCTTGTTCTAGATGCAACTGGACTCCCATGGGTGGGGTGGGTTCTAGTGGATGTGCCTTCCCCACCTGAGTCCTCCTCCTTTTGGGGAAGTTCCCTTCCTCCTCATCCTCAGTTTCAGCCTCAACCTCCCTCTTCCTCCTTCGGGGAGGAACTTTCACCCACTCAAATGCGTCTTGTTCTTGCTCCTCAGAACGACAGACCTTATCTGATCTCATAAACGGTTGTCCTATACTGCATGCTGAAAAACAGCGTTTGATTTGCCCTCTCTTTGCCTTGTTATCTTTTTCAAGGGCCAAGACCAGTGGCCCTTGAAATCACTTAAGAAATCACTCTTGGTGATTTCTTAAAACAAAAATTATATCAGCATACGAAACCTCATCCCATTTACCTTCCCGTCTTAAAAACAACATTAACTGCAGTAAAGTATTATAGTCTAGGGTTCCAGTGGGTGGCCATCTTGCTCCGTCCTCTAACCTGTATTAGGGCCACCAGCGTGCGCAATATTGGATTAGATCTTTTTTGTTCTCAGAGCCCCCCCTGCTGGTGACTTCCTTCCAGTGGGCCAAGATGCACCCTAAGGGGCTAGCCGGTGGAACTTCCTTGCTCTGGTTAGTTCCCATTATTTCCTTCTTGCTCTATCTCACTTCTACCCAAACTTCTTTTCACAGAACTTCACAGTAGCTTCCCAGTCCTCCTCCCACACACTCCAAGTGGCAGGTATCTTATGTGATTTCCCGCACAAAAGTTTTAGGATCTTAGACTCTGAATCAGCTTGATCAGAAACCTCTAATCTACACTCGGGGCATGGGCCCTGTCGTTTTTTAGAACAGCAGTACCAGCGTTTCTCACAAACTCTGCACTGTAATAATACCCACGCATCGTGCCAGCCTCTTGATGCACCAAAGGCTACACAAAATTTCCCGCAAAGGCAAGCTATTCCGTTTATTCCAGTGAGCTCTAAATCCTCTACGGCAAGCTGTTCCCAGTCCAGACTTACAAGAGTGCCAGCTGAAGTCCGGTAGAGGCCGTCTAAATGAACTCGTTCGTCTCCTCTATCTATCCAATAATTCACAGGATTCACAAACTCCCAGGGGTCGAGTCCAAACCACTGAGGCAGAGGAACCCCTCGGGTTCATCTGGCCACGGTGAAAGCGTGCACAACCTACACCACAATTAACCACCTTTACTGAATAAACTTCCTCACCCATGCTTTTCCACTGTTTACTCTATTTTCTCTGTTGGGTGCCCCCGCCCCCACAGCCTGCCCTGGCTGGCGTTTACTCAGCCTCTCCAGTCGCGGGTAGGAACTCCCCCCCTGTTGGAAAAGAAATGAAATTTAGCAAAATATTTAATTATAGTGAGTTGTGTGTGAACTGGTTTGTTAAAAAGTAGTTTTGTAGCCATTGAAAGTGTGTGTTGGGTTTTTGTGTGTAACCTAGCAGGTAGTCTTAGGGATTTAATAAATAATTAAACTAGTGCAGGAAAGTAAGAATGCTAACCTGTCTGGAGGCAGCATACAATGCTCTTAGAATAAGATAAGCAGAGGATTAATGATCTTGTTTGTGAACCAAGGAATGTATCACAAGGGGTCTGTGACCAGGCAAGGGGAACGGAGGACTGTTTCTTGGAGGCTAGGCAAGGGGAACGGGAAACTGTTTCTTGGAGACATTGTTGTGAATCTCATGTATAAGAGGGAAGGACCCATACGTGAATTTGGGGGCTGGGATTTTGGGACTTGAGTCCCCCAGTTCCCCGGGCCCTTAATAAAGCACCCACAAAACTTATCCGAGTTTTGTGTCATCTATCATTTGGGCAACAGTTTTCTGGTGACCGTGGCAGGACTCCGAGGGCTGCTGGGGCGGTTCGCATCCCGATCCACTCCAAGCCGGCACCGAGCACTTCTCGGGGAGTCATCGGTCGTGCCCGACCCCCCGCGCCTGTCGGACAAACTGCATTAAGGTAAGCCCGAAGGTGCTTTATATTGGAAAAAAAGGTGATAATTGGATTTGGATTTGGTGGTTGGTAAAAAAGCCTAGGCTCCGGCCATAAGACGTCTAAGGACGCAGGACCGGAACTCGCCTCCTGTTTGTTTTAGGGAAGGACGGCGAGAAGGTATATTGGTTTAAGGTATATTGGTTTATTTGGATTAATAGTGGAATTAAAGGTTGTAATATGATGTCTTTTAAAACTTTTAAAACCTTAGTGCAAGCCAATGGTAAAATACCTGGAAATACACCATTAGGTTGTATATTGAAACGGTGGAAAAGTGAGGGGTATTATCAAGAATTGGATAAAAGCAAAATGATAGATTATTGTAATCATTGGTGGCCTGAATATGAGATTGGGGAAGCGGGAGGGCCGGTGAATGGTACACTGGAATTGGGGATAATGGAATCTTTGATGCAATTTTTAAGGAGGAATGAGAAATGGGATGAAATACCATATTTGGATTTGTTTTTCGTTTTATATCGGAAAGAGGAATGGCAAAAGGAATGTGGTATTTTGGTTTTAGAAGTGAATGATGAAAGGGAGTGTGTGGGATGTAAAGAAAGAAAGGAGCGTAATTTGTATCCTTCAATCGAGGAAGATTTGTCTTATTGTATAGCACCTCCAAGGGTTCCGGTTGCTCCTAATGTGCCCCCTGCTCCCCCTGCGGATATAGCTATAAAAACGGGATCTAGTGAGAGTGATAGTGATGGTGGTGATGGTGAAAAGAATGAGAGTGTTAAAAGAACTCCGTTAGCAGGGAGGACTCACAAGGGAAGGAAGGGGCAGAAGGGGCCACAGTTAATTGCGCCATTGAGGGAAGCTGTGGGACCACAGGGAGAAAGGATACTTATAAAGGTGCCTTTCTCCCCCGGAGATTTGGTAATATGGAAGCAATCAGCGGGGAGTTATCGGGAGGATCCTGAAAGGGTGGCAAGGGTGGTTAAAATGGTAATAAAGACTCAGAATCCAGACTGGAATGATTTACAGGTATTATTAGATACTATAATGGATTCCACGGAAAAGAAAATGGTTATTAGAGCCACTAGAGAAAAGGCTCGTGAGGAAATTCAGTTGAGACAACTAAATGAGACAGTTGATGAATTGGTACCAAGTGAGGAACCTAAGTGGGACCCAAACTCTACGGGAGGAATAAGGGCTGTAAAACGATATCAGGAATTGTTGGTGGAAGGAATTAGGACAGGAATACCTAAGACTATGAACTGGTCTAAGTTGTATTTGGTCAAGCAGGACAAGAATGAGTCTCCGTCTGCCTTTTTAGAACGATTAAAAGACATGGCTCAGAAGTTTACTAATTTAGATGTAGAGGATCAATCAGGAAAACTTCAATTGGCATTGTTGTTTATGGGGCAATCACAAGAGGATATTAGGAAAAAGTTACAAAAGCTGGAAGGAGAGGATACTAGGAGTTTGGATAAAATGCTGGAGGTAGCGTGGAAGGTATACAACAACAGGGAAAAAGAAACTGCAAAAAGACAACAAGCTAGTATTCTGGCTGTAATGCAACAGACAGGGGCGGGAGGAAGACCCATTAGGGGTCGAGGTCGGGGAGGAGCTAATCACGGACAGAGGGGGTTGCCAAGAGGTCGGGGAGGATTTGGGTTTGCACCTAACATGGGGAGGTTGGATCCAAACCAGTGTGCCTTTTGCCGACAATTGGGACACTGGAAAAATGAATGCCCGGTTAGAGGAGGTATGGGCATGGGAAACATGGGATTAAGGACAGGTCCAATGGGGAATGCCCCTGTGGGAGGATTCACAGGAGGACCAGCAGAAGTTGCTCAAGCACTAGTTTTGGGAAACTATCAGAATCAAAGCTGACTAGAAAAGGATTTAAGGGTAGTTTTAGAAATAGATGAAAAGGATCAAGAATTTATGGTAGACACTGGAGCTACTTATTCTGTACTCAATAGACGATTGGGACCTTTGAGTGACAAAACGGTATACAGGTGGTGGGGGCAACAGGGAAGCTAGAGGAACAACCATTTTTACAACCTTTAAATCTTAGGTTTGGGGGGAAGGAATTAGATCACCAATTTTTGTATATGCCAAACTGCCCCAAACCCCTTCTTGGCAGAGACCTGTTGTCCCGACTTAATGTGAAAATAATATTTGAAGGGGGAAGGGTGAAATTGGAAATACCTGAGGAACAAATAGCAGGCATTTTTGTAATCAAGGAAGTGGATGCCTCTCCTATTCCAGAAGAAATTGAGCAGGCTGTAGTACCCTGGGTATGGGAGTCAGGGGTCCCCGGAAAATCTAAAGCTGTGCAGCCAGTAAAGGTGAAACTAAAGGAAGGGGCCCGACCAGTGAGGATGAAGCAATACCCCTTGAAGCTTGAGGCAAGGAGGGGAGTAGCCCCGTTAATTAAACAATTTTTGGTTCAAGGAATATTACAGGAATGTGAATCGGAGTATAATACTCCAATTTTTCCAGTAAAGAAACCTAATGGTAAGTACCGTTTGGTACAGGACTTAAGGGCTATTAATGAAATAGTGAAAGACATACATCCAATTGTTGCTAATTCTTATACCTTGTTAACATCTGTATTGGAGGAGTTTAAATGGTTCTTAGTGATTGACCTTAAAGATGCCTTCTTCTGCATCCCACTGGCAGTAGAGAGTAGGAAATATTTTGCCTTCGAGTGGGAGAGTCCTGATTTTGGGAGAAAGAAGCAGCTTATGTGGACGAGACTCCCACAGGGATTTAAATGCTCCCCTACTATTTTTGGAAACCAACTGGCCAAGGATCTGGAGGAATGGAAGATAACCCAGGTAACAATATCCCCATCCTTGTATGTAGTCCTGCAGTACGTGGACGACATTTTTCTGGCTACTAAGGAAAGGGAAATGTGCGTGGAATTAACAATTAAATTACTCAACATGCTTGGCCAAGCAGGGTATCGGGTTTCTAAGGAAAAAGCTCAATTGGTCAAAAATAGCGTTATTTACCTCGGTTGTGAGATCACACAAGGGCAGAGATGTTTGGGAGTAAACCGAATAGAGGCAATATGTGCTATTCCTTTGCCTCGTAACCATCAGGAATTGAGATCTTTTCTAGGAATGGTGGGATGGTGTCGACTGTGGATCATGAATTTCGGTCTCCTAGCCAAGCCACTATATGAGGCCTTGAAGCAGCATCGGTTGGAGTGGACGACACAGCAAAAGAAGGCCTTCCAGGAATTGAAGCAGGCACTAAAGGAGGCCCCAGCCCTAGGACTCCCTGACGTGACCAAGGAATTCCAGTTGTACATGAATGAGAGGCAAAAACTGGCATTGGGGGTCCTCACCCAGAAGGTGGGATCCTGGAAGAGGCCAGTGGGATACTTCTCTAAACAACTGGATTCGGTAAGTTCCGGGTGGCCCTCGTGTTTACGAGCCGTGGCGGCAACAATAATTCTTATTCAAGAGGCCCGGAAATTGACTTTGGGGGCAAAAATGAAAGTGTTTGTTTCCCATATGGTCATGGCCGTTTTGGAGCAAAAGGGGGGTCACTGGCTATCATCCAGTCGAATGTTGCAATACCAGGCCATCCTGAGAGAACAGGATGATATTGAAATAAGGACTACTAATCACGTTAATCCAGCAGAGTTTTTACGCAGTGACCAGGAGGCTGGGGGACTGGTGCATGATTGCGTAGAGGTAATTGAACAAGTATATGCCAGCAGACCCGACCTAAAGGATGAACCATTGGAAGAACCTGAATGGGAACTATACACTGATGGATCCAGTTTTGTCGAGAATGGGACTCGCTATGCTGGGTATGCAGTGGTAACATTGGATCAGGTAATAGAAGCAAAGGCTTTGTTACCTGGAACTTCAGCCCAGAAGGCAGAGGTGATTGGACTCACCAGAGCCCTGTATTTGAGCAAGGACAAAAGGGTTAATATCTGGATAGATTCTAAATATGCCTTTGGTGTGGTTCATGTACATGGGGCGTTATGGAAGGAAAGGGGGCTTTTGAATTCACAGGGAACCAACATCAAGCACCGGGAAGAAGTGCTACAGCTACTGGATGCGGTACACAGTCCCAAAGCAGTTGCAGTAATGCATGTTAGAGGACATCAGACTGTGGAAGGAGACATTTACAGAGGAAATAGATTTGCTGATGTTACAGCATGGCAAGTGGCACGGGAAGTATGGACTCAAATGGCATTGGTACCGGTAAGAACAAATCTGGCTACCCCATACCTGAATCAGGAGCCCAAATATTCAATAGAAGATGGAAAACTAATAAACTTGCTAGGGGCACAGAAGAATCAACTTGGGTGGTACGTTACACCAATGGGACAAATAGTGGTACCTACCCGCATAATGAAATTTTTTTTGGAATCAGAACATAATAAATGTCATTGGAGGGCAGAAGTATTGGTAAAATTTTTGAAGAATGAGATAATTTTGCCATTTTTGCCATTGTTAACATCTCTAATCAGATGTTAACAATGGCAAAAAGAGTTAATGCAATGTGCCCAGTATGTTTGAAAAATAATCCAGTAGTTAGGAGACAAATACAAATGGGAAAGTTGCAAGTCAGGCCACAACCAGGAGATTACTGGCAAGTTGATTTTTCTGAATTGCCTAGGGCACAGGGATACAGATACTTGTTAGTGTACGTATGTACATTCTCAGGGTGGCTGGAAGCTTTTCCATGTAGAACTAATCAGGCTAAGGAGGTGGTCAAAACCTTGTTAAAAGAAATAATACCAAGATTTGGAGTACCTTTAGGATTGTCATCTGATAGGGGTCCACATTTTATAGCCGGGGTAGAGCAGGAATTAGCATGAATGTTAGATATAACCTGGAATTTGCATACCCCCTGGAGACCTCAGTCTAGTGGGCAGGTGGAAAGGATGAATCAAACCCTGAAAGGACAAATCAAAAAGATTTGCCAGGAAGCTAAACTGCACTGGCCTCAAGCTTTGCCTTTGGCCCTACTCAGGATTCGAATTAAACCAAGGGAAAAGGTAGGCGTAAGTCCATATGAGATATTATATGGCAAACCATATCATGCAACTGTATTAAAAGGGGAGGTACATGTGAGTGGGGACCAGGCGATTGCAGAGTATGTTATGTCACTTAATAAGATCTTGAATTCTTTAAGAAATACGTTACAGTGGAATAGACCGCTCACGCTGGAGAATTCTGTCCACGACATCCAGCCTGGGGACCAGGTGTACGTCAAGAAATGGATCACGGATCCGCTACGGGAATCACGGAGCGGACCCCACCAGGTGATGATGACAACCTACATGGCGGTGAAGGTCCAGGGGATGGATGCTTGGATCCATTACACCAGGGTAAAGAAGGCACCGTTCCAGTGGGAAACCCAGATAGTGTCTCCAACCCGGATGATCTTCCGCGCAAAGCCGCCTTCTTAATTATGTTACTTCTAGTGATCATGAGACTATTACCCGTTCAAGGGTCTACTCTAGTACAGGTTGAAGAAACAAAGGTTACAGTCATGGAAGGGATGGATGTTCAATTAACTTGTGTTATCTTTGACAGCCAGAAAGTTGAGGCCGGTGAAGTTATTGCAATATGGCAACGGGGGGCTGAAAGAAGCCGAGGCAAGATAGGAGTCGGTTGGGATCAGGATAAACAACAAGGAAACACGGTACTGAATCTTACCAAGGTAACCACAAACGATACGGGAGAATATACATGTTTGGTCAAAATACGGGATAGTTTTGATTACAAAAGAGTGAGTATGAGGGTTTTGCCATGGACAGGGGATCGTGCTGAAAACATAAAGGTTAATCCAGTATCAATGGCAGTGGACATGTGGGATGGGCCACCTCTCAGAATAAATTGTTCCTTCTTAGTAAGATCAAGATATCAAAGGAACTTTTGGGTCAAATGGTGGAAGCAAAATAGGGAACTAACCTGGGACAGAATAGAGGACGGGACCAATTGGTGGGGGAAGGAAGGCAAAGGTTGTGGGTGGTCGAGTGTCACTAATCCTAGAAGAGGAAATGCATGGTGGAGGCATGACAGAATGATGTTATCCTTACAGAGACACGGTAGGAGTAGACGGGAGGTTAATGATACAATAGAACGAAATACTGAGCAGGAAAATTTAGTGGTAGGATTAATCAGAGATTTTGGGATCATGCAGAATGTGACTAAAATAACAGCTTGCCTGCCGTTACCACAGGCTGCAGGTGAACCAATTCCCTGGGGAATAATACCAGTAACCAAAATGCCTGAAACATTCAAGAATGTTTCATGGTCCTGCCAGTCAGTTTCCAAACCAGTAGATGTATGAAGGGATTTGTGTATGACCACTCGGGCTATGACTAGAGAGGAATGTGAAAAGAAATCCAATCATTATGGTTGGATTCAAAATACCAGGAGGCGTTTAATTGCAACCCCAATAGATGAGCCATGCAATACAGTACAAAGAAGAACGAAATCCCAACAAAATGAGATGAGTTGTCAGAATGTCACACAGAATTTTGACACCTGGAATAGTTGGAAGACATTATGGGGACCTAGTGTTTTGGAACACTATAATTACCTTGGGGAAGTACAATGGTGCATCCAATGGTCAGGAGTAAAGAATCAGTCACATTATAGGGCCCTTATCACGTCTACATCTTCCCGAGAGTTCAGACCGCAGAAAGAGGATTGGAATTGTACTGAGGTTTTTACATGTGATACATCGGAAGACTGAATTGGATTGGTACCAGTGAAAATGGCATTAAAGTGGGGATGCGAGTGTAGGGGGTATGATCACACGGTTAGCAGAGAGTCCATGGATGGACCTATAGATTGCAGATATACTACTGTGCATAGCCTTGGAAATTTAGTCTGGGTGTTGGGACACGGACAGTGGACCACACATTTACCTCTAGATGGATCAGTTACACAAATCACCCTAGGGGTTCCCACATTATGTCCATACTGGAAACAGAATAGATTGATCCAAAGGAAAGGACTCAGAAAGAGGGAAGAATCCCTAGAGGAGCAGTGGCATGAACCTGGCTCAGGAGTGCAATTTGGATGGATATTAGAGTCATTATTCCCTCTGGTACCGACATATCGAAACGGGGAAATGCTCAACAATTTGTTAGGACAGACAGAAAGGTTGGCAGCAGCTACTAAGAAGGGATTTAAAGATCTAAATTTGCAATTGCAAGCTACATCAAGAATGACCCTAAAAAACAGAATGGCATTGGATTTGCTACTGTTAAAGGAACATGGAGATTGTGGTTACCTGAGTAGGAGAATAGATCATTGCTGTGTACACATTCCAAATGTTACACTTGAAGTTGAGAAAGATATTTCTCAACTGGCAGAAGTAGAAACAAAAACCAAGGAAATTGAAAGGGAAGCACAGCATAATTGGATAGGAGCAGTATTTGATTCTTTGGGGCTTCACCTGTCTGGCTGGATTACTTCTGCTATACAGTATGTACTAATGTTTTTAGTATTTTTAGTGACTATATGGATTGTATATAGATGCCTCTTAGGTGTGATCGAAAAGGAAAAGAGGCGATCTCTCCGGTTGCTGAAGGCGATGACCCGTGGGCAGCAGAATGAAGAACACTCCCCACCTCGTTATGAAGATATTACTGTTGATTGAGCATCCTTGCAGCAGGACTAAAGGATGCTCAAAAGGTGGGAAATGTTGGAAAATAAATGAAATTTAGCAAAATATTTAATTATAGTGAGTTGTGTGTGAACTGGTTTGTTAAAAAGTAGTTTTGTAGCCATTGAAAGTGTGTGTTGGGTTTTTGTGTGTAACCTAGCAGGTAGTCTTAGGGATTTAATAAATAATTAAACTAGTGCAGGAAAGTAAGAATGCTAACCTGTCTGGAGGCAGCATACAGTGCTCTTAGAATAAGATAAGCAGAGGATTAATGATCTTGTTTGTGAACCAAGGAATGTATCACAAGGGGTCTGTGACCAGGCAAGGGGAACGGAGGACTGTTTCTTGGAGGCTAGGCAAGGGGAACGGGAAACTGTTTCTTGGAGACTTTGTTGTGAATCTCATGTATAAGAGGGAAGGACCCATACGTGAATTTGGGGGCTGGGATTTTGGGACTTGAGTCCCCCAGTTCCCCGGGCCCTTAATAAAGCACCCACAAAACTTATCCGAATTTGTGTCATCTATCAATCGGGCAACACCCCCGCACAATAGAGCGCTATGGATCTACTCTCTTTTATACACCATACACTTAATACACTTGCACAATTACAAACACAGCGCACTGACCACACAATGCATTAACCATACAGCAACACAGTGTCCGGACACCACTCACACACACATACAAAGAAAACACATGCGGGTTCAGCTCTGTCCTATCAGAACAACGAACCCCAATACATGCATACACAGGTTCACCCAGCTCACCCCCAGAGCCACTAGCGGTTCCGCCCTATCAGAAAGATGAACCCCATCTCTAATACAGCTGCTCCATCAGCTGAACTCAGATGTCTCTGGGTGGTTTACTCCCTTGCTCTCCTTTCCCCCCCGGGGGCCCCTCAGTACATACCGTATCTTCCTCCACAGGCCAGCAGGTCCTTGTCTGTCCTCGCAGGAGGCAAGTCGAGACGAGGGAGCCTCCTTTAAGAAAATCCTGGGGAGCGCCTAGGAGTCCGTCGGTTCCCCCCTGACTGCGGGGACAGAGACGGAGACAGAAGGTATCTTTCCTGGCTGGCTCGCCAGAATGTTTTGCGGAGAAAAGAAGAAACCTCACAACTTTATAAAAGTTGTAAAGACCGGTATGCTTTTATTACAATGCGCGTAATGCCCCAAAAGGCATGCGTACCCCTGAAGACCTCAGGTCTCCTTTTATCCCCCTTCCAAATGCATGTGCATACAGTTTCACATAGGGTTCATACATATTCATTCCGCGTGACATTTATCACCAGTTCTTCTTTATCAAAGGAATTCCTAGGTCGGGGGCAAATGGACCTTGTGGTCATTTCTGTTTTTCTTTCTCTGTTCCTTGCTGTGTCCAGCATGCAACTTTTCCTTCAGCTTTGGCCTCACAGACATTTCACCTCTCCTAGACACTTCACCTAATTCAGAACGGATCTCTACTCTATCTCATTTCCCACAGTCAGGGCAGAGAAAGGGCCTCTCCTCGGTGTGAATCTGCTGGTGCTGGAGGAGATGGGAGCTGGTCCGAAACCTCTTCCCACACTGGGTGCACTCATAGGTGCTCTCCCCAGTGTGAATGCGCAGGTGGATGATGGCCCTGCAGCTGCCAAAGGGGCCTTTTTGGCTCAGTTGAGAACAGTTCTGCTGGAAGCCTGTCCTAAACCTGCTTTTCCTGCAAATGTGCCAAATGAATCCTGATTTTTTGCAGCCTGTGGTTTTGTGTGGGTACAGGTGTGACAAGTGAAGGATGGAACAGCTCTGCTGGGGGGAGTTCTCATTTTCTTATTTTGGTTTTTCTTTTGTTTGTTTTGGTTCGGGGTTTTTTGTGGTTTTTTTGTGTTTTTTTTGGGTTATTTTTGTGTTGTTTGGTTTGTCTGTTTTTTTTTTACTGTTTTTGATTGTTTTGTGGTTGTGTTTTTGTTTTTTTTTTTTTCTCTTTTTGGTGAAAGTGAGGTTTTTGTTTCAGATTATTTTGTTTGGGATTTTTTTGGGCTTTGTTTTTTCTTTTTTGTTCTTTTAATAAACTCCCCCTGTCAGCTCTGGGCACAGCTCTGTGACTGTGTCTGACACTTTTCTGGGGCACTGTGCAGGTGGCCAGGGGGACCTTCCCCGAGCTGTGTGCAGAGGAATCCACATCAGCCCAGGCCGGGGTGGGCAGTGGCCACTCAGTTCCATGGACTGGACGTGGCTCTGGATTCTTCCCTTGGAGAGATTGCAGGGAGGGAACGCTGGGGCTGTCACTGCTGGAGTGTCACACACAGGGCAATGCTGGGGCTGTCACCACTGGGGTGTCACACACAAAGCAACGCTGGGGCTGTCACCAATGGGGTGTCACACATAGACAGGGGAATGCTGGGGCTGCCCTGCTCCTGCCCCATGCCAAATAGCTCTGCCAGCACCTCGAGGGGACACAAAGGCTGAGCCAAAGGGTGAGAATTGCACAAGGGGCTGAGCTGGCAGGGGCCCATTGGGATCAGCCGGTCCAGCCCCTGGGCCTGCACAGACCCCCCAACAATCGCAGCCTGGGCAGCCCTGGGAGCACTGTCCAAAGGCCTCTGGAGCTCTGGCAGCCTCGGGGCTGTGCCCATCCCCTGGGGAGCCTGGGCAGTGCCCGAACCCCCTCTGGGGGAAGAAGCTTTTGCTGATCCCCAGCCCAGCCCTGCCCTGACCCAGCTCCAGCCATTCCCTTGGGTCCAGTCCCTGCTCACCTGGGCAGAGATCAGAGCTTGCTCAGAGAAGTTGTGGCTGCCCCTGGATCCCTGGCAGTGTCCAAGGCCAGGCTGGACAGGGCTTGGAGCAGCCTGGGATAGTGGAAGGTGTCCTGGCCTATGGCAGGGAGTGGAACGAGATGAACTTTAAGGTCTCTTTCAAGCCAAGCCGTACTGTGATTCTGTGATTTTGGGAGAGATGCTGAAGCTCTGGCTCAGCTTTATCTCACCGAATGTCCGGACCCAGAAGCAGCCATGGGTGTGATCATCTCCTCCTCCCTCTCCCTGTGGCTGGAACTCACTCAAGGGCAGCAACTGAACTATGTCCCTCATGGGCAGTGAGTGCCAGAAAGGAACGTTGCTCTTGGGGAAATGCAATGTCCTTGGACTCCAGCAGAGCATTGAAATGGGCCCCCTCGAGCACCTCAGCACTACTGCAATCTCCTCTTACTGCACTCGGTCCAGGAGATCTCCCAGAGCAGCTGCAGAGGTGTCGCTGTCAGGACGAGGGACGTTTATCAAAGGTTGATGTAGATCAAAACAAGCTCTGGCACCATTCCACATTTTTGTTTGTCACTGGAAAATAAATGCAGATGTCCCCATGCCACAATCTCAGTCCCCCCAGGGTTCCTGTGTTTGGTTTTGTCCCCTGATATGGAGACACAGGAGCTCTCCCAGCTGGACAAGGTGTCAGGAATCCCTTCCTGAGCTTGACACCCTTGGAGAGGGTGAACAAGGAGGTTCCTTGCTGCAGGAGACTGTGTGGGTTTTGGAAACAGGCCAGACCTGGAGAAAGCTCCTTCTACAACCCCTCAGCACCCGGCAATCCCACGTCTTTATTTGTATGACTTTCTTGTCAGGGCAGGGAGAGGGGAGACAGGATCCTCCTTGTGGCAGGGAGAGGAGGCAGAGACTCCAAAAGCAGGAGTCCCAAAGGGATCTGGGCACATCTGGATCCAATGGCTGCAGTAGGTGTGCCATTCCTAAATCCAGTTTGGGAGAGCCACGGCCGTGTTGCTGTGTAACCTCTGAGGTATCTGATGGTGAGAGAGGCTCAGGTTTGTCCTGTTTGCATCCCCAGTTCCTTCAGAGCCGCTGTCAAACAGCGCCAGGGGATGCTCCTGGCACTGACCCTGGCACGGCTCAGGGCTCAGCTTTCCTCCATCAATCCCACTTCAGGGCTTCACTCTGGTGGGAAGGTGTCAGTGAGTCAGGAGCAGCACAATCCAGAGAACTGGAGGATGGTTTTATGTTGGTAATTCTGGGAATGGGTTTCTCTGGCAGGATGCTGGACACCAGGGATTTCTGTCCTCCTTTCTCAGGAGAGTTTGGGTTTCTCGTGTCAGTGCTGTTCCACAGCTCCCACCATCCCTGCTCCTTTCATTGACATTTCCCCAGCTTCCCAGCATCCTTTCTGAGGGGGAAGAAAGGAACGTCCATGGCAGCACCCATGGCTGCCTGGGGCTCCAGCTGTCCTGGAGCTGCAGCATGTCTGGCACAGCCGCTCTCAGTGGGCCTGGGCCTTGGTTCAGGCCCCACAGTCCCTGTCAGTGCCCACTCCCCGCTGGGCTCACGCTATGGCCTTGTGGGGCTGCTGAAGGCTCAGCGGCTCTGGTTGAGCACTCCCAGCTCTGCAGCTCCTGACTGATCCCAGAGATGGGGTCCCGCAGCCCCGGTCGGGGCTGTGTTGCCAATGGGGCCCTGGTTTGGGGTGGCCATGGGTACCTGCTGCTCCTCCCCCCTCAGCAGCCCCACAGCAGAAGGGTCCTCTGGGAGCCCAGGCAAGGGATTAAGCTCTGCCATTCCCTCTGTCTCCGCAGCAGCTCTCCCAAAAGTCCTTTGGGCTCCCTGAAATCCTGTCTCCTGAGCTGATCCATGCCAGGGAGTCCCAGGGCCTCTGAGCCAGTCCCAGTGGGTGTTTTTGCCACTCCTAGCCATGGTCGCTTCAGCTGCTGATGTGTTCAGGCCTGAGTGGCAGCCCTCAGCCAGAGCTGGCTTACAGGACAAACCCTGGGCATTATGGACTGACACCATCAGTTTTCGTTAGCTAAAAATAGAAGACCAGATGCTTCTGCCAGCTGTTTAACACCAAACCAGCTGCTTTGGAGACTTTCGCATAATCTTTTGTAGTTACCTGCAAGAAATGTATCATTTAAAGAAATTTTCCCAACTGACATGAATAGAGGCTTGTAGAATATTTCAGGGGAAACCCTCCAAGCTGAGGATTGGGCTCTGGCCAAGCCCAGGCCCGTTCTGCTCAGGAAAAGTGTCAAGAGACCCAGAAGTTTATGTGTGTCCTAGGGTGACATTATGATGCTTGTATCCTCAGCTGTTGTTTGGTTTATGCTGGATATTAAGTTCTGTACCTTCAAAACTGGCTCTGAAGAGCAAAGCTTTAGCAAGGCGCAGAGGTTCAGGGACAGCACACCATGACCAACATGATCCAGTGAAGCCAAATCTATTGTCCCCTTAAAGACTATATTTATAAAAAATCTTCACTGTCCACGCGTCTCCAGCTAACACATGATTGGTTAATCCTAGCTGTTCACACGTCTAAATTAGAATGCTGATTGGATCACCTAATTTTTCACTCATTTTGCTGTGGTCGTCTGGCCCAACCATGACTTTCCCAAATTTGCTGACAAACTTGCTGAGTCTTGATGATTCTTCTTCTTGCATTTCTTTCAAGGATATACCGAGCCCATTTCTGAATATGTCCATTATTCATTGCTTGTGTATGTGACCATTGTCCATTATTACAAGCAGGCTGGATTGTGCATCGGCTGAATGTGGCCATTGTCTAAAAAAACTCCTCGATCTGCAAAAAACTCTCAACAGTTCCCCAGTTTTGTCTTTCCACAAGCCAAACTGATTTAAAAGCAGGGTCAATTACTTTTTGCACAAAGTTTAGTAAGCAAGGCACTATAAGAAGAATTCAAAAAATAATACAAAGCCAATAATAGGTAGAATTATTTATTAATTATGTAGCCAAGAATACCTAATACCAAAGCGTACTAAGTCCTTGAGCCAGCCCATTATTCCCCAGGATTTTAGCCACTCATCAAAAGAATTCTAAACAACTGTCAGATTTTTCACATTCTCCTTAAGCAATGACAGTTTCTTGTGAATAGATTCAGTGGTCAGAGAGATTCATGCAACACATCCCTTCAAAATCTTCATACCCACCTCCTTGTGCTAGCAACAAAAAATCTATAGCAGCCCTATCCTGTAACACAGTGTGGCGTATGCTACCTACATCAGTGGTAAGCTCATTCAGTATTGCAGATCTAATGTTAATTTGTTTTCCTGTCCAACAGGCCAATCGTTTGAATTATGTAAGGGCCTTTGATGAAGCTAATCCTTGTGTAAAAAGTGATGTCAATTTAACCGAAGGCCAATTCCACAATTCTATATTATCCTTGCAGTCTGAGCCTAATAGATGCACACTACATTTTGGATGTTGGAATTTGTGTCTGATGTCAAGCATCTGTTGAATGCTAGGGGCAAACAGTGTCAATTTCCCAGACTAGCATGGTCCTCCTAATCCTTTCTGAGGAACTGCAGGCCAAGCTTCAAGAGAAACAAAAGTAGAAAAAAGTTATTACAGAAGCTATTGCAGAATGGACTTTTCTCTCCAATGATGTAGAAGCTTTTCCTGTAGTAACTAATGCTGCAAGTAGAGTTTGAAAACCTTTCGATTGGAAGATTTTAGGAAAGTTGAGAGCTGCAATTTCACAATTTGGTTGAAAATCCCAACTTGCACAGTCACTTCTGCAGTATATTTTTCCATCTAACACATTAAGTCCAGCTGATGTGCATACCCTAATAAGACTTAGAATGCCACCCCATTAGCAGGTGATGTGTCATAAAAGCTGGGAGAAAAAGTGTGCTCAAGAAGAAGCAAGACCTAGAGTGCAGGGTGATCCTCTGTATGGTTTAACAGCGCATCAGTTACTTGGCAAGGGTCCCTGGGCTACTGCCACTGCCCAGGCTGGGAGCACTGATCAAGTCTTACAGATGAGCCAACAACTAGCATATAATGCTATCCTTGCACTTCCAGATTAGTTACACACCATGTCTTTTACACAGATTCATCAAAAAAAGAGTGAAGACTTTAATATATTTTTAGACAAATTGCATGAAGCTATCTATAATTGTTCTGATTTAAATTCAGACACAAAGATACAATTGTATGGACTTTGGGATCATTACTCTATTCCAAATAGCTTTCCCTTCAGTCACAAGAGCCTTCCATCTCTTCCAAAAATTGCTTGCTGAAACTCTTCTGCTCTCTTCCAAATCAGTTCACTACTCCAGCATAACCCTTGAAGAACAGACAGATGACTCTTCAACTAATTATAGTAGAAAAGAAGGGTATTTATTGCAGCGCTGGACACACGTGAACTAGTTTCCAAAGACACGAGGAAGGAGTTGCAGACTCCTGCTCTCTATTTCTACAGAAAAGGTTTTACATAAGGTTCCTAAAGACCCATAACACATAATTATTACCTGCCTGCTTCACATTTTTATCAGCTGAATATCTATTACAGCTCCTCAATTGTATTCCCTTAACTGAGTTGGTGGGATTTTGAAATGAGGGAGTGGTTGTATGGGAGGAAGAAAGCCGTCTTCCTCATGGTGAACTCTTCTCCCATGGCCAGTTTGTTGTGTTGTGTTTGTTTTAGTCTCCCTTTTACTTGATTTGTTCTCCGTTTACTTGAAGTTGGAATGTTCTGTTTCGCCCTATGTTGTAATGGTTCGGCCCAGGTTCTCCTCCCTCTCCCAGTTAAATGTCAATCTCTCTGGTCCCCATAGCACCCTATGTATCCATGTCTACTCCTCCCTGGTTACCCTGACAACTCAATGTATCCTTTCCTCTACTCCTCCCCAGGGCCCTGCCAGTCACTCCCTGCTCATTCCCTTTTCTCCAGAAGCTTCTCTCCAGGGCATGGAGTGATTGGCTCAGGGACTGGGGCCCTGCCTTTAAGCTGTACCCATTGGTCTTCCATGTATGTCAATCTCATGTAGCCCCCTCCCCCTGGATTCCCATTGGTTCTGGTATCGGATCCACCCCCTACCTCCCACTCCTTTTATAACCACATGTATCAGCCCTCAAATCCTCTTCATTAGTTGGCTCCCCTGGATCCTATTAAAGCTGGACTTTTTCCCCAAATGGAGGGTGCTCTTTCTTCCTGTTCACTGCAGCGATTCTCGGTCTCGTCCGCAGCTGGCAGCACCTGCAGCCATAGCGCTGAGTGTCTGCTTGAGGCACTGTCCCAAAGCCCCGCTATCAGGACAAGTGCCCCCTGTGCTGCTAGCGATTGCTGGCCGGCTAGCCTGCGTGAGTGACACCTACACCGCTGCACCGCTGCAGTTCCAGTTGGCAAGACCTTTGGACCTGCTGCTCATGGTCCAAACCTCTTCTAACTGTTCAATTATTCTTAAGGCAAAGTATTTCTATGGTCTCTGTTTCTTCACAATTGCATCCTTTATCCCTGTCACTCCTAGCTTTATGTTCCTAATATATTTGGTACTCTTTAACTAAGGGATGTGATTTCTGCTAGCTGTATTACTAACTTAGCTTCTTACCTCATTTGAAAATCTTAACTAAAACATGCAATCTTCTGCTTTCCCAATTCTATTCCCAGCTGGCTCCTCAACTCATCTGCATTTTCAGTTATCCTAATTACATTTTCAGCTAACCCCTTGACTCACCTCAGGCACATCCTTGACTGCCTCTCTCCCAGCAGCTCAGAGCTGCATTGCACAGCCCTTGCTTTGCGCCAGAGAGCACAAAGCAGGCTGGCCTTGTGGGCCTGAATATTTCTGCCAAACACTCTGCATCTCACACCTTTGCTCTGGCTCAGTGCAGAACTGCAGGATTGCAGGTGCTTCCTCCCAGAGCTGTGTGAGGCGCTGGCTCCTGCAGATGGGCCCTGCCAAGCTGTCCCTGCCTCACGCTGGCCTCGCTTCCCTGGCACAAGTGCCGGGCCTGAAGGAGGCTGCCCTGTGCTCCAGCCTGCCGAGCAGCCCGGCTCCCTCCCCCGGTGCCCAGAGTGCTGCACACACTGCTGAGCTTTGCCAGGAGTTGCAGGGCAGCCGGCAGAAGAGGAGGAATCCTCAGCCAGCCCAGCGGCCCTCGGCTGCCCTTGGCCTTTCCCCGCTCCTGGGCACACTCCAGATGGCCAATGCCTCCAGGCCGGGCTGTGCCCAGCACGGCTGCACTTCCCCTCAGCAGCAGCCAGCTGCCACCTGGGCTCTGAGAGTGGAGGATTCGCCCGCTCCCAGCAAGAGGCACCCAGGGCCCGGCTGCTGTCTCTTGCAGCTCCAAGGGCCTCCTTCCAGCCTGCCTCTGCCGGGGCTCAGGCTGCTCCGGCCTCTGCCAGAGCTCTGTTGGGGCTCCAGCCCGGGCAAGGCCAGGCCCGCTCTCACCTCACAGGCACTGACAGCTCTGCACCACAGGAGACCTTCCCAAGCACCCTCTCTGACCTTTCTGCTTTCTCACTTGAGCAAGGCTCTCCTACAGCCAAAGACATTGCACCTAGGGATACAAATCCAAGTGGCAGGAACCCCAATGCTCTCTAGTCAGAGCTGAAGGCCTGCATCTGCACAAGGTGTTTGGGCTGACTCATTCTTCCTTCGGTTTTGCCTTCAAATGCCATTGCCCTTTCTGCCTCAACTAGAAGTGTCACAGATGTACCAAAACGGGCCAGTGTGCTGGCCAAAGGCAGTGTGCTCTGGAGATGATGAATGATGAATCTTCCCAACTTCTGAAGAACACTGCAAAAAACACCAATGACTTATTTTAAATTTTAACAGTTTAGTAGCAGTAAAATCATTATTAAGATATTAATAAAAGTTAGAGTAATAAGAATTTGGACAATCAGAACAGTAAAGGACAATAAAAACAAAGATATACAGACAGTCCTGGTGCCTCCTGGGCAATTATGCCCCAAAAGCACACAGGCTAACAAAGGATTAGCCCTTAAAAGCAATAGCCTGTTGCATATTCATATATCTCATACATGATCCATAAATTCCTTTCAAACAAAGGATGTTCTCTGCTTATTGTCAAGTTCTCCCCCTTAATCCTGTTGGCTCCTCAAAGTCGGGAAGGAGGTGGAAGAAAGTTGGTATTTTCCAATAAGGATGCAAGAATTCTTCTCTTGGGACTTTAGGTGTCCTGTTGATGCTATCTCTGGGCAAAGAATTTCTTCATTATCCCATTCCTTTCTTGAGTGAATTAAAAAAGTATCTTACATCACATAGTTTCTATTTTACATAATGTATAACCCAAAACTATATTTACCACTGAAATAATTACCAATGTAGCCAGACGGGATGTACATGAGCTTGTCTGACCTTTGCTGCTTGACCAAATAGCGGCAACTGTGGAATTTTACCCCAGAAACACTTTTGGCTAGCTGGATGCTGCAGCTGGGCGCTTGGAGGCAAGTCCCGGCATGCAGGAGCTCAGGTTTACCTTTGGGGGAGAAGCTTTAAGGTGAGGTGAAGGAAAGGAGTCGGTTCTGATGGAGGGTTTCGATCCAGAGTTTTATTCCTGGCCCACAGGCCTCTGAATCCAGCAAGGGCTCCAGGAGAACTCCCAAATGCATGGTTTGCTTGCCCTTTTACCCAGGGGAGAGGGACAGGGAAGGAACACGGGGGACCACCAACCAGGTACAGGGGGGGAAGTCTCAAGGGACAGAGGACACCTGGATGGCCCGATGTGCTTCCAGGAGGGGAGGGCATCTTTTGAATTCTGCCAATCACTCGACGCCCTTCTGGAATGCCAGGATTGACAGACAGCGCTCAGCAGGGGTCAGGGTGTGGAAAGGAGGGATGATTGACACACCTGGCAGGGAATTATCAGGGAGGAACCTGGGGTATCTGAGGCAAACCATGACATCGCACCGCAAAGTACCACACTACTTAAGAAAATACAGTACTGCTAAATAAGACAACATAACACATATAGTATATTAATTATATATATATATATATATATTTGTGTATATATGTATATATATTTTTATATATGTATATATATATATATTCTTTTAATATCTGTGAAGAGTCTGTCCTGTAATATATACTTTTCACAACACCAAAGAAGCCATTTGCACCTTTAAGAGACAGCTGACAACTCAGAAGGAAATGCTCAGCTTGTTCACGGGGTAAGAAAGAAAGGATTCTTCCAGATAAGTTAAAGTTTCAGAAACTTTATTTATTTACAGTCTTACTCTATAATCCTGTAGGGTGGTATTTACAGAAAAATGGACAGGCACTAAATGAACCAGCCTAACTTTCTGGAGCTAACTAAACTAACTAACCTTCTAGAACTATGTCAGGTTTTTAATAAAGCTGCATTCAACTTTGTGGATAAAAAGGTGATGTTGTGAGCAGAAAGAAGAAGCAGAAGAGTTTTTGACAGACAAAGGGGTAGCATCCCAAATAAAATGACCCTTACAGCATCTACCAATTAGATTAAGAAAAAGATGCGTGCTTGCCTTAGGACAAAATAGAGCTACCTGTCAAGAGATGTGTGGACAAAGTGCAGCAACCAACCAAACAATGCATGACTATAAAGACCTATAGGATAGGAAGCAATTATAAACCATGTTTAGAAGCACAATAAATGGCTTCTCCTTGATTCACATGGAATTGTGCAGAGTCGTTTGTCTTTTCTCCACATAATCCTACTCTAAATCCTACTCTAAAGTCCTATTCTACAATTCTACTCTAAGATGGCTATGGAGAAAATGGTCCTGATATGATTATAGCACTGTTTGCTTCTCCATCCTCCTCTTCACTGAGATGATGAGTGGTGCCAGGGTGGATGCAGCCTCAGCTGATGTTACAAATGGATGCTGTTCACAAAAAAAACCAAAACCAAAACAAACAAAAAAAAAAACCCAAACAAAACCCAAAAACCAAAACCAAAACAAAACAAATGAACCGAAAAAAAAAAACCAAACCAAAAAACAAAAAGACAAAGAACAGTGAACCATTACTTTCCAACATCAGTACTTCACAGGTTCAATCAGGATTGCTCTGGGTCCTAGAAAGACCCAGAAAGAGGAGCAATGGGACCATCTGCTACACAGCAGTCATGTGCAGGACCCTGCCATCACAGGCAAACCTGGCCCAGAATCCCACTCATCCATTTATTCAGGTTTCTTTATCTTTATGGGATTTTTGCCCTGCCAGTGCTCTAGAAATGGTGCTTTCTGTCCCTGGGTTTTCTTCCTTTCAGGAAACTCCAAGGGCTCACATAGGTCCCTGCCTTTCAAAGACAGGCACTGTGCTAATTCCCACAGGGACAGAAAGCAGTGTCTACCTTTCCATGCCCTGCCCCTCGTGTGCTGGATGGAACCTTCCTTCCCAGCAGGGCCAGCCCAGTGGCACTGGGCCCTGCAGTTCCCTCTCTGCCACACAACCTGGCAGTAACCCTGGCACAGTTCCCGTCTGCTTGAGTGTGCCAGGCAGCAGATGGGGCTGGGACAAGTTCCTCCCAGCTGTCCCTGTTTGTGTGGCAGAAACCTCTAAGGGTGGGCTGGGGGGCACAAACCAGGGCTCCTTAGAGGCTCACAGTGAGCCCCCCACAGCCCCTCCTGCCCACAGCCAAATCTCTGACTGCTCAGCTGGGACTGGCTTCCTTGGGTTCCTCCACCACCATTTCATGTTTCTGTACCCCGCATTGCTCTACTTCAATTCTTTTGCCATTAGATAAAACTGAACACCCCACCAAATCACAAAAGAGGGCAACAGAAACACTCAGAGGACAGAGCACCTCTCCTCTCAGGAAATGCGGAGAGAGGTGGAGTTATTCAGTTTTGTGAAGAACAGGCCCCAGGGAGACTTTATTGCCACTTTCCGAGACTTCAGAGTGGCTTTGAAGAAAGTGGGGGACATCTTTATTAACAGGGCCAGTTACAATAGGATATGGACAAATATTTTTAAACACAAAGGGCATCTAATCAGAGTAGGTCTAAGGAAGAACTTCTTTACTCAGAGCATGGTGCCACCTTGTCACAGGTTGCCCTAAGAGCTTGTAGGTGCCCCATCCCTGCAACCATTCCGGCTCCAGTGGCAAAGGGCTCTGAGCAACCTGATCTCTTTAAAGATATCCCTGCTCATTGCAGGACACTTGCACCACAGGACCTTTACAGGGCCCTGCTAGCCCAGCCCAGTCTAGGATTCCTCACTGTTTTCATTTGAAGAGCATCAAGAGTGGAGGTGAGGAGGAAGAGGGCTCATCTGCTGCCTTGGACTTGAGTGGAGGAGGAGCCCATCCCTCAGACCCTGTTTCACCTGCAGCCCCTTCACATTTTTATCTGCAGGAGCTCCTTGGCAGACCAGTGCTGCTCCTCGTCTGTCTCCAGGCAGCAGCTCAGGAAGTTACACAGGCAAGATGAAAATAGGTTGGGCTGCTGCAGCTTTTGTCTTCCTCCTGTGGCTATCAGGAGTTGAGGCTGGGGAAAACGGAGACACCAGGCTCCACCTGCTTCTTTCCCATCTGTCACTGCTTTCCCAGATCCCATTGGTTTAGCTCCACTCTGCAGTGGCAGTTTCTGCCCTGGCAGAGACCCAGAGATGACTTTCCATTTCCATGCAAAAACCCAAACCCCGATGCAGCCACAGCCTTTCCAACATCCCACAGATCTTGCCTTGGCAGCTGATTTCATTGACTGACCTAGTTAGTGGGAACTACATCAGCACAAGAACATTTCCTTCCCTGAGGATTCATACCAGCTTGAGAGGCTTTTTGGAAGGACTTTGCTTTACTAACTCTACTGTATCCAAGGGTTAGTATATGAAAAGTATCTCTGCAGTGCTTCTTGGTCCCTTAAGCACAGCTGCCATAAAACAAAACTCATCAAGCTTTTTGCTTTGTTCTTGAAAACAATGGGAATTGGAAGGAAGGAAAGGAAATCCACCAGGTATTCCTCGGGTAAGGAAACAAACATTTGGAATCTCATCTTCAACACAGACATATTAAGATGCATGTACAAATGTACTGGGATGAAAACACCTGCTTGGACACACAGGAGCCACCTGCAGTGCTGTCTCTCAGCAGTCTGAAAATTTCTGCTTTCCTTACATGGAAAAGAAAAACTTTTCATGGTCAAATCAGAAGGAGAGGTGCCATCCCTATGGTCACCCTCTACTCATTTGGCTACTCAAGTCAATGCATGAAAGGTAGCCCATCCCAGAAAGTGTCAGGAAACAAATGGGAGGTTTTGGCAGGCTCTCCACATCACATGGCTCTGGCTTGGTGACGTGCAGAATGTGGCTTGGGCTAGGAGAGAAACACGGTCACTGAGTGTTTCAGCAGCACTGCACAAGAAGCAGAAGAGACTCTGTGGCCTTTACACCCTCATGCCCAGGTTTCAGGCATGTTTCCCAGTGAGAAGAAACTGCACAGGGGGTTAAGTTCCTCTCTAAAAACCAGTGCCTTAGAAACTTTCTTCTGTTTGGGCTTCTTTTTTCATTTCTGGAAATGTAACACCAGTTCTGAGAGGCTTGCCTTGTGGTTTTAGGGGCATCTTCACAGACAGACAAGTGGGAACAACTTGAAACCCAAAGCAAATGTTGCCTGAGAAGAGCTGGAGAGTGTTTGCCTGTGGTGAGGCTTGAGCTGTCTGGCAATCCCCTTCCATGATGTGCAGAAACATCCAGCTGCTCCCCAGAACTCAGTTCCTCTGGGCACGCAGGCCTCTGGAAACACCTGACGATTCCAGCCTTTCTTCTGCTCAAGAGCATCTAATCTAAGCTGAGATTCAGTCTCTTCAGCAAGGCCAAGGATGCTCACTTCCATGCAGCTGATAGTGTCCATGGAGCTCAACAGGTCTTTCTGATACTCCTCAGGCCAGGGAATTACAGTGTAGATTGGCAAGACATCGGCTGATCTGTGGAGAGTTTTATTAATAATTGGTTAGCTGAGAAAGGCCATACTGACATAATGCCTTTGGTTAACCTGAAAAGGGAAGTCAGCAGTCAGTAAGCTGAAAGGAGAAGTCAGCAGTTGGTGACCAATGACAGGCAAGGACAGAATGCCCTTGCCGCAACATGAGGATAGCGAAGAAAGATTCTTCCTGAGAATATATAGAAAGTATCAAAAGTATAACCATGGGAATGCAGAAGTAGGCGTAGTTGCTGATATGTAACTAACCAATCCTGAGCTCAACTTTCGCAATATGTATGAAGCTCATTATGAACTGTATTTAACCTGCTGTACCGATCAATAAAATTGGACCTGCAATGATCTAATTGATGTCCGGGTCTCCTTCCGTCGACAAATGGTGGAGAATGCGGGCAACGCCGAACTTCTGCCCTTTTTTCTTGGATTAAAAGGAAAAGGGGAATACGCCACGGTCGAGGAAGTTGGGTTTGGGTCCTTGCAGCCGGGATGGTGCCGGAATTTGAAGCACCCTTGAGGTTCACAAAGGTGACTCAAGTCAATACGTGCCGCAGGAGCCTGGAGAGCTGCAACAGCGTGCGCTGATTAATAGGTATGGATAGGCAAGCGGCATATGATATATTCGCCGCGTATTTAGAACGGCGAGGAATAAAGGGAATAGATTTAAAAAAGGATTTACCGGGGTTATTAGCTTACGGCCATGCTAAAGGTATATTCGCTAACCCACACACAGTTCATGAGTTAGCAGAGTGGAAAAAGTTTGGGGATATTCTGTGGGATACAGTGTTAGACGATGATAAGTCAGCAAAGAAATTAGGCAAGTTATGGTGGGTAGTGTATAATACGTTACTTCAGCATGTCTCTGAGAGAAAGGCAGCAGAAAGGGCAACAGAAGCTCATAAGAGGAATATAGGGTATGGTTGTGAGGATGATCCCTTAGCACCTTCTGTAACTAAGATACTTATGCCTAAGTGTCCCCAGCAAAGTGGTGTGGAGGATTTTCCTTTAGACATAGTGGAACCGTCTGCACCCTGCCTGTCAGAGGGGGAGGACGAGTTGGATGGTGGGGGTAAGAGCAAGCCAGCTTTGCCTCCGCCACCAGCTTCAGGCGGGTCGGATGGTGGGGGTGGGAGGAAGCCAGCTTCACCTCTGCCGCCAGCTTTGCCTCCGCCGCTTCCCCTGAGCGAGCTGGCTCCGGTTACAGCTCCGGCGGGGGGGCCGCTTCCCCTGCGCGAGCCAGCTCCGGTTTCACTGTCAGCTCCGGCAGGGGGGCCGCTTCCCCCGAGTGAGTCATCTCCTGTTACACCGCCTCCTCCGTGTGAAAACTCGGTGTCTGCACCGAAGTGCCAGCAGCATAGCACCCTTAAAGAGTCAGATCCCATCCCAGGGGCACACAGTGATCTATGGGGGAAATGGCTAAACAGAGAAGGGAAGCTTGGGCTGCTTTGGCAAAAGAAGTAATGCGAATGCGGGATGGCGAGGCGATGGAGGTGGCTTCTAGTCTTGCATGTCCGGTCACATACACACCACAGTATGATGCACAGGGGGATCTTACGCATAATATAGCCGATTATACTGCCTTAGATTGGAAGTTGTTAGCTCAGTTACGTTCTACGGTTAGTCAGTTTGGAGTAAAAAGTGAACCTATTAAGCAAATGCTAGATTACCTTTTTAATACTCAGATTTTATGCCCAAATGATTTAAGAGGAATAGCTCGGTTGATATTCACTCAGCATCAACAGTTATTGTTTAATGCACATTGGCAAGCTCTAGTAATGACTCGGTTGCTGTACAACGAGCCCGGGGAGACCCATTACATGGAGTAACAGTAGAGGAGCTGATGGGCTTAGGGGCATATTTGTGTACAGAGGTACAGATGATATCGGGAGCAGATAAGCTTAGAGAGGCTATGCAATTAGTGCGTGCTGCAATAGATATGGTCAAAGAGCCAGGAGGGTTACTGGCTTATATGGGCATTAAATAAGGTAGAGAAGAATCATTTGGAACTTTTATCCATAGAGCAGCCACTGCCATAGAACGGGCTGGTGTTGCAGACTACATGAAGGGGGCGCTATTGAAACAGTGTGTTTTACAAAATAGCAATCCAGCAACCCAAAGAGTGTTAGCTACTTTAGGAGCAAATTGGACTATTGAGGAAGCTTTGGAGCGAATGGCATTAATGCCAACAGCTTCACAGGCATTTATAGCAGAAGCTTTAAAGGAATTAGGATTAGGGTTGTAAAAGCAAGAAGAGTCTACTCAGAATCAGGTGTTAGTGACGTGTGCCTGTAATCCTAGCCCTGGGGGAGGCTGAACCCTGACGGATTGCTTGAGCCCCGGGTTCGGGGCTGACGTGTGCTATGTGGGGCGCTGGAGTGGGTGTCCCATCCCTAAAGTCGGTATCTCTGATCCAGTGTGGTTCATGTGGAACCAAGCTCTAACACGCTGACAAGTCAGATGGAGAGAACTCATTCTGCTTTTGCAAGATGGTATTTAGAAACATAAGACACCGACTTGGAACTATTCAAGCCTCAACTTGAAGAATCCATCTCAAATAGACAAAAATAACAATGGCAAGAGTGTCCATAAAAATGCCCACCACTGTCATGATAACTCTGTGCTTGTGTCACTGAAATAGATGGTGACCAAAGAGACTTTGCTATTATCCTCTTTAACCCAAAGGAGAATTTCAAAGCCAGAAATGGCAATGCACTCCCCTTGTGTACAAATAATTTATGTGGCTTTCTGTCCTTTTCCCACATCACCAGAGGTGACAAAGAGGGTTTTATCCTGACTCTCAGCTGAGCTCAGCCACTGGTCATGGTGGGGAGCTGGAGTCCTCCCTGTCATTAGAACTGTGCAGGCCAGGGATGGCCCTGCTCCTGTGGTAAAGAAACACAGCACCAGTGTCAACTGCCCATGCTGGATCCCAGCCCAGGCACCTGCCTGCAAGCTCATCAACTTGTTAAAGTACCAAAAAACAGCCAAGAGTTTGGCAAACAATTCTAACTGCAGTTGGAGAAAAACACATCCTACACTTATCCAGGCCACCCACACACATGACTGAACAATGTACAGATGAATTGAAAGCCTGAAAGTTTCGAAGACCCACAAGATTTGGAAAAGATGCTACAGAATGGAAGAGAAGAGCTGTGTTTAAAAAATGACAAAGCAAGCAGAACTGCTTGGGCATTGCTTTGGTAGTAGGTTTTTTTATCTTTTTCTTTTTTGTTTTCTTTTCTTTTTCCTTTTTTTCTTATGTTTTCTATAAAATTGAAACTGGGAAGGTTTAACATCCATTTCTCAGGATGTTTATCACATGTCTACCCTCTTCACTGAAAAATTCTTGTCCTTCAGAAACAGAGTTCCAACATTGTTCAAAAAACAAGTGAGAAATGTCAGGCATGGCTGGAGACAAAAATGGCAGGTTTCTGAACTGGTTAAGTTTCTGAACTGCCACTTCCCTTTCTGATACAACCAAAGCTACAGGAGATGCTGATGTGTTGCAGGGGCATTTTTAGAAGGAGACCTTGGTGGAAGTGGTGCCAGCAGATAGCAATGGGATTTTGTCCAATGGCACACAGAACATGGGACAGGTGAGAAAGACAGTGGGATCAGTGAGTATTTGCACCTTACCAAGACAGGAGTTGCATTCCAGCAAGGAACTTCTCATTCCACCATTTTGATGCCCACGATTCCCAAAGACCATATGTCCACTTTGGGGCCATATGGTTGACCTGTCACCACTTCAGGCGCCAGCCACCCAGCAGCGCCGGCCACGGAGCTCCGTCTGCCCTGCTCAGGGCTGAGCTGAGCAAAGAGGCCAAAGTCAGCTGTGGAGAAAACAACAAACCGTGAAAGCCAGCTCCAATTAGGAAACCAAGCAAAATAATTCCCCACTCTCAGGCTAAGGATGTTGAATCTCCTGGAGAACTGTCCACGCTCGATTTCCTTGGGGCTTTAGCCAAGGGAGTATGGAATGGGCCACTTCCAAAAAATCCCAGGTTTCTTAACGCTGCTCACAGCAGTGGACTCCATTCCCCTGAAGCTTTAGATTGTAGCTCCTTCTGTCTGGAAGGGACACACACAGGGCAAGGCCACTCTTGACTGCTTGTGGTTCCTTATATCTCTGTGCACGTTGCAACTGTACCCTCAGCTTGCAGCAGGGGTCCCTGCACTGCCACCAGAACCATTTTTGGGGAGCTGGCTGTCACTCCAAGCAGCCCCACACCCACATCCCTGGAACGCTGCACCTGACCAAGGATATACTGACCCAGCTTGACTGAGCCGTTGGTTTTGAGAAGGATCTTGCTGCTCTTCACATCTTGGTGGATGACGTGGTTTGAAGAAAATCCAGTCCTTGCAGGCACTGAGAGAGAAAACAGAAAGAGGAGGGCAAAAATGAGTGATGTGATTTCATCACACAAGAAAGGAAACAAAGAATCTAAAACATTCCCTCTCCAGGGGAATGGGGAGTAATGGCAGAACAGTAATGGGCACTGAGAGGAAGAGCTTGCTGCTCCAACACTTGCAGAGCAGGACCTTTCTAAGTAAAGGCACATCAGCTTTTGAAAGAGCAACAGCACCTGCTGTTGTAGGCTGTCCCCTGCAAACCAGCCAGGATGACTTTTACTGCAGTGGACGTGCTTTGTCCATGCAGAGGACAAAGGTGGGGTTTTGTCAAGAAAGGAAAAGTCCCTCCCTTTGGTGTGAAGCGGATCACTTTTGGGTGGGAGGCTGCCTGAGAAAGATTTTCTTGCTGGCCTCAGCACAGACTTGGAAGTATCACACCAGTTACTTTCCGGAAGCAAAGAGCATTTTGGCTGCACTACTGTCCTTTTTAGCTGAGGACTGTGGGAAGTCAGTCTTTTTTCTTTGCTGATCATTTCAAATCCTGCCACCAGCACCTTTGCTTTTACAGGCAAGGAATGCAGTGAAGACAGACTCCAGGCAAACATTTAGAGAGGCAAGGTGGAGAACAGCAAATACAAATACAAGAGACAGAGTGAGAATACAACAGCAGGAGATAAGAGTACTGACACTGAGTAGAGGGAGTGCAGGGGCACTGGCAGGCCTTTCACTTGAGATGCTTTTACTTGCCCATAGCATACCAGCAACACAGAAACAAAGCTTTGCCCAGGAAATCACTCCAGCTCTGAGCTCCTGTATCCCAGACAATGCTGCCCAAGCCCTTGGAAACACAGATGGGATTGCTGACCTCCTGACTGATGGCTGCCATCTCTTCTTCCGACAGGTCTTGCTGATGGCATCGCTTAGAGTGCTTCCATCCATGTACTCCATAACCAGGGAGAGTTCCTCACCCACAAGGTAGCTGAAAGAAGGAAACAAGGGCAGGGAGATGAATGTAAGTGGCTAGATTGCTGTTTGGAAAAGACGGGTTGATTCTTCTTTTCAGGTCCCTTTGAGACAAAGACAAAATAAAGGAATAGACATTCCCTCTTGGCTGTGCATTGTTTGCCATCTGTGCAGTCTCAAGGAGAAGGGCACAGCTGCGAAAAAGGAGACGTCTTAGATGGGCAGCAAGAAAAATGTGCAGTTTAGTAACAGCCCAGATGAAAATCTGTCATACACGGTGTTTCTGGGAAAAAGCACCTAGTCTTTCTGGCATGCATAGCAATGGAAAATAGTGGCAACAATCCAAGGGAAATCCTTGTTAGTTTACCTGGATGTAAGAAGACACTTGAAAAAAATCAAGCTCCAAAACAATGCGGTGGCTGTGAATATAGAGATCATTAATTTAGTAAGACACAACTCATCCGGGTTTTTGAACAATTTTCAAATACCATGTGCCAGTGAAGACTCATGCAGACAAAATGCAATCTCTTCCCATCCACTGGAGGTGAAAAGTGCAATAATAATTAGCCAATAATTACAGCTCTATTTTCTGCCAGTGACCAAAGTGGGATTTTACCTTGCATGTTTGCAATATATGAACAAACATTCACGGGACAAAAGCACAACTCACCTGTCTAAACAGTTGACCAGGTTGGGATTTCTATTCACCTTCATGACCATGAGTTCGTTGACTTTTTGTTCCTTCTTCCTCAGTCCTTGAAGCTGTATTTTCTTTATGGCCACCTCAAATGACATTGAAAATTAGTAACTTGAGAGGTTGGCGGCGCAAGACCACAAGGCACGTGGAGCGAGTGATTTTGCAATGACACAGCTGAGCTGTACCAAACTGCCTTGTGATTAGGCACTGCAGTCATTAGGAACTGACATTCCAACAGCCCATTTCTCTGCTCCCTTGGGAGCCAGTTACAGGACACGTGGGGCCACTGAAATTTTGCCTTGACGACTTGGTAACAGCGGTGTCTCAACTATCACCCACAAACCTCTGACCACACTCTCTGCTGCTTTGTTTGGGACTCAGAAGAAGTAATCCATGCCTTAATACTCTGTGGATACATCTTCTGATGTGGGCAGGGCTTAGGGCTTTCAGGGACGCCTTGCAGATCTCTCCCTACGTGCAGTTCCCAAGTGCAACTCTGCAGGTGGCTACGGAACTACCAGTAACTTTCAGGTGGATTTGCTGGCAGCCAGAAATGAGAATTCAGGACTCTGAAGCTGTAGCCCCAAAGAGTGGTGAGGTGCTCAAAGGCACCACCTTTGTTTTAGCAATAGAGAGCGCGTGAGCGCGTCCTTCTCTGAAAGGAACCGCTGCCCTCCGTGCCTTCCTTCTGGCAGCTGAGGAGGACAAAGTCCCAAATGTGTTTTGTGGGCTGGCACCAGTCTGTGCTTCTTGTGCCTTTTCAGCACAGCTCTGCCCAAAGTTCCAGCCACTGCTCACACCAGAGGGGAAAGCCCTTGAGAGCAGCAGAGTCTGCAGGGGCTGTTGACATTTACCTCTCCTCCTGTGGCAGTGTCGAGTGCTCTATAAACATCTCCAAAAGTCCTAGAAACAAAGGAGAAACAGGGAAAGGAGAAGCCATTTAGATCTTGCAGTGAAAGCCAGCCCACACAGGAGATCTGTGCTGTAAATGCCTAAGACCTGCAGGACACTGGAAGCATGGAGATGTCTTCGACAATGTCTTCTGAGCACACTTAGAAATTCTGATCAGCACTGACAATCTAAGCCCAGTGCCTGAACACATTTGCAGCTTGTCTGACTCTACACTTGATACCTATTCCACCAGCAAAACACCTGATGCATAGTTTTGTACAATTAACATTGCTTGGACTCACCTACTGCCAATATTTTCCAGTTCAATGTATTTTAGAATAGGATTTTCCATCTTCACTATTATCCCTGAGGGAAACAAAATGCAAGATATTCACTTTAAAGCAGAGATCCTACCTTCTAGGAGTTACAAAAGGCAGCCCCACTGTCTGGGGCTCTGAGCCCTCCCTTGATGGACAGCTGGCTAATAACAACAGGAACAGCAACTGGAACAAAAAGAAAAGAACAACAGGTCCACAGCACAAGTAGCTGGCACAGAGACTGATTTCTAGCATCTTTTGAAGGGAGAGACCTCTTGACAGCAGACACACAGGGAAGCACAGGGAGATACATTCAGAGGAGACTGAGACCAGAAGAGAATACCTACCAAGGCAAGTAAGTTTGTCATCTAGAAACATTAAGGAGAGCTGGAACTAACAGTGCCTTTGTTTTCTTGGGAATAATCACTGTGAGATTTAGAAAAGGTTTCCTACTTGCTAAGATTAAATGCACCTGGATATCTAGAATCAATTCTTCTGAACAGATGTCAAATTCAGAACAGGAGGAATATTGCCAAGTGTTCCCATCTTTTCCACCTTGCAGCAGTTTGCCAGAAGAATGCCTCTGCATTTGTAAACCAGAGCGGTTCATGCTAGGACCAATCCCCATGGGGCTTTCAGCATCAGGACCCTCACCCTTTAGGAGCAGGCTGAGCTCAAAGACGCCCTTGCCCATGCCCCGTGTGAAGAACCACACCGCTTCTCTTCACCCTGACAGCGCGGCTCAGTCGCTCCCATTGCACTCGCCCTCTCGGCACCGCACACGTCCCCATCTTCCCAACTTGGCACGGTGGGCAGAGGCACAGAGGACAGCAGTGCTCCTCAGGCATCCCTGTGACACAGAGAGCTGCCCAGAGGAGATGCTGACCCTCTTGTGAGTCCATGCCATGCGACACAGAAGCTGGCCCAGAGAAGGGGCTGCTGCCTCAGGCAGCTCCGCGCTGCAGCAGCCGGGCAGCAGCGGGACCCTCCCAGCTAAGGAAGGCTCCAGCCTCTGCATTCCCACCAGCCCTCAGGGGCAGGGCAATGACCACAACAAGGCTGGCAAAGCCCAAGCATGAGCACTGACAGGCACTGACGGGAAGAAGCCAGAGTGAGCCTGAGCCCGGACAAGCTGTTGCCCCTATGCAGGACACAACAGGATGGGCTTTGAGATCAGCCACCAAGAGGCACAGATCAGTGCCCTTTTTGTCCCAATTGGTGATGGTAGACACAGAATCCACTGGGCTCTCTTCTCAACCCTACCAGATCGTATCTGAGGGCACAGCACTGGCAGCTGTTAAGGGCAAGAAGCAGATTCATTGGGTTGTGCTGCAGAATCACAAAGGGCTGGATGTGTTCTCCTAGAGACTGATCTCATCAGGGCTTCTGCCAGTGGCCAGGACTCAAGCAGTCACAGCCTTCTGCTGATCCAGGAACAATCCCTGCTTCTGCCTTCGGCAGAGAGGGAAGCCCAGGCAAACTCCAGCCAGTCTAAGCTGCCCTCAGAGGCAGCAGGAACACCCAGAGCTCTCTCTTGCTGCCTTGGAGCACTGCCAGCACTTCTGTGACACTAAACTGAGCAGAACCCTTTGGTACATCTACGCTGACACGTGCACACAACACACTGTCCCTCAGATAAGAAAGATATCAGACATACTCTGTAGCTCCAGGGAGTCACCCGCCATCTCCTGTTGCTGAGCAGCAGCTGGGTCAGCACAGGAGGTGAACCAAGGGCTCAGGCTCCCCTTCTTCAGCTGGAGAGCAAAGGCTCCTTGGGAAAGCGCTACTGCTTCTGCAGCAGCTTCAGGGTCAGAGTTGGTGTAGATCTGAGACAAGAAATGAGTTTATGTTAGGAAAGTGTGGCAGAGATTTCCCTGAAATGCAAGAGAGATTGCCATTTGAAATGCAAGCCCTTAGGAAGCTGCTGTCAGCCACATGCAGAGCTCTTCAACTTTGGCTTTCCACTTGTGAAACCAAATGGTCAAAACCAAAGGCTGGTTTTACTCGAGTTCATAGCCAGTTTCTTGTTCTAAAAGATGTCTGCAGCAACAACCGCTCCACTTCCTCCCAAAGACTCCTTTCCCTCTCCTAGGTCTGCAGATACATTTGCAGCTCCTCATTCTAATGTTCTACCTCCTGCCATGAAATTCTCTTTTTCTGCACCTTCCTTGGGACGAGCTTATCCTGCAGCATCTCTGGATGGTTCAGTTCCTGGGCCTTGTGCCAGCCTCGGGGCTCTTGGTTGCCCGTCATTTGCTAGAACTCTCCACAGGCTGCCAGGTAGGATGGCGACACTTCCACCTCCAGTCAAACAGAACAAAGCAGTCAGAGACTACAGCTTGTCCCCATCAGCCAGGAGTCATCAACTGGAAAGAAAGTAAAGAAAAGGACAGGAGCAGATTATTCACAAGAGATACAGACAGCTTGTAGCTCGTATTCCAAGTCTATGTGAGTGACCATGTTCACCTGCAAAAACACCTCAAGAAACAAGGTCACCTGGAAGAAGCCAGCAGGAGTTCATTTGGATGACTGCTGGCTAAATGGCCAAAGGAGTAGTGCCACTGTCTAGAGCATCAGCTGAGATCCAGCAGAGCAGGAAATGTCCTTGAGAGAAGCTCTGAGAGAGGCCTCATCAGGATGGCACTCAGAGGCATCACTCACCCCGTGCTGCTGTGCACTGGAAAGGCAAGGAGGGCAGAAACCACCCCTTGGGTGACTGCAGTGAAATATTGCTATTTCGCTCACTTGCTTTTCTAGAGCCTTTTGCTCCTGAAGGAGGCGGTTAATTTTCTCTTTGATGATTTTAATTTTTTTTGTCTAGCCTCTTCTTCCTTGCCTTGATCCCAGCCTCAGTTTCCTGCAGCTGTGCCTGCATCTGTTTGTCAATTTTCTGTAAACAACAATAAAAAGGACTCTCTTTCATGAGTGGAGTGGCTGCCATTCCTTCATTCACCTGTTTTTGTTGATTGCCCCTCTGCATAGGGAGATTCTTTTTCTCTTGGATGTCTTCATTCCTCCTCTTCACTGCCATGATGGCACTCTGAGCTTCAGGCAGCTCTGCTTGTGGCTCTGCCTTGATGTTCTGTACACACAAAAGCAGAGCAAGGGACTGAGAGCTGCCATCAAGCCCAGCTTTTCCCTCTTTTAGCCTCAAAATCCCATGTATTCAGCCCCTTCTTTCTTCTCCCCTACCCAGCTCTGTTTGCACTGTAACCATCCTGTCCTGGTGCTGATCTCTGCAGATTGCAAGGCTCTGTGCTTTCAGTGCCTTCTGGACTCCTGGCCTCCTCAAACCCAAGAGCTCTGGTTTATGCCCCTCTTCCTGCCCTTTCCTCTGTCACCTGGCCACTCAGACTTACCTGGCCATTCTCCTGTGGCTCTTCCACCTGCTGCCTGAGCTGCTCTTCCTGCTCTTGGGCAGGGAACAGCTCTCCCTGAGTCTGGCATGGCATCTCAGATGAGGCAGTGTGCTCCTGCTCTTTCTCTAGAAGCACACCTGCACAGAAAGCAAGGGAAGATGGTTTTCAACTTCCCATATGCCCTTTGTGGGCCAAGACTCAAAGACTGCTGGGCTCACACTTTCCTAAAGCACTGTGCTGCTGCTCTCCTGGATCATTCTCTGCCCGTGGGGAGGCACAAATTCCAAAGTGACCCTGGCCCTACAATCTGGGGCCATCTGGGACTGAAGCTCCAACAGCCTCTCAGGCAGCTGACAGGGAAGGTGTGGCATTTCTCAAGGGTCTGGTGAGGGCCTCCCTCTGCTTCTGCCATGTCCTGTTTGTCTTTCAGTAGTGACTGACACTCCGCCCTGTCCCACAGCTCCATCCTGGCACTGCAGGTGGCTTCCTGGGTGAGCTCACTCCTTGTGAGACACTTCTGGGGTTCAACTTCTCTTCAGGCCTACACCAGCATTCCTCCTTCCTGACATCTACACTCTTGTTAAAAACCGGGTTATTGGAACACGAATCCCAATATTACCAGTTAGATTGTGCCTGGGCCAGTCTGACCCTTGCTGCTAGGCCAAAGGCAGCAACTGTGGTGTGTCACCTGAGATACCTTGGCTTGCTGGGGATTGCAGCTGGGCACTGAACAAGTCCAGGCTTGTTAGGAACTCCGTTTACCTCAGGAGGAAAGCTTCAGGCTATGGTGAAGAGGAAAAGGAGATGGATTCTGCTGGAGGGTTTATATCCAGAGGTTTATTCCATGGTTACAGAGGTCTGAATGTGAGCAACTGCTCCAACAGAATCCCGACTGCATGGCTCGATTCACCTTTTAAGCTCAGGGACAGGGGAAGGGGAGGGGACAGGTGAGCACCAACCAGGTGGAAGGGGCAGGATCTCAAGGGACAAGGGACACCTAGACAGGCCAATGACCCCCAGGCCTGAGGGGCATCCTTTGAACTTGACCAACCACACGACGCCTTGCTGGAATGTTAAGCCTGATGGACAGGACTCACTCAGCATGGGGGCAAGGGGGAAGGGAGAGAGGTATAGGCACACCTGGGGAAGGAAGTTTATGACACACTGCAACATCTCCCCCTAGTTTTGTTTAAAAAGAAGAGGACTGTGTTTGTGGTGCAGAATGATTGCCAAACCATGGTTGGTAAATCAGTTCTTCCTCTACAGGAGGGTCAGTGTTTTCCACTGAGGCTTCCAGGTCATCCATTGGAGCACTGAGGGCTTCCAAATGGTAGACCTCAGGAGGGGGAGATGAGCTTGAAATTAACTTGAGAACCATCCGTTTGATTAGTCCAAAAACAATGCTAACAACTACAATAAATATAACTAAAATAAACAGCACTAAAACCAGAGTTTTCAGAATAGATCCCAACCAGCCCGAGAGTCCCCAGCCCTTGAACAGTCCATTCAGCCAGTTGTCAGTTTCTCTGTTGATGTCCGAGAACCTTTGTCAAGGTGGTCCATACGTGCTTTGGGCTGAGGAACTATGCAGGCGATCGCAGGTGGGATGATCACAAGTAGGACAAGAAGCAGGCTCGGTCTCATGGCATCTCGAGGCTACACACGAACAGTGGGATCTAAACTGGTACAAAAACTTGAAACAAACATATATTACAAACTATTCCAGACAGGCGGCTTAAATGGAATTTCCTCCAGAGAACGCGTACGGCGTTTTCTTCTCCAGGCAGCATGAGCAACCTGGGGTGCTTCTGTAGATTTCTCTGAGACCTTGGGAACATAGGGCTTTACCCATTTGGAAGGAACCCACCTTAAACCAGAGGGGGTGGACACACAGGCGTATCCACGTCCCCAAGTAACCAATTCCCACCATTTTCCAAGTCTCAGGGTCCTTTACTAAAACTGGAGGTTTTTCTTTCATCAACCTATGACTGCTCCCCCCGAAGTGGCGTGGTCTGGGCAGGTTCAGGCTGTCAAAAGAACAATTCAGAAGATTAATTGTGAATAGTGCCCTGGATAACTGGATGTGGGGAGGTTCTACCTTCAGAACCTGTTGTTGCTGGTCCAGGACCCTTTTAATATCACAGTGAGTTCTTTCTACAATGGCTTGACATGTAGGGGAGTAGGGGATGCCAGTTTTGTGCTCTACTCCCCGTTGCTGCAGGAAGCTTCTGAATTTCTTGGATTTCTAAGCAGGCCCATTATCAGTTTTCAGCTCCTTGGGGATGCCCATGAAAGAAAAAGCCTGTAAGAGGTGCTTAATACCATCAATAGGTGATTCTCCTGTGTGGGCAGAAGGATAGACCACTCCAGAAAAGGTATCTACACTAACATGAACATATTTCTGCCATCCAAAAGACTGTATGTGTGTTACGTCTGTTTTCCACAGTTCACAACTGTTCAGTCCCCTTGGGTTTGCTCCTGTACTCACTGTAGGGAGTGCGTGTTGTTGGCAATTTGGGCATGTGGCCACAATCGCTTTGGCCTGTTCTCGAGTGATGTTAAACTGACAAACCAGGCCAGTTGCATTTTGGTGGAAAAGCTGGTGGCTGATTTTTGCCTGTTCAAAAACATTTGGGAGTCGCCATCACTGCAGGTGCAGCAAGAGCATCTGCCCTTCTGTTGCCTTCAGCGATAAACCCTGGCAAGTGTGTGACCTGACATGCATCACATAAAATGGTTGCTCTCGGTGAGTGACTAACTTTACCAGTTTTGAGAGCAATTCGAAAAGTGTGATGTTAGACACATCTTGCAGTATTGCTTGATCTGCCCTGGATACTACTCCTGCCACATTTGCAGAGTCTGTAATCAGATTAAATGGTTATGAGAACCTTTCAAAAGCCCTAACAACCACAGCCAATTCAGCAGCCTGAGGTGAACCTTCCAACTCAGCAATGTCTGTCTCCCACTGCTGGGTTTGAGGATCCTTCCAAGTCATAACGGACTTGTGGGACCTCCCGGACACATCTGTAAAGACAGTCAGAGCCTTTTTTAAAGGTCTCCTACTTAAAGCACTTCTCAATTTTAAAGTAAATTGAACATCTTGTTCGAACAATTTGTGAGCGGGCCGTGCTACCGAAATTTGTCCTGAGTAGGAATCCAGAGCAAACTGCAACACTTCATTTTCTTGAAGCAATTGTTCCAGTATTTTCATAGTATTTTGACCTGATTTTAACTCAACTGGAATGTGAATGCACTTAAAATCACATCCTGCTAACTCCCTGATCCGAGTCCTTGCTTTCTGGATCAGTTCTGCCATCAGCTCCTGAGGCTTTGTCAGTCTCTTGGACCTTTTGTGATGGAGGAAAACCCATTCTATGATCAAGAGAGGGTCCCTCTGGTCCCGGTCCTTTTTTGGTGTGTTCTTTGCCTTAGGTGTTTGTTTTTCCTCCCACTGGAAAATAATTCCATGGAGGTGTGGCAGCTTACCTAGGATGATAAATTTGAACGGCAGGTCAGGCCGGCATCGGTTGGCCTGTCTTGTGGACATTGCAATCTGAACCTTTTCTAGAGCTTTCCGTGCCTCTGGGGTAATAGACCTAGGAGCACCTGGGTCCTCTCCCCCTTTCAATAAATTGAAAAGAAGGGCAAGATCTTCGTTAGTCAGACCAAGCCATGATCTTACCCAATTCAAAGACCCACACAACTTGTGGACATCCGCAAGGGTCTTGATCCTTGGATTGATTTCTAGTTTTTTGAGGAACAATCATCCTATTTCCAATTTCTAAGCCCAAATACTTCCAAGGTGGCATCTTTTGAATTTTCTTTTCCTGGAGCTCGAACCCTGCAACAATCAATGCATCGATCGTTAGGTCAAGCGCATGTGTGAGTAAATCATCATTGGGGGCACACACAAGGATATCATCCATATAATGATAGATGATGGCCTTCTCTGCGGCTGCACGCACTGGGGAAAGCAGGGAAGAGACATACCACTGGCAGATAGCTGGAGATACCTTGAGTCCCTGAGGAAGAATGGTCCAATGGTACCTTTTCATAGGGGATTCCATATTAATGGAGGGGACTGAGAATTCAAAACGCGGTGCATCGTCAGGGTGCAAGGGCATTTGGAAAAAACAATCTTTAATATCAATAACAGCTAATTTCCAATCTTGGGGAAGCGTTGTTGGGGATGGCATACCAGGCTGGGGAGAACCCATATATATCTTCAATTACATTATTAATTTGTCGGAGGTCGTGAAGAAGTCACCATCTCTTTTTGTCAGCTTTTTGGATGACAAACACTGGAGAGTTCCATGGGGACATGGTCTCCACAATGTGGCCCTTTTTTAGTTGCTCTTCCACTAGTTCCTCAAGCACCTTTATTTTTTGTTTACTGAGCGGCCACTGTTTTACATCAGCTGGTTTGTCTGTTTTCCAGTTCAGTTTTTGGGTGGGGCGTTTTTGTTCAATGACTGCTGTACAAATATGCTGTGGAGAGTCTGGAATATCAATTGTGACACCCCACTGGGCCATTAAATCTCTCTCTAACAAAGGTTCCGAATAATCTAACACAAATGGACGGATATTTGCCAATTGTCCGTTTGGTCCCTCGAATTGAATAATGCTTTTGGATTGTCTTGCCAATTGCAGACCTCTTAGACCTTGAAGGTGACCGGCAACATTTTGCAAAGGCCAGTGTGCTGGCCAGTCTTGTACTGGAATCACTGTGCAGTCTGCACCTGTGTCTACAAGCATCTCAATGCGTTTAGACTCCCCACCCCCACTGACATTTCACCATAATTTGCGTTTGTCTTTCCCAATAACTTGGAACCGGGTGACTGTGGGCCCTTGTTTTTTGATATTTTCAGGTAAAGATGGCACAGGGATAGCTTGTGCAACAATTTGTCCTTTGGGAAGAAACAGGGGTGGAAACAGTGTAGGCAGAAAATGAATTGCTCAGGATCTGATGTTGTCATTCCCGGAGCAATTTCGATCTCTTGTGGTGTGTGTTTGGTGTCCCCAATGATGATGTACTTACAACGAATTCGGTTCCAAGTACCCTTCTGTTCAGGATTTACAGAGACAAAATGCTAGTCAGTGTCCTTCAGGTGGAGTGACTCTGTCAGCTTCAACCTGTAAGGCTCATTGACAGAAGACGTGGTTAACACAGGATCACCTAAATCATACACAGTCTTTGAAGCACCTGCTTCACTTACACAAACATTAATATTATCGCGCGCTTGATTTGTTTTGGTACCCTTCTTCCCTTGGCCTGCTCTTTTTGTGTCTGCACGCCTGGCAGGCCGGCGCTCCCTTTTCAGTTTTTTTTTTTGTTGTTGACCCCCAGGGAGGGCTTGTAGTTCTCCTCCCCTGACATTTCTAAATTCATCAAATTCCCTTTTCAGGGGGCACTGGTTACTCCAGTGCCCTAGGTTGTTACAAAGCAGGCATGGTTTTTTGGGCTCAACCATTGCTGGTCTCCGCTGCTGCCCAGGGTACTGCTGTGCTGAGGGAAAAGGCGCAGGGCTGGCAACGGCAACATGCTGAGGTGGTCTTGGCAGCAGCCTTGGTCTGGTGTCTTCAGCCACACTCATCAGAGGCACTTTCCTGTTACAGACTAGAAGCATATCTTTTAGGGTAGTAGAAGGTTCTATATGAAGGCTCAGGAATGCAGCTTGACACTGTTCATTTGCATTTGTAAATGTCGTTTCCTCTAAAATCGCTTCTCTAGCTTACTCTTTTTTAACTTGTATTTCAATAGCTCTAGTTAACTTTTCTACAAATTTCAAAAAAGGCTCTGATGGTAGCTGTTTAATTTTACTATAGGGCTCAAAAGGCCCCTCAGGTTGTAGGGAAAAGAACGCTTTTTCAGCTGCTTCTTTTACTTTCTCGAGTGTTTCTGCAGGAATTGCAGTAGCTTGGATTGAGGAAGAAGACCATTGGCCCTCACCACAGAGGTGCTCAATGGTGATAGGGTTACCACTGTTGTCTTTAGCTGTGTTTGGATCAGCATGCAAGCCTGGGAGAGCATCTTTTAGCAGTTGTTTCCATGCTAGTTCCCATAATTTGAATTCCGTGGAGGTCATGAGGCAGGAAAAAAGCTTTTTTAAATCATGTGGAATCACCACAGTCCTACTCAATTCAGAGTTTAAAAGGCCACGGAAATATGGACTGTGTGGACCATATTCTTTATGAGATTTACAGATCTCTTTTATCAATTGTCATCCAAAAGAACTCCAATTAGCAGTTGGGGCTGCTCCCCCTTGAGCTGCAGGCTGAAAGGTAACAGGAGCCAGTGACAACATGGGACTATGCATTGAATCTGCTGTTCCTTGCTCTGTATCCCTTGAAACAGAAGCATTGGGATCACAGATACAGGTTTGGGGACAGGCAGTGGGTGTGTCCCCACCGTGGGAACCCGGGGGCGGGGACGCAACGGGTACAGGGGGTGGGGACAGGGGGCTGGCAAGGGGCGGGGAAACTGTGGGAACAGGGGGCGGGGTCATAGGGCAGGCAGGGGGCGGGGACACCTGGTGATATCACATCAGCAGACGCCCCCTGCGAGGAGTAGAGGGGTGGAGCTGAGGGTATTGCAGGAAAGGGAGGGGGAGGGGGGAAGGTGTCACAAGGAACAGGAGGAGAGGGGGATGGGGCTGGAGTTTTGGGATGCTTAAGAGGATTTTGGGAAGAAGAAGACCAGGTTTGGGGAGATGCCACATGGCATCCACCATCTTGTGGACCCCCTAGGGACTGGGAGCCATTTTGGGAATCACTGCTCTCTGGACAGCTGACACGTGCTGTGGGTTTCAGAGGAGGGGACACAGGGGATTGGGGAAGGTTCCACACAGCCTGGCCAGGGCCTTGTGGACAGGGCAACTCAGGCATTTTAGCAAACTCTGGGAGTCGACTTCCCAATGAATGTGCTCTCTTTAAAATACCAAGTTTTGGGGTAAGAAGTTTAGGGGTTTTAGAGCTAGGAGAGAGAGAAACAGGGAGAGCAGAGGTACATGGTTTAACATTTGGCTTTTTCTCCATTTCCTTTTGTTTGAGCAAGGCTGTTCGAATTTGTAAACTCCAGAACACAAATTTAGCTGAGGGTGCGTTGCCAGATTGTCCTAAGGTTATCAATTCATTCCCAACTTTATCCCAGAATTGAATGTTGTGGATTTCTTCAGGGGACATTCGTGGGAAGTGCAGAAAAAGCCATCTTATAAACTGTTTCAATTTTCCTTTAGAGAACTTCACATTACCACTGACTAAAATACTAACAATATTATAATACATCCCTTTTTGAACAATGCTGAGTTTTGAACCCATGTTAGATGTAAAAGGCAAAGTACTAAATCCCGCCTGATCAAAAACAAAGCCAAAATCAGCTACCCATTTCTAAAAAAAACCACAGATAGGAAAGCGATAACGAATAGACAAAAGCTTCACAATGCAGCTGTATATACTGCTTTTAAAATTCCCGGGCAGCAGCAGCAGCAGGGCACGCCCTGCCGAACCGAGGTGGAAACAAAGCCTCCCCCGCCGTGGAATGCAGCCCCCCCGCGGAGCAGAGAGAGCAGCCTCCCTCACGCCACGTGGCAAGCCGAAACCGGGGGCCCCCCGCGCCGCGTGTGCAGAGAACAACCCTCCCCCACACAGTGAGAGCCACGTGGAGAGAGCCGAGCATGCTGCACTGCTGAGCCGGGGGGAAGGGCAGAGAGCACTCCCGCTCCGGCGCGAATTCTAAAAGACAGCGAAACACGCGGCAGAAAGCGAAAAGCCTAGACCGCAATGAATTCCCGTCTGTGGGGCTGCGCAGCCAAAAATGCAAAGGAAAAAAAAGGAAGAGAACTCATGCCAGAGTCTGTTTTTGAGCATCTGCTCCACCGAGAGCAGAGATACTCACCTGAAATGGAAGCTGTAGCTGGCTGGGTACAGGCAGGTCTCCTCACCGGAACAGGACTTCTCTATGGGCGAGAGAGGCTCCCCTGTTCTTCCTCTGGAAAATCTGCTCACCACAAAGGAGCTGTGCTTTCCAGAGGCACCAAACAGTCCACGAAACTTCTTCTGGGAATATTCCCAAAGTCTCTAGCTGAGGGCGATGCAACCAAAGCCCTTTTCAGCTGGGTGCATGGCTGCCAGAAGCTTCTCTGAGGTACTGAGAGTCTGTTCTCGGGCTGCAGAGTCGCTTTGCCCATCCCAGGGACGCCAATATATTGGAATACGAATCCCAGTATTACCAGTTAGATTGTGCTTGGGCCAGTCTGACCCTTGCTGCTAGGCCAAAGGCAGCAACTGTGGTATATCACCCCAGAGATACCTTGGCTTGCTGGTGGTTGCAGCTGGGTACTGAACAAGTCCAGGCTTGTTAGGAACTCCGTTTACCTCAGGAGGAAAGCTTCAGGTGATGGTGAAGAGAAAAGGAGATGGATTTTGCTGGAGGGTTTATATCCAGAGGTTTATTCCATGGTTACAGAGGTCTGAATGTGAGCAACTGCTCCAACAGAAATCCTGACCGCATGGCTTGATTCACCTTTTAAGCTCAGGGACAGGGGAAGGGGAGGGGACAGGTGAGCACCAACCAGGTGGAAGGGGCAGGGTCTCAAGGGACAAGGGACACCTAGACAGGCCAATGACCCCCAGGCCTGAGGGGCATCCTTTGAACTTGACCAACCACATGACGCCTTGCTGGAATGTTAAGCCTGATGGACTGGACTCACTCAGCAGGGGGGCAAGGGGGAAGGGAGAGAGGTATGGGCACACCTGGGGAAGGAAGTTTATGACACACTGCAACACCGGGTCATTCAGGAGATGAGGATGCATGCAAAGATCTCTGATGGAAGTCAGAGAACCTCTACGGCCATCTCAGTGTATGGAGGAGGACGAAGGTATTTCTTCTCCCTCTTTTGTCAACTGAGAATTCTGACCAGTAGTAACAGAGTTTCTCATAAGGCCCCATTAACGAATGCACTTACACAGCCCTGGGCTTGCCAGTGAAGGAAACCATGTGTCATGTAATTCATGTATGAGCAAAGTCACCAGACCCCAGCTACAGCATGGGATAGTTCCACTCCCTTAGGACATGCAAAAATTTAAAGGATAAAAAGAAGGCTTCAGGGCACAAGAGGCTGGAGGAGGAAAACATGAGGGGAAAAAACAACCATCTCTGGAGGGGGAAACATCTCTGCCTGCTCAGGATCAGTCAATGGAACTTGTCTCTTCTCCTCTCCTGAAGGGATGCCTTTAGGTGAGCTTTGCATCTTCCACTGCTTTGGAGCAGAGCCAGGAAGATTCAAATGGATAGATAGAGAGATCTCACTTTTACAATCTCTCTTTACTGTACTGTGGTATTTACATTCTTTGAACAGAGAGATATATAATTCTCTCTCCTAGGTTTTGTTAAAGGGAAGGTAGTGAGAAACTTAAATAAGAGAAAACAATGATTATCTCTACTGGCTGTCCTTTTTGTTTAGTACATGTAGAGTACATGTGGAATGTGTTACAGTGATTGTTTACTGAAAGTGATTTGTTAATTGGATTTTAGTGATAGTTGTTTAGCTTGATTAGCTAATTAGATAAAAGCTGTGTTGTGACTGTCTGGAGACAGTCACGAGTTTTTCTTTAGTAGCTCTTTAGTATCGTATCTCTTTAGTATAGTTTGAATATAGTACTAGTGTAATAGAACATAGCCTAAGAAAGCATTTGTTTAACCTTCTAAATCATAGAGTCAAAGCACATTATTCGCCACGTGGGGGTCACCCTGAATCAATACTGTCCTTTCTGTCGCTATACACATCAAGACTCGGTAGCAGTGCCCTGATCAGCAGCCATCCTGAACTTTCTCTCCTGTTGCTTCAGTAACCCATACTCTTGGGGAATCTGGAGCATGTGTGGGTCCTTATGGAATGCTGTCAGACCCAGAGCACTGCACTAGGAACTGCACTCTTTGTGCATCTGTGCTTGGGCAAGTTCTTCTCTTGGACTCGACCACACTGATGGTGCTAAAGTGCCTGGAATCAGAAATGCAGCCCAGCGCCTCCCAGCTCCTCTAATCTCTGAGCACCAGCTGGAATGCAAGGGCATTGATTTCCTGCTCAATTCCCAAACACAACACACACTGATTCCCTGGGCAGCCAAAAGACATGTGAGCCGTTACCCTGAAAGTGATGTGTTTCTGCCTGTGCTGGAAAAGGGCAGAAAAGATTGAGAAAAAGCTCCCTTGCTCCCTGGAGAAGGAGAAATTACACAAAGCTTCTCCTTTGAGCAAACAAACAAACAAATAAACAAACAAAATATGAAAGTGTTACCTACTCCAGTGTCTAAAGCACTTGGATGCAGTGAAGGGATGTTTGGCAGGGAAACAGCCCTTGTGCTGAGCATTGGCTCTATGGATCTAAGTCAGGGATCTATGGAAGTCGGCCTGAAGGTTCCTCAGGAGCCCCCATTGTCCAGGATAAAGCTCCCTCAGCACCTCCTCACTCGCCTTGTGCTGCACCCCTTGCCCAGCTCCCCTGTCCTTCTGTGCCCACGCTGCAGCCCCTCCATGACTTTCTGCTTCCCAGGGCCCACAGCTGCACACAGCACTCCAGCTGTGGCCGCAGTGCTGTCCAGCACAGGGCCACGCTCACTGCCCTGCTCCTGCTGCCCCACTGCTGCTGACACAGGCCACCATGCCCTTGGCCTTCATGGCCCCCTGGCCACACCCTGCCTCATCTTCAGCTGCTCAAGGCCACCAGCCCTGCGTCCTTTTGGCCCATGCAGCTCCCCAGCCACAAAGGTGCCCATTTCACTTCAGATACAGCAGGCACCATTGGAAGATGGCCTTCCTGTTCTATAACCACATCTTCTAAGTAGACATCATAAAGTTTGATAGGAACAGAATTCTAAGGGACTCCGACTAAATTAAAATGGTCTAATTCAACTGTACAGGAAATTGCTCTTATGGAAATATTCCACCCTATCTGCTGTCAGCAAGCAGGGTTCTCTCTGCAAAACTAGGTTTGTAGTTCTTCAAAGCTCTGATATAGAAATTTAAAAATATCCATTTCTGACTTCGTTATTTTTCTTGCAGGCATGAAAATGGATTTTCTTTCAGCCTTCCTAGCTGGCCCTCTACGCTCTATTGCTACTGGCCAAGCTCTCATCTTGCTCTACAACTCTTAAGCACCAGGAACATGAAATGTTCCTTTCTCACTCACCTCAGGATCTCCAGCACTGCTGAATACACACTTCAGGTGATCTGTAGTGGGAAGGGAAAATGAATCAGATGCTGTCAGAAAACGTCCTGGGCCTCTGAATCCCACAGAACAAGTCAACCCAAACAGAGATGATTTCCTGTTTCACAACATCCCTCCAGGACACACATTTCATTCACACAGCCAGCAAGGGATCAGGACAATATTCTTGCTTGTGCCTACACTTTGGCCTGTTTAGCCAGTAAATGAATACAAACATGACCAAGAAAATGCAAAGTCTTCTTTAACACTCAATGCTCCTGTTCCACCAAAGACATAAAACAGCTTTTAAAATTCTCTCCTTTGGGTCCTTTTTTTTTTTTTTTTTAATCAGTTGCACGCACCAATTCTCATTAACTTGCTTGAAACAGTTGCTCAGAAAAGCTTCCCTAAAATCCCCCTGAGCTGTGGCAGACACTCACTGCTTTAGAGTTTGCATTTCCTTGCAAAGGGAATCCCTACTTTAGCACTTGGCAAAAGCTCAAGTTAGACAGTCAAATCCTTTCAGGAGAAACTGTAGAAAGAAATAAGCTTTCTCTGAATTCTGGGAACAACTGCAGAGTTTTTACAAGGCCTTCCAAGAAGCTCTGCCAGTCTACATTTTCAAAGGTGTCTTGCTTGTCCCAGCAAACTGAGGAAATGACAGACTCTGCTGCCACAGACTCTCCTGTGGAGGGAACGGAAGCCCTGCAGGTTCCCCTGTGGGAATGCTGCCCCTGTGGCTACAGACACCCCCTCTTTAGCCTGAACGTCTTGACAGGAGCTTTACAAAACCACTGGAATCCTAATGCTCTTTCTCTTTCAAAATCAGAAACTCAGCCACCAAGAAAGCGCAGGAAGACATATAAAAGCCAGGTTAGGATACACCCTAACCTAAGTATAATGGAAAACTCTACTTACAAACAAAGTGTGTGATGTAATATGCAGAAAAACAAACACCATAAGCAGCAAAAGCTGCCGTGGCCAGATGGTGAAGCATGGTAGCAGTGTTGTTGGAGTTCGCCACAACACCAGAAAACACAAGGCTCTTGTCAGTGGGCAGCTACTCACTCACAAAGGCACCAACTAGGAAAGTTCTCCTGATCTCAGCAAGCACTAGGGCTGCTCTGACACTCGGGCCTTCCGTGCACCAAGGCAACCTTCTGATGTCACTATGACAAGGTGGCAACCATGCCCTGACATCACAAAGCAAAGTATGACAAAGCAAAGCATCACAAAGCATGTTAGTCTGTGAATTTATGCAAAGCAATAACCAACCTTCCCTACAGCAAAGACAAAAGAGCTTGGGAAGTTCTTCTCTGTCACAAAGCAGCAAAAATTCCTTTCATGGGCCAAACCCTGTTGTTCAGGGGATCCAAAAGGAACACCAAGAATGCCCCAAGCACCTACAGCCTGTACCCCAATTGAGCACTCAGATGGGACACAAGAAAAGGAAACCAGACAAGAAAATGGCCCACAGCATTGCAGATGTGAGAAATGACTCTCACTTTTAAAATTTTAAAGGTTTAGTAAACCTTAACAAAGGATTGAATAAGGAAAAATTGCATCATTGGGAGTCTCTGTGACTAGCAGCCATGTGCTCATCTACAAAGGATGCTCTGCCTTTTATACTCTTAGCCCCTCCAAAAGTTTTGTCAGTCAACTCTTTCTCTGCTGTCCATTGGTGGAGATTACTTTCTTGCATCCTGACTGGAGGTCAGGTGTTGTTACACCCTGCCTGCTGGTCACAAGCCAGCCCACCCCAAATGCCCTGACTACCAAGGCTATTACAAGGGGGATGGGAAAGAGGACTATGGGAGGATATATTACAATAACATCACTACATTTGAACATCCATATAACATCTACTTCTTAGTTGTCAGAGCCAACCATTGCATTACTCATCTAGAACACACAGAACCAGGAGAGAAGCAACTGTTGGCATCACAGCTGAAGTCCTTTCTAACAAATCTCCCCACATATTTGCACCTTTATTGGACATGCCCAGGGGTCCGGTGGGTGTACATCTCTGCCTTTCTTCCCCTTTGGCAGCAGTTGAACGGGCAGCATCTGCCCGCCAGCAGCAGCTGCTCCAAGCTGGGAACGCCACTGGCAGTGCTGATTTCCAGAGGCTTCTGTGTGCCAGGGGAAGCCAAGGCAGGAGCGGGCTGAACGGTGCTGGCGCTGCTGCTGCTCCATGCCAGAGAGCCCCAGCTGGGCAGGGCACGGGGCCCACTGTGTGTGGAGAGTCAGGGATCTGTGTGCAGAAGAAATCAGGCTGTACGGTCAGTCAGGACATCTCCCCCCCCCCACAGTCAGACCTTTGCCCCGTACCTGGCTGCACCCAGCCAGACGTGAGCAGAAATAAATGACACTGACTGCCCAAGCTATAAAAACCCGTGTGACCCCTCAATAAACACCATTTGCTGTCCACCACGTTGGTGACAGGAGCATATGGACCTAGTGACCCTGGGGTTTGGGCCACCGTGCCGGACTAAGAACCAGGTCGCCGCACCTTGAAGGCAACATCTGGTGCCAAAAACCCGGGACACGATCACTGTCTGGGGTTTGGGGATCGCCTGGATGAGGGACCAGCGGCTGCACAGCTGGCCTAGTGCAGCGGGGGGGACGCCCCCGGACCAGCAAGGAGCATGGACACTATCGTGAAGGTTGTAAGTCAGATTCATGCGCAGTGGGGTATCGAGTGTAAGCTTAAAGATTTATGTCTTGCAATACCGAGACTGATTAAGCTTGGGGCTACAGAAAGCCCAGTAGAATTTCTCCATCCGGAGATTTGGGATAATTGCACAAAGGCTCTGGCCGAGGAAACCATGTCCTCAGGCTCAGGGAAAGCCCTCAAATCATGGGGCAGAGTTATCCAGGCTCTGCAAAAAGCCCGGCAAGAGCAAGAAACCTAGAAAGCCGCACGAACTTGTTTATTAGCCACGCCGCAGTTGGGGGTAGGGGCAGCGATGCAAACCGCGGAGGACTTTGACCCGGTTGGGCATGCGGAGGCGCAAATGCCGCAACCCCCTCAGCGAACCGACTCACCATCGGAGGCGGGATAACGCATGCAGACGTTTTGGCAGGAGCTAGCAGAGGAGGCGCGGAATGCTGCCATAATATTGGACCCCAAAGCGGTTGATAAAAATGCACCCCTGCCATATGTGTTTGAAAATGGTGCCAGGGCGCGTGATCAGGGCTGGAAGGGTGACACGGGGGGTGAAAATGCAGAAGGCTTGCTGAACAGCGCAAGTGTGAGTGAGCAGGGAGGAGGGGCGGCCCCCGAGAAGGAGCTTAAGACCAATCAGGGCGCTCAATTTAAATTAGGTCCTTACAGGGCAAGGACCTCCCCCAGCAGGAGGCAGGGGGGAGCCCATGGGGAGGGAACGGCCCCACCCCCGTAAGAAGGGGCGGGATTGGAGCCCAAGAAAACGGCTGAGCAGCCCGGAAATGTCCGGCCAGTTGACTTCCGGCTCCGACTCTGACTCGAGCTAGGACGGGCTCGGAAGGTGCTCGGAGGATTCCGACACTGACTCGGACTTTAACAAAAAGGGAGCAGTGGCATACAAGGTCACTAGCTGCAGTGCTCCTGCGTGGGTTAAGGGGATATCAGAGAAAGATCGAACCCCGCTTACAGACTGGGGGAAAATAAAAATGGCTTGCGCGGAGTGGGTTCCATCTGCCACACTGGTTTTCCCGGTCCATGGGGGGGGGGGGGGGGCAGGAGGAAACCAAAGAACCTACTCCCCAGTAAACCCGAAAGACATGCAAGCAATTATTAAAGCGATTGCAGACAGGGGGATTAATTCTGTCATGGTTTCCACACTCATTGACAGCATTTTTGGAGGCGATTATATGCTTCCCTTTTATATCAAACAGACTTGCGGGCTAATTTTTGATGGGGCGGGGATGATCATTTTTAAACAGGAATGGGAGGACAATTGTGTAAAGCAGCTAGCCTTAGCAACAGGAGCTGACCATCCACTGCACGGCTCCAGCATACAGAGGCTAATGGGAACAGACCCCACTATGATCACCCCACAGGCACAGGATGAGGGCCTGCGGGCCCATGAGGTTATGACAATAGCCCGTGCTGCCCAAGAAGCCATCCGTGTTGCTTCCAAAGTAATAGCCAGACCATCGCCATGGTCAACTATAAAGCAGAGTGAGAGTGAAAGCTTCACGCAGTTTGTGGACTGCCTTGAGGCAGCATTAGATTCCTCTGCATTACCCTCAGAGGTGAAGGGTCCTGTGCTGGCAGAATGCCTACGCCAGCAATGCAACTCAGCCACCAAGGACATCTTAAGATCACTGCCACCTGGGTCCAGTGTTGCTGCCATGATCAGACATGTTGTAAAGGAAGAACACCTAGCTCCCATCCAAGCAGCAGTTCACACTGCAATAACCAGTGTGATGGCATGCTTTAAGTGTGGCCAGGCCGGCCACATGGCAGTAAACTGCCCCCAGTCAGGACACCCACCAGCAACTGCTCCACCACACCAGGGGAAACTTAGGGGACCATGCTGGGCATGTGGAAGGAAGGGGCATTTAGCTAAGGAATGTGGATCCAAGCCTCAGGGAAACGGGAAGGGGAGGGGGCAGTCGGGCCGTACCCAGCTTCCTCCCACCTGGAACATGAAGCGGCCCAGCTACAGCAACCCTCAATGGGGCACAGGGCTTCCATGCCCACGACCCCCTCAAGAAATGACCAACTTTGTCGTCCAACCAATGGCTCAATCAAACCCATCTGCACCTCAGGAATACCAAGAACAGCTCCCTGGGGGCAAGGCCCCTGGGTTGCTTTGGCCATGAAAGCATGGGAATGAGACCCATGGGTGGCCTTCGCTGCGAAGGTGGGCAAGCACCCACTGATCGTGTGGGCAGTGTGTCATCTCCACAACAGTTCTGACAATTCAGCCATCTGCCTTCCCTTTTGGATGGACACAGGATCAGATGTCACTGTCATCCCACACATACACTGGCCTCTACCATGGAAGCTAGAAGAAGCCCCCGTGGTGGGCGGAGTTGGAGGGCTGTCTTGAGCCCACAAAAGCACCCAACCAGTAGCAATAACCCTCTGCACCGAGAGAGGACCAGGAAGAACTATCACCCTCACTACATATGCTATGTTGGATTGCCCACCCTTGTTGGGGAGGGATGCCCTAGCCCTGCTGGACGTTAGGGTGACAAATTTTTTCTAAGGGCCACTGTCGCATGCCCGTCATTGCCCATCAAGCTGACTCAGTCGAACCGGTGTGGATCAAGCAGTGGCCCTTGTCCAAGCCTCGAATGACTGCTGTCCTTGAGCTAGTTGGCCGTGAGTTACACAAGAATCATATAGAACCCTCCATGAGCCCATGGAACACCCCGATCTTCGTAATACCAAAATGGTCTGGGGAAGGCTTTTGTCTCCTGCATGACCTGCGGGAAGTGAACAAGAGAATCCAGCCTGTGGGCCCCATACAAACTTTGCTGCCCATGAACTCGATGATACCGAAAGGACAACCCTGTGCAGTGCTCGACATCAAAGACTGCTTCTTTTCTATTCTCCTGCACGAAGACGACAAGGAGCGGTTCGCCTTTTCCATCGTCTTTCCGAACAGCCTGCAGCCCAACCTATGCTTCCAGTGGAGAATGTTACCCCAAGAATTGGTCAACTCCCCCACCATCTGCCAGATCACATCGGACCGAGCGCTAGTACCAGTCTGGCAGAGCAATCCGACTGTGACCATCATGCAGTACATCAACAACATCCTGGTCACCGCACCATCCACGAGACAAGTAGACCAGCTGGTATCAACCATCTCCGAGACCTTAAAGACAAATGGCTTCGAGATAGCGAGTGCGAAAATAAAAAAGGGACTGTGCGTGACCTTCCTAGGAGTGGGAATCACAAGCTCCTACATAACTCCTCCCCAGATGAAAATCCACCGAGACATCAAGACGCTCCACGACGTGCAGCAGCTGGTAGGGTCCTTAATGTGGCTCCGCAACATCGTCCTGATTCCTCCCGAGGTCATGGACCCTCTAAATGACCACTTGAAAGGAAAGAACCCATGGGAGCAGAAAACCCTGACACCGGAAGCGATAAGCTCGCTCAACTTCATAGAACGCCAGATGTCAGTGAGCATGCTCACCAGATGGGATTCAAATGCACCAGTCGATCTGTATGTCCACTTCACAAAAAAGGGGGAAGTGGGAGCCTTAGCCCAAGGACCCCCTGACAAAGCCCAACCAATACTATGGGTGGTCTTGGGGAAACCGTCACGTGCCTTTTCCCCGGGAGCCGAGTGCCTCAGCAGCCTCATGATGAAAGGCAGGAAACTCACCCTAAGACATCTGGGCATCAAACCTTCCAAGATATACTTGTCGTTCCGCAAACAGCTCTCCATGCAGTCAACAAAAATATCTGAATATCTAGCCATGGCCCTTGCAGGCTTTGGAGGAGAGATTCGCTACACGGCAAAACTCCCTTAGACTCGGCTGCTCACGGTCATCGACATTGACCTCCCACCAAAGGTAATCGACCGGCCGCAGGCAGGACCAACCATCTTCACGGACGCATCATCACAGACCTCCACCACAGCAGCAGTATGGCAGTCAGGAGAACAGTGGCAGTGTGTCAAGACAACTGACTCCATGCTTTTGGTCCAACAGCTTGAAGCAGCAGCCGTAGTGCTAGCGTGCGGACTGTTCCCAGAAGAACACCTTAACATTGTGACTGACTCCATATTTGTGGCCAAGCTCTGCCTAGCCATGTCCGGATCAGGTGTGTCAGTGTCCACAGTGGCAACAATGCTGGACGAAGCACTCTATTCACGGAAAGGCACCATATCAGTCATCCACATCAACAGCCATGACCCGATCAAAGGATTCTACCAAATTGGCAACAACAAGGCTGCCGCTGCCGCAAAAGGCATATGGACACTGAAAGAAGCTCGTCAGTTGCACGAATTCCTTTCACATTGGAGCTAAAGCGCTTGCGAAAAAGTGCGGGATTTCTACCGTGGACGCAAAGCACGTCGTCGCCACGTGCCCCCACTGCCAGAAGTCACCACTGTGGTCAAGTGGCGTCAACCCCAGAGGCCTCAAAGCCTCAGAAATACGGCAAACAGACTTTACACAATGCCAGCTGTTAAGACCCCGAGTGTGGCTTGCAGTTACTGTAGACACATACAGCGGTATGATCGTGGCCCACAGCATCTCAAGACCGATTCCAAAGCGACCATCCAACATTGGCTAACAACCATGGCATGGCTTGGAGTTCCAAAACAAATCAAAACAGACAACGGGTCAAACTTCACCTCAAAGACGGTCCAAGCATTCGTCTCGAAATGGAACATCGCCTTGGTACATGGCATCCCATACAACAGCACCGGACAAGCCATTGTCGAAAGAGCAAACCAGATTCTGAAAACTAAACTGGAAGTACTAGCAAAGACAAAAGGCTTCACCAATGCCATTCCCCTCAGTGACCAGGCGCGCATAATGGCAACCGCGCTGCTAGTGTTAAATCAATTCCCTAGGGGGAATGAAACAAACAGTCCTGCCCAGAGACACTGGGCCACTTGAGCATTAGAGAAAGGCCCATGGGTTGTAATCAAAAATGAACTAGGGGAGTGGGAACAAGGTTAGAGACTAGTGCTCACGGGGCGGGGATATACGGCCGTTAAAAAGGATGGGGACATTAAATGGTGTCCACTCAAATCTATTAAACCAGACCTTCAGAGTGAAACTCATTGTGAGACTTTGTTTGCAGGACTGGATCATCGGACGCCCCCGCAACCCATACGCCCCACTACCAGGAAAGAGAGAGAGACCACCGAGCAACCCAACATCACCTGAGAGGCTGTCACCATCAAAATCAAAGCAGCAACAGTATCTCTGTGTGATCTTGTTTCTAGGGTTAGCAGGCGGAGGACCGGCAGACAAAAAACATTACCCTCACCAGCCATTCAGGTGGGCTCTACACCATCTCTCAGGTGAGGGGGTCATCAAAGAAATTGTTACAGCCGACACCCCATCTTTCAAGTTCAGGCTAAAAGACATTTTTCCCTCGCATACAGGGCACCCCAAATTTGAGGAGACGACATTATTTCAGACCTACTGGTGCCCTGCTTCCAACCCAGGAAAAAGTTACTGTAATTACCCAGGGTATGGATATTGTGGATATTGGGGGTGTGAAACTATTGTGACAGGCAATGGATGGAAACCACAACAGCCTGATAAGTTCCTGCAAATCAAGTATACTCCCCACGGCTGTCTCGAACCAAAATTTGGTATGGATGGGTACGCGATTATGCCCCAAGGCAGGAAACAGCACACCTGCACAGGCTATGTAATGACAATCCTGCAGCCAACCCATGATGGCTGGGCCACGGGCAAAGTGTGGACAGCGTTTGTTTATCTCTCTCGCCGCATCTGGGCGAACATACAAATTATCAGATTCCCACCTCCAATATCCCAATCAGTCGGACCCAATCCGATTCTAGCAATGAGTAGACCCACGAAGGGGATCGCAGCTAATGGTAGTTCTAGCCACAAAACACAGATGCTAAAACTTACCTCCCCATCTGATCTCTTAGCCAAACCAACCCTCTCCAATCCATTCTTAAGCGTGTTAAATGCTACATTCTTATCGTTAAACTAGTCCAACCCGAACCTCACAGAGTCATGCTGGTTATGCTATGATGCACAACCCCCTTTTTACAAAGGTGTTGCCCTAAATCTCCCATTCATCTTCTCAAAGTCAGACAATCTACGCCAATGCAGATGGGACACCCCCCGGAGAGGCATTACCCTAAGTCAGGTTACGGGCCAAGGCAAATGCTTTGGCAATGCAACCTTGGCAAAGCAGATGGGCGACGTCTGCCAGGAATTCGTCAGACTTAAGGGAGGGAAGTTCCAGTGGGTGATCCCAGCTGCATTGGGAATGTGGGTCTGTCAATGAACCGGGGTAAGCCCATGTGTACTCCTTGACAAATTCGATCATTCTACTGACTTTTGTGTCCAAGTTTTAATTGTCCCCAGAGTCCTGTATCGCCAGGAAGAAGAGGTGTACCGCTTGTTCGAGGAACCCGACCGGCTTCACAAACGAGAAGTGATAACAGGCATCACCATCGCAATGCTCCTTGGTTTAGGAACTACCGGCGCTGCCACAGGCATCTTGGCCCTTGCAACACAACATCAAGGACTGGCACAACTGCAGATGACTGTCGACGAGGACTTGCAGAGGATCAAGAAATCCGTTTCTTCCCTAGAAAAATCCCTTTCCTCGCTCTCAGAGGTTGTCCTCCAAAACAGGAGAGGACTGGACCTTTTGTTCATGCAGCAAGGAGGCCTGTGTGCCCCCTTGAAAGAGGAATGCTGCTTTTATGCGGACCCCACCGGAGTCATCAGACTCCATGGCCGAACTAAGAAACCAACTAAACCTAAGAAAAATGGACAGAGAAGTTCAACAGGGCTGGTTTGAGTCGTGGTTCAACCGGTCCCCATGGCTCACCAGCCTGATTTCTACCCTAATAGGCCCATTCACTATAATCTTACTAACCCTAAACTTCGGGCTTTGCATATTAAACAAACTGGTGCTATTCAACAAAAAGTGTTTAGAAACGGTAACATTATGTTTGTCGAGCGCTGACAATTACGTTAAGGCATGCCAGTTACTAACACACTTACAGTTTTATACTAATTTTACTAACCCATGAAATTTTGTAACCTCTACATTTTATAATTTTATACGATTTTTACTAATCATGAGGGAGGGGGGAAATGTGGAGAGTCAGGGATCTGCGTGCGGAAGAAATCAGGCTGTACGGTCAGTCAGGACATCCGCCCCCTGCAGTCAGACCTTTGCCCTGTACCTGGCCACACCCAGCTGGACGTGAGCAGAAGGAAATGACACTGACTGCCCAAGCTATAAAAACCCGTGTGACCCCTCAATAAACACCATTTGCTGTCCACCACGTTGGTGTCAGGAGCATATGGACCGAGTGACCCTGGGGTTTGGGCCACCGTGCCAAACTAAGAACCAGGTCGCCACGCCTTGAAGGCAACAGCTGTGCTGCGGGCTCCTTCTCCTGCCACAGCTGGGCACACCTGGGAACAAGGCATGACAAGTTGTCAGAAAAACCAAGGGGTTTCTGGGACTGCACTTCTCTGCACACATCCGGGACACCTGCAGCACAGAATTTTAACCCTCAAACCGGTAAACCAAAGGGAAACAGCTGGAAAAGATTTCATTTCAACCATTCTTTATGCTTCAATAGAAATGACCAAAATGAAAGTTACTGAGCAGGGCCCAATCCACACTGCCAGCTCAGTGTGAGAAAAGAGGCATTACTTTATTTCAGTACTGGGTGTGTGAGGAATCACTTCCCTGAAACATGCATACCCATGTGTTAGCATCCATGGAACTAAGACATTACTTTCATTACTTTTATTCATTACTTTGCTCAAACTCACAGGCTAAACATTCTCACAAAGTATTTGACATGTTTGAATCACTTCCCAAAAATTACTGACATTTAGAGTAGGGGTCTCTTGAGGGTCTCTGGTGGTCATGTGGTGAACATCCCGTTCCTCAAATTCTCCTCCCATGGTTAAGAGCCTTCTTCTCCTTGAATGCATTGCAGCTACCTCCTCAGTAGGCCCACTGTCTTTATTCTCAAGACTAAGACATCCACTTCCACACATTAACCATTGGTGTGAGGGAAGGTACGACTAAGCACTGCCTGTTAATGCTTAACAAATTCACAATTTGTTGCACGTCAACACTTCCCCAGCATCTCTCGTTCCTTCTCTGGGAATCAAACACAAGCATTTTGTGATCACTGAGCCCAAGGCCGCCTCCAACCCTCCTGTCACCCAGCAGCCCTTCTCTCCTCACAAACAGCAGGTCCAGCAGTGCCTTCCCTCACTGGCTCAGTGACCAGCTGTGTCAGGAGTTCTCTGTCACACACTCCAGGACCATCCTGGACTGTTTGCTCTCCACTGCACTCTTGTTGCCAGAAAACATCCCCACCCTGTTCCACGCCCCTTGCAGAACCCTGCACCTGCTATCCATGGGCACCTGGGGAGGGGAGGCACTCACGGAAGAGATGCACCAGCTGCAGTGGGCAGGAACCAAAACCCTCTGGTGGCACAGCTACTGGCCTGTGTCTGGCACAGCTCTGCACGCCCCACTCCTCATGGGCAGAGTTTGGGGCCCAGGATCCCTCCTCTTGGTGGGACACCAGGGTGAGCAGCCCCTGTCCAGCCAAGAGCAGAGGTTCTGTGGCTCTGCCCTGGGCACAGGGACCTGCCACTGCCATGAGCTCCTGCTGCGGCTCCTCTGGGGCAGCTCCTGCTCTGCAGTGATGATGGGCACAGCTGGCGGGTGGCTGCAATGGAGGGTGGCTTCCAGTGGGCTCTGTTGGTCTTTCACACTGGAGCCAGCAGAGCTTCTGGAAGGAGTCTCCTCTTGTGAGCTGCTGGAGCTGGAGCTGGCCACAGAGCCGCTGTGTTCATCCCTGACAGGACCAGAGCACAGCAGCCTCTGGGCCTCTTTGCTGCACGATGGCAGTGAGGAGGCCATGGACCAGAGGTTCAGTATGTGTGGCTCAGTTTCCTGATAAACTCTGCTAAGAAAACCCTGCATCCCTCCTGCCAGATCTAAGACTCTCCAAGAAATCTGTTGGCACATTGGGAACTCAGAATTGTTTGCATTTTGAACAATTGTCTTATGAGTGCTTTTGATTGTTTTTGTCATTTTGTGTTGATTCAGTTGATCCTTCAGAGAAGCTTTCCTAATAATATAAAACATGGGGAATTGTGGAGACCCTGGGGGGGCATTCCCTGGTCTAGGGAGACACAAGAAGCTTCCCTCACAAAGCTGTTAGACCCCATTGGCTCCTTCCCCTCTTCCTATGTCTGTTCCTGTGTTCTTGAGCCACATCTTCCCTATTCACTGATTGGCCCCCTTATCTTGGTACTGCCCTGAGATCAGGGTCAGCTCCCAGGCCCCTGTGGAAACAAAGTGAGATCCTCTGTGTGTGGGTGTTGGGACCTGAACATCTCCCTGCACAGCTGAATAAAACATCTGTGGAGATTTTGCAAAGGTCCTTTTTGCTTCTTTACCCTGGACTATGCTAGCAGCAATTCAGACTGCTACAGAGGAGAAGCTGCAGTACTGGCACCAAGATTTTGGCAACTTGACCATAGGCACAGAGGGCATGCAGGATGCTGCTCTATCAATTCCTTAACCAGCCATCTCTGGTGCTGGCATATTCCCTCCAGCTTCTGGTGCAGCCAGGGCCACCTTTGGTCCAGTAGATGACATTGTTATTTGAAAAATTCGGCCCACTTCTTGCACAGGAGGCCACCCACAGGCTCTGGTCCTGCAGCCCCTGCTCAGCTGGGGAGAGTGTTCCCTGTGGGGAAGATGGAGCAGCCATCACAGGGTCTTGGGGGCTATTTTCAGCAAGGTGGCAAGGCTCTCTCCCTGCTGTACTCTAGCAATTGTTTGGGGGAGCTGATGGCAAATTGTATGTAGTCCTGTTCATCCTACTCAGAAAACCTGACAGCTTCTATCATTCTTCTGCAGAGTGGGCATGCTGGATTTCTCTTTGCCCACTGCAGGATGCAGCCCAGGCAGAACTGGTGGTGACAGGGCAGAGAAAAATTCACATCCTTCTTAGTGACCTGGCAGATGGGGCAGTTCCATTCTGTCCCCATGGCCATGTCTGTCTGTCCCAGCAGGAGGGAAGAGCTGAGGACCATGAGCTGCTCTCATCAGCAATCTGGCTTGGCCAGAGCCCAAGCTCCAGCCAGAGTGGTCCAGGCTCTGTCAGTGCCCAAATAGAAGCAGAAAGGGATGTTGTATCACAATCCATTCCTTGGTGAAGGAGGTCCATAGCGGCCTCAAGAGGCACCTCAGACACTCAACAGTCAAGGCAGTAACATATGGACAGGACACAGATGGCAGTTCATGGCTGGGAGAGCATTTGTAGACAGATCCAAGGACAAATTTCCCAGGAACTCTCCACAGCTCTGGGATCTGCCCATCAGCTCTGTCAGAAGCTTCAGCAGAACAACCAAAGTCCTAAAAAGCAGCTTCCAGACACTTTTCCTACCATCCTGCCTGAGTAGCCGGGTTGCTTGCTGCAAAACACTCTTTTTCTCCTCTTCCCCAATGCCCTGTGGACACTTGCAGCCAAAATAAAAAGCTCCTGGCCCTCTGTGTTATGTGATAATACAGTTTTATATTTCCATGCTGGGATGAAAGCAAGCTGTGCTGTGAGTCAGGAGAGGCCAGGACCCACTTGACCTTCCTGCAGGCTGAGGTGGTCCCAGCAGACATCCTGCTGCTTTTTTGAGGAATGTGTGAGGGGGAGTGGAGGGGGTGACAGAGAGGCCGAGATCATAGAGTGGAAACTCAGCTCCAGAAAGCCAGGTCAGACTCTCCCTGCTGAATGCCTGCTGGGGCTGACAAAGAAGGAAAATGCCCAGCGGCACTGTGTCTCAGGGACAGGTACAGGGAGGTGACAACAAACAGCAGCATGGCCTGGTCTCACAACTTCTAGGAAGCAGTGACAGAGGGGCCTCATGTGCCAGAGATTTCAGAAAGGCTGTCCTCTTAAATGGCCACTCTGAAACCCCTCTCTTTGCCTCTTGGGTTTGTGAATGCTTTTGACAGCCACAACATCCTGGGGCAATGCATTCCACGATTTCATTAAGCACTCCTTGAAAAGCACCTCCCATTGTTCAACGGAGCTGCCAGCCTTGTCATTTCAGAGGGTGCTGCCTTGGTGGAGAGAAAAATCAATCTTCTGCCTTTCAGGGAGCTGAAGGAGAAGGGACTCTTCACCATCCAACACCTGGCTGGGTCCCATTCAGAGGTCCTGCTTTGTCGACTTCATGAGGTTTGCTTGGCAGTTACCAGCGAGGTGAGAACATTGTTCTGAATTGCCCCCATACTTCATACATGGTGTGTAGAGTAGGTATGTGCTTGTTCATCTCCATGTGTGCTCATGGTCTGCCTTTATTTCTGGTTTTAGACCTGATATTTCTAATGTCTATCAGCTATCTGTAGGATCTGTGGGTACATGCAGCGGTATTTACTGGCAGGTCGGGTATCTGACACTCATCTTTGAGTGTGGTGCCTTTATAATGCAATGTGCAAATGTAGAAACTGAGACACTAATTATGTTGTTTGCCAGAGTCCCAGTCTCTGCCCAAGCTGTAATTCAACACTGTAAATTATTCTGTAGACCGAGCCTGTGTTTTCTGTTTCCTGGCTGAGTGCTTCAGCTGCTGGTGTTGCTTTTTGAACAGGAGCACCTGACTCTTTTATCTTTATGACTTTTGCCTTTATGATTTGAAAGCAGCCCTTGATTTAATTTTCTAGTAAAAGGGCCTAAAATCAAAGGTGTGGACATTTTAGAAGGGTTAAGCACCCAATGAAATTTTTATTTTAGGCCTGCAGTAAGCAGGTCTGAGGCCAGAAATTGGTGCCAGAGTAAGTGCCTTTCTGTGCTTGTGCTCTCCTGCTCTTCTTGTACTTTTATGTTCCTCTGGACACAGTGGGATGTGTTGTCATTTCCTGGGACTTCTGTTGAAGGCAACTGGTTTTCTTTTCAAGGTGATTCCTATGTTTCCCCTCATGACTTCCCCAGGTGACCAACCTCCGGTCCAAGGTGTCCTACTCTGCAGTTGTCACTCTGGGAGAGCTCTTTGTGACCTTGAAGAAGGACATGGACTCTGAGGTGGATGAGGTTGCTCGGATCCTTCTCCAGATGGTGTCCAACTCCCCAGAATTTGTTCAGAAAGCAGCCAGTCAGACCCTGGGGATCATGGTGGAGAATGTGACTCCTGCACGAGCAATGACTGCTCTCATGGACACGGGAGTCAAGTAGGTTCTTTACTTTTAGTGATATTCTTCACTTTTGTGTGTGTGAGAGGGAGAAGGGGTGAGACAGAGAATGGGAATGCTGGGATGGAAGGGTCCTGTATCCTGCATCTTCTGTGAACTCAGTGACTTGATTCTCCAACCAACCTCACTTCTTTCCTCTTGTCACCTATTTCTGCCCTCCTGCAGCCCATTAGTTCTCAGAATCACAGAAGTGTAGAATATGGGGAGTTGGAAGGGGCCCATCAGGACCATCGAGTCCAGCTCCTGGCCTTGCCCAGAACAGCCCAACGGTCACACCAAGTGCCTGAGATTGTTGTCCAAATGCTCCTTCAACCCTGTCAGGCTTGGTGCTGTGACCACTGCCCTCGGGAGCCTGTTCCAGTGCCCAACCACCCTCTGGGTGAAAAACCCTTTTTCCTGATATCCAAACTAAAGCTCCTCTGACTCAGCTTCCTGCTGCTTCCTGGAGTTCTCCCAGTCTGTCAGAGTTTCCTAGATGTGGTGATCAGTGGGGAAGGGAAAGTGCCTGCAAAGGCCAAGGATAGAGCCTTGTGCTTTTGTGGGGAGAGGGACAATTGCAATTGCAGCTGTGAGCAGTGTTTGGTATTTCACAGTGCTAACCACAGAGGCCCTGGGAAAACCATGTCTCCTCATGATGCCATTAACTTGAAAAATGAGGAGGGTCCTTGCTGGGGCATGGAGCACATGGGGGACAATCTGCTGGGTGTGGCACAGCCTGCACTGCTGGTGCAGCTCCTGCCAAAGGAGTCTTGTATGACTGTCCTGGCCTTAGAGCTCTACTTTCTACTCAAACTGATGTTTCATGTTAGCCTTGAGATGATGAATCACTTTACAGGCACCTTCACAGGCTGACTGCCATGGGACAGTTGGAGCAAATGTTGCCTTAAATGTTGGTGCTGGGCCTGATAGTTCCCAAGAGACACTCTCTAGAACAGGACAACCAAGCTAAACTGCCTGGCACCCTTTCCTCAGCTTTGGAATACGGTAAAACATTCAGATGCATCCATTGCCAAGCCCCACAGAAGAAACAAGCTGCATTGCTGGATATTCTGCAGCTTCACGGCCCAGCAACGCGTTTTCCCTGCATTTGTTGTTTTCCAAAGGTCTGCAGATTTGGGGATAAATGGGTGGAAAGAGCCTCAATCCTGCTGCAGCTCTGTGTTCTGGGTGCTCTCTGATGGGTCAGAATGAATTGTCCTTAATCTCTATGTAATTAATTAATATGTAATGTATTTCTTTAATCTTTCTCCGAGTAAATACTGTGAAAGAAACTGAGTATCAGACAGTGCAGGGAGACTGAATTCCTCCCTCTTCCGTGCAGGCAGGCCTTGTGTACAATGCTAACTTTGTGTTTACTTGAGGACAGAACCTTCTGCAGGTATCTGAAGGTGCAGGGAGAGCCCAGGCTCCTTCCCCCAGCAAGGGCAGGGAGCAGGCTCTGGCCAAGGCCGGCGCTGCTGCTGCTCCTTGTCCCTGTGCCCAGGGTTCACTCTCTCCTCCCCAGCAGCCGCCACGCCCCGGTGCGCGAGCGTGCGGCCCAACTCCTCCTGTCCCTGATGGAGAGAATTGGAGTCACCCAGCTCGCAGGCACACCCAGGGCTGAGAGGCTGCCACACGTGGCAGGGAAGCTTGCTCAGGACTGTCACAAGGACACAAGGTAATGATCTTCATTTCACCTCCCAAAACAGGAAAACCATTTTGTGTCTGGCTATAAAGATGAAACCACACAAGAATGGAAACTAAAGGGAATATGAAGTTACCTCACAGTGTGAATAAGGGTCATAGAATCATGGAATATGTTGAGTTGGAAGGGACCCATTAGGGTCATCGAGTCCATCTCCTGGCCATGTGCAGTGACCCCAAGAGTCACTCCATGTGCTTGAGAGCATTGTCCAAACTCTTCTTGAGCTCTGTCAGCCTTGGCACTGTGACCACTGCTTGGTCTGGGTTGCCTGGGCAAATGGCTGTACCGGGTAATCTGAGGTTGGCCAGCAAAAAGGAGCATTGCCAACTTTTTGCTGTGGCTTGAAGGATTCTTTACTGAGATCAAAAGAGCTCAGATCAGCCAGTCCAACAGTTTTGATTTGCCTTAGGTGCACAACACAAAGCCAAAGTGTTGGCTAACGTTCATCACTGAAAGATCCCAAACATCCAGTTCTCATCAACTTCAGACTATCCTAGAAATATGTCAGGGGTCTTTAGCCAACATATTCAGTCTTTTTTAACCTGTTCTGCAGATTTCTAGAATGCTGTTATCTGTGGCTCAGTGAGCTCCACATTTCTTCTTGAAGAAAACTGTGGTTTCCTAGTGGCAAAATCAACCAAAATCCCCTTTCTTTGATGATGAAATTCCCATGAATAGCTGCCAAGAACACCAGATCAACTAGCTGTCCCTGTGCATACACATAGTATAGAATATTCAAGAGGAGGACAAGAGGAGCATGAGGTGTTTTGTCCTGGCTTCCCTGCCAGTTAAAAAAAGGCAAATTATTGTGCAGTGGCAGCAGGACACTGCTAATAGGTTCTGACAACAAAGCATATGTGTTTTGCTTGCTCCCTGGGATCCTTTGATGCCACAGAAGCACACCCTCAGTTTCAGTGTGAAATGATATTTTTCTGTTGTCCCACATTCTTCTCTTGCCTCTTGTGTAAATCTCCCTCTTTGCGAGTAGGTAATGCCTTCTAGTGCAGGGATTGCACCTGATGAGTTTAAGGTATCAGCCTCTTCTGTTAACACTCTCCCTTTGTTTGTTCACTTTTCTCCTTCCTTCCTTCCTTCCTTCCTTCCTTCCTTCCTTCCTTCCTTCCTTCCTTCCTTCCTTCCTTCCTTCCTTCCTTCCTTCCTTCCTTCCTTCCTTCCTTCCTTCCTTCCTTCCTTCCTTCCTTCCTTCCTTCCTTCCTTCCTTCCTTCCTTCCTTCCTTCCTTCCTTCCTTCCTTCCTTCCTTCCTTCCTTCCTTCCTTCCTTCCTTCCTTCCTTCCTTCCTTCCTTCCTTCCTTCCTTCCTTCCTTCCTTCCTTCCTTCCTTCCTTCCTTCCTTCCTTCCTTCCTTCCTTCCTTCCTTCCTTCCTTCCTTCCTTCCTTCCTTCCTTCCTTCCTTCCTTCCTTCCTTCCTTCCTTCCTTCCTTCCTCCCTCCCTCCCTCCCTCCCTCCCTCCCTCCCTCCCTCCCTCCCTCCCTCCCTCCCTCCCTCCCTCCCTCCCTCCCTCCCTCCCTCCCTCCCTCCCTCCCTCCCTCCCTCCCTCCCTCCCTCCCTCCCTCCCTCCCTCCCTCCCTCCCTCCCTCCCTCCCTCCCTCCCTCCCTCCCAATATGGACAGGAGATGGTGAAGATGTTGCTCAGTCACCAACAATTTAAAATGCATCTGGAACAATGTCTTTCCCCTCATGACCTGGAAGATATTCTGACAAGAATTAAGAAGAAAGTAAGTGCTTGGCAGGAGAAATGTCTCCTTTGTGCAAATATTACCACTGCTAATATGAGATCAAACATACCAAATCTGTCTTAAGCTCATTCCTCTTCTGCTGAATCATTTTGCTCCTGGGAATGAGCTCTTAATCCTCAGCCGGTTCATCTGTAGACCACAAAGGAACTGATATTATTAGGGAAAAAGTGGGGTTTTGAATATTTTCAATATCAGTCACAAAGAGGAAAGGGAAAGAGCAGAAAATGGGTTAACATTTAAGCGTAAGCCCCCACCATGCTCTCCCTACTCTGCCCCCTGTAAAGCAATTAAGTGAGAATTGTGCTTCTGAAGACAACAGTCTTTGCAAAGGACACTGGAAGTAGTACTACCAAGAAAATTTCCAAATTTACAGCAGATGTCCAGGTCAATCCTAGTTCCTACAATGACGGTCTGTCTTTTGGGAATATTGCCCTGCTGTCCAGCCCTGTGGAGCTGGAAGAAGCTTGGTGAATTCAGCAACATCCACTGGAAAATCCTTTGTTTGTTTGAGGGGGAGGATTTTATTTTTTTATCAACATTTTAGAAGGGAGCCTGCCTTTGTACAGGCACAGGGAGAGTGAGTGTTGAACCAAATCAACTTCCAACACAATGGGCCAAGCCCCAAAGAATCCAGTGATTTCTGCTGCTTTCTTCATGAACACTCGTTGCCTGCAAATTTGCATTATTCCCATTTCTGCTCAAGACTAAGGAATTTGGGATTTTAGATTGCTGCTCAGTCTGGTAACACCCATAACCTGCCTTGGGCTATTGAAAACAAAGAGTTGGCATCACTGAATCTCTGGTCTGTTTCCATCTATAAGTTAGGAAATGTTTCCCTAAGCCTTGGTAGCAGTGATCCAGGTTCTAACTTGTGTTTTCAACAGGGAATTTCCTGGTTTATATTCTAAAGATTGATGGGGTTTCTCTATGTCTTTGTAGGGGATGGAAAACCAGAAGGCTGAAGGCCCATCTGTCAAGGAGCCGGTGAAGGAGAGGAACGATGGCTCAAAGGAGCCCCAGGCCACATTGTCTTCCAGCAAACGGTACTGATCACTTTTGTCAGATGTGACAAAGCACGTGACAAGCTTTACATGCCTCTTCCTCAGGAAAATCTTTCTGGCAGAGATGACCAATGCCACAGATTGTTTCCTTTCCCTACAAATGCTCTAGGATAAAAAATGTCTACTTCTGCATTGTGCTGACCACAACTTCTCTGGAGGGCTTTCCACCAAAATTGAGAGACAAACAGACACCCATTTGTGGCAGCTCAGACGATCCAGTGTAGTGGAATGGCAGTGTTGTGGAGGTTGTGAGAGGGTCAAGTCTCTGCTGCCTGACTTGGGACAAGTAAATTCAACCAGGGCTTTTTTTTCATCTTAGTGGAGTCTTTTTCAGGTGGGTGTTGTGATGAGAAATCTCAGTCTGGAAGCAAGATGCCATTCCACAAAGATGCAGTTCTCATCCATGTGCTTTGGCCTGGCTGAATCATGGTTTTCTTACCCTCAAACAGAACCAAGTTTGAGTAGCAAAGAGCAAGGCAATTCCTGAACAACTTCAGTCAACAGGTGTCTGAATGTGGACTTTTTGTTTTGATATTCTTGTCCTTCATGTAATTTGCTTGATGGACAGCATGTTTGGTTTATTTCCCCCTGTGCTGCAATCAACATTTAAGACAGGAATTGCTCCTTGCTGTCTCTTCATGGCAGTTGTACCTGTTCTCCTCTGATAGCAGAGGGGATTTATTTAGCTCTGTCCTGCTCAGCAGTGGCAGGAAAGTGACCACATGCCTCAGTAGCACAGCTAGCATCTTCCCGTGCTCATGGAAGAGACAGGTTGATCAGGGGAATTGTTCCCAGTGGGGTTGTTAAGTTGAGCATCTAGTCTCTAGGGAAGCAAATGAAATGTGAGAGTAGTTCTGGGATGTCTGCCTTCTGTTTTTATCTCTGTTACTGATTTTCTGAATCCTTCAAATGTGGCCCTGTTCATCTGTTCAGGTGCATCTGAGCTACTTTTCCAGATTGTCATGCCTGGTTGTAGAGACACTTCTCCAGAGTGATGAGTTTCCTTATTCTAACACACACATGTCCCATATGAGGAGGCATTTAAATTTGGCAGTAGTGTCTCTCTTTCTCCACAAAGCAATGTGACCTGTGAGCCTTGGCAGCCATCTGAAGACAGATCAGATGCATCTCATCCTTGGTTTTCCTGAGTTAGCAGTGGTGAGAATGTCACTGGCAGATTGTCTCCAGTAATGATTGTCATGAGGTCCACGTTGTTCTTCAGAGCCTCATGATTTTCCTGCTTGAAATCACATAATTAGGAAAGCTGCTCAAATATTTTGCTCACAATTAACTGAAGGTATTGTCTGTGGCTGCAGCTCTCTCCATAGAGAGCAGCAGACACAACTTTGCCAGGCATTGTCCTGTGGAAGGCTGTGAGAAGATCAGAGAAACGAATGAGAAACAATTCTTATCTTCACTTGCTGCACCTGTTGTTGTGAACATGTGGAATGTGTTATGGAGATTTGTTTACCAAAGGGTGATTTCTTAATTGTCCACTGGTTATGGTGTTTTGGATTCAATTGACAAATCTGGTCTGTCTGTATCAGACAGTCTGTAAGGCCAAGGAGTTTCTGTACAGTATAGTATAGTATAGTATAGTATAGTATAGTATAGTATAGTATAGTATACTGATTGATCAGCCTTCTGGAATCAATGCTAATTATTTCCACTATGGGGATGCCATGCTATGAGAATTATCACCACCAGGTCCTCATTTGGTTTTATTTTCCAGGGTGAAATCTCCCTCTGAGGGACACCTCCTACACTGTGCAAAAGCCCAGGTCACGTCACCTCCAGCTGTGGAAGAAACGGAGCTGCTCCAGAAGCTTTACAATCTCCTGTAAGCCAAGGGGTTTCAGGCAAGGATGGAAGGAGTGGAACTCCTCCGAGACCTGTGCAAAACCAGCCCCCAGCTCATCTCCACTAACATTGCCCAAGTATGTAGGGTATCTTCACTGCTCCTTTCCTTTAGCTCCTTTCCTAAGCCTGTAGCAGCAAAGTTAATTCAGTGTGTCTTGGCACTCTGTCCTGGCTGTTTGGGACACGCTGATCCCTCTTACCCAGACAAATGTAATTCAGGTCCAGGCTTCAGGACAAGTTATTTCAGTCCAGCTGTTTTATGTCTGGCAGGTGCCTATTGCTGCTGTTCATCAGATGATGGCAGAATTTTTGGCTGGTGTAACTGCTGCTCTCTCCTACTGCCAGTTGGGTTAAGTGAAGGGAATCCAGCCCCTGAAAGCATGGCAATTATTCTCTAGACCAAAAATAGGTTTGCATAGGGAAGAGAAGTATCAGGCTGGGTTGGTTAAAACCCATTTGTTTTTTTTAAAGAATACTTCTATATACTCCATCTTGTCTTACACAGGCACAGCTCTGGCTACTCATTTCCATCCTTGTTCCTATTTCTCTTTGTAAAGACGGTGCTCAGCCTTCTTAGGGGATCTTTCTTTCTTTTTGGAAAAGGAGGAAAACAGCTAAGGACTCATTTTTGCCTTCTCCTCCAAGTAGCTGCTTTTTCCCTTTTTCCAGGGAAAGGCGCCTGATAATGTGGCTGTCAAGGGACTGAACCTGCTCTAATAAGAGCTGTACAGCACATTACCTTTCAGAAGTCTACCTATTACTTAGAGAAATGCTCTGGATCCTGGAAGAGTTGATCAGAGCCCTGCACTTTTCCAGACACTGGCTCTGAGACAAATAAAAGAAAACTTAGATCTCCTCCAGCCATAGTTTTAGCAAAATCATAACTGCCCTCAGTACTTGAGGCAACTGTATAGAAAACCAGGCATTGTAAACATCTGCTTGCATTCAAAGCAAAGGTACTCTTTAGCATTAATAAATGGAGTTGATTTGATGATTTATAGATGGAGAGAATTAACATAGGAACTATTCTGTCCCCAGACAAACCTCCAGAAAACAGAAGAAAATCTTTCAACTAGCATGAGGTTGTGCCACCATTCCAGTGAGTGGCCCACAGGAAAACAGTGAAATTGTGCAAGCAAGGGCTGACCTGACAGAAAGGATCACTCTCATCTTTGACATTGCTGACTGCTACATCCACTCTTCAAACAAGGACATTTGAATCCAGCTTTCACATTGCTTGTTCTCTTCACAGCTTTTTGATTATTTTGTCCTGAGAATATCTGACGGCCACAAGAAAGTGAAGCAGAGGGTGCTGGACGTGCTGGCTGAAATCACAGGAGCCCTGAAAGATGCCTTGAACCCAGTGATCATTGGTTTAGTTGAAGGAATACCAAAGAACCTGAATTCAAAGGATCCCAGGGTTCATGGGGCAGCTGTGAAAGCACTGGAAGAATCCATTGCTCATTTGGGTAAGGCTGAGCCCTGGCAGGGACTCTCCTCAACTTCGTCTCTGTCTCTCCTGCACAAGAGAGTGCTGAGTGCCTTGAAAGCTGCTCTTGTCTGTGGAACCCTCCAGCTGACACCCACCAGTAGCTGTGCAGGTGCAGTCCTTATGCACCATCCCCAACAGGCTGGAATGGGATCAGCATTTCCCAACAGTCTCAGGAGCCCTTGGCTCTGTGATGCTTGTCTGAAGAGCAAGTCCTGGGCTGCAGCTCTGCTACAGTTCAGAGGCAAAGGGGGTTTGGAGTTTGCTTGGGCCCCGTCTGACTTCCCAAATGAACAGCTTTGCTGTTGGCATGAAGGGACACTCACCCATCAGAGCTTCTGCAGGGCAGCCACCTGCAAGGCTCTACATTAGAGGCATTAGCTGCCTATTTTTCACTTTTCTTCTTTGTCTTCTATTTTCAAAGTGGAACTTATGATTCAGCAAGTTCATTTCTTTTGAACAAACAGGTATAAACCCAGTTGTCAATGATGTCTTTTTCCACATGTTGTTTTGCATGGGGCAAGATGGCCACAGCAATTAACTACATAGGCAAGTGCTGCTCTAAATTCCTTTGCCACACAGATTTATGTCAGCTCTGAGAATGCTGCACTGGGGAAATATGCCTGAAAAAAGGAGTGTTGAAGAGGCAGGTCTTCAAGAGGAGTTTCACTTTCTCCTCCCCAGCTGCTTTGTGAACTCAGGAACTGCCTGACTCAGTGCCTTTCTGTGTCCCAAGTATGGAGCTCTTCCTTTGTGCTCTGGAAGGCAGAACCTTTTCACTGCTTCCATGTGACTGAACTCTTGAGGTCCCTGATGTGAAATGTTTTAACACAGCTCCTGCTACAGCAGAAAAGTTTGGATTGACAAATGTGAAAGGAGAGCTTTTCTTTTGGAATTTAAAACCCTGCCAAGTAGGCTGGAAGGAAAGAAGAAAACGATTCAAAAATGCGCACAAATGTACTTGATTTCATAAAATGGGGTTGGCCCTGCCCTTTCCCTCCCCACTGTCCTTTCTCCTATGACCTGAGAAAAGTGAGCAGAAACGTGTGTTTCCCTTGTAGATAAAGGGTCACTGCTGAAAGAGTTCAGCTACCAATGGAATCACCTGAGTGGCCAAGCTCTGCTGGATGTCACCGAGTGTATCACAGGTATGGCCTCCCCTTCTGAGCCAAGAGCTCTTCCCAGGGAGTATTTATGATAGTGGAACCCTGGAAAAAGTTAAAGATAGAATCTAAAATGTTAGGCTTTGTGCTTTCCCAGATCAACTGCACCTGCGTAAGCAGTATGATAAATTATATAATTGTTAGACGTGATGATTGTTTAGTAATTAAATGTAATTATTATATAACCATAAGAAGAATAGTGAGAAACTATGTTGGAAATTCAGAGAGGGGCTAAATTTATGTATACAATAGAACAATATAAGTTTAATAATTAACATGAAAGTTATGTAACGATAGAGTATAAAACATGATCATTTCAGATGTATGGTCGGAGTCAGATTTGGGTTGAATATACCCCGATTCCCAGAGCTCTTAATAAAAAGCACCGCATATAATCGCTCCGTGATTATGTGTTTTTGAACGTTAACATTTTGGCGACCCAGATGGGTCCCTTGTGAGTGCTGCTGAGCGAGTTCGCGACTCCATCACACTTCAGCCAGCACCGAGGGATTCTCGGGGAGCCCATTGGCCGCGACCGCTTCCGCCGCTCACAAACGTCCCCGGGAGAAAGGTAAGGTGCTTTTTACTTTGGTTTGGGTGCCTGCCAATAAGACGCAGCGAAACTACGCTTGGTTGGGCTAAAGGAATTCCTGTTGGTGTAAACCTAGGCGCCGTTCCGTAAGACAATCGCGAAAGCGTTGGAAAGCGTTGCAGGTTCGGCATTTGTGGTATTTTTGAAATGGAGAAACTTAAAGGGATTTTGGGCAGTAACACCCCTATCCTGCAAAATTCTCCTTTGGGGTGCTTCTTAGCACATTGGAAACAAGGTAACTTTGGGGAAGGATTACGTAAAACTAAGTTGATTGATTATTGTAATTCATGGTGGCCAGAATATGCCTTGGAGAACGGTGAAAAATGGCCAAAATACAGTACTCTGCAATATAACACTATTTCGCAGTTAATGTCGTTTTGTAAACAAGAAGGAAAATGGGATGAAGTCCCATATGTTGATCTGTTTTTCTATTTACAGGGAAAGCCAGAATGGCAGAATGAATGTGGATTATTAATGGTTAAAACATCTGCAAAGTGTGGGGTTTGTGAGGAACGTTGTTTAGAACACTTGGCGTTAAAAGAAAGCTTGAGTAGAGAAAATTATACAGATACTGATTTACAAGTAGCGCCAATAGGAACAAGAGAACCTAACCCTATCCCACCTGTTTCATCTGTCCCTATCCCACTACCTGCTCCTCACCCACCTACCCCTGAAGCTGTTTCATCTAGTACACCTTTCCCTCTTTATCCTCCTCTCCCATCATCACCCAATCCCTCTTCCTCTGAAGATGAGGAAAACCTAACTATGATAGAAAGGGGAAAGAGGTATGCGAGTGAAAAAGATAGCGATGGTAATGAATCAGTGACCGCAATAGCTCATAGAAGCCAGGGTCGGGCAAAGCTTGCTCCAGTTGTGCATAGAGATGGCATAAGGAAACAAAAAAGGACTGTGATTGCCCCCTTGCGTCAAGGTGTCATAGTGGAAGGGCCAGTATTTGTAAAAGTCCCTTTTTCCCCGGCAGACTTAGTAATTTGGAAACAGTCAGCCGGAACTTACAGAGAAAATCCTGATAAAGTGGCACGTGTAGTAAAAATGGTTATGAAAACGCAAAATCCTGACTGGGATGACATACAGGTGATATTAGATACTCTGATAGATTCTACTGAAAAAGAAATGGTACTCAAGGCAGCCAAAGAGAGGGCAAGAGAAGATATTAGAAATGGGCTGGTAACAGGGAACTTAGATCTGAATTTCCCAATTGAGGATCCAAATTGAGACTCTAATTTATCGTGTGATATGAGGAGATTACGGAAATACCAAGAGTGGATCCAAATAGGAGTTCAGAATGCTGTGCCCAAAACTATAAATTGGTCCAAACTATATGAGGTTCGACAGGAAAAGAAGGAATCTCCCACTGCATTTTTGGAGAGGCTTAAGAAGGTAGCAAGGAAATATACAGACCTCCAAATGGATACAGAGCAAGCAAAGGTTCAGCTTGCTCTCATATTCTTGGGCCAATCACAGGATGACATTCGTAGAAAATTGCAAAAATTAGAAGGGGAAGAATTAAGGAATTTGGATAAGTTACTCGAGGTCGCCTGGAAGGTATACAACAATCGGGAAAAAGAAGCTAGTAAAAGGCAGCAGCAGAATCTTTTGGCAGTAATACAGGGGAGAGGGAACCCAAATTTCAGGGGGCATAACAGGAATGGTCGGGGTAGGAGACCAGTTATCCAGGGGTTAAGCCTGAATCAATGTGCATATTGTAAGCAGGAGGGGCATTGGAAGCGAAATTGCCCAAGTTTGAGTAACCAGTTTGACCAGGGCAATCAGTTCCAGCAGGCTACCAAGGAGATGGTCCTGGGGGAGTATACCAGCTGACTAGACGTAGAACCAGTAGAGCAAGTTAAGGAACCTGTTGTAAATATACAGTTAGGGCATAAAGAGGTCAGATTTCTAATAGATACGGGAGCTACCTTTTCTGTATTGAATGATTTGCAAGGACAAATTGGGGACAAGGAAATGACAATAGTTGGCGCTACAGGGAAAGAGGAAAAATGGCCTTTCATGCAACCCCTAAATTTGTGTTTTGGAAATAAGGTCATGACACGAATTTTTATATGTACCTGAGTGTCCAATTCCGCTTTTAGGGAGAGATTTGCTAGCAAAACTTGATGCGGTAATAACCTTTGAAAATGGAGAGCTTATAATGAAAATACCTGAATCAAAGACGGGACAGATATTAATGATCAAAGAAAAACCTGTCCCCTCTATCCCTAGGGAGGTAGAAGATGCAGTGATTCCCTCTGTACGGGAGACGGATATACCAGGGAAATCTAAATTGGCACAACCAGTGCATGTAGAGTTAAAAGAAGGGGCAAGGGCTGTACAAGTCAAACAATATCCCATAAAACCAGAAGCACGGCAAGGAATAGTAAAGATTATTGAGAAATTCTTGAAATACCGAATTTTAGAAGAATGTGAATCAGAATTTAATACACCAATATTTCCAGTAAAGAAGCCAAATGGTGAATATAGATTAGTGCAGGATTTGAGAGCAATAAATAAAGTAACAAAGGACATTTATCCAGTGGTAACAAATCCTTATACATTGCTAACATCCGTAAAGGATATATATAAATGGTTTACCGTAATTGATTTAAAAGATGCCTTTTTCTGCATCCCCCTTGACAAAGAAAGTAGGAAACTATTTGCCTTTGAGTGGGAAAACCCAGGGAATGGAAGAAAGACCCAGCTCACCTGGACATGATTGCCACAAGGCTGCAAGAACTCGCCGACCCTATTCGGAAACCAACTGGCAAAGGAACTGGAAATTTGGACTGAAAATGGGCAAGTACCAAGAGACCAATACTTATTGTTGCAGTATGTTGATGATATACTAATAGCTACAGAGGAAAGAGCAACCTGTATAAAGGTAACCAATGAGATTTTAAATTCACTGGGGATGGGAGGCTATAAAGTATCCAGAGGAAAGGCACAAATCACACAACAGACTGTGATTTACCTGGGATGTGAAATTTCACAAGGGCAATGAAAACTAGGCACTAATCATATCCAAGCTATTTGTGCTATTCCAGAGCCCCAGAATTTACATGAGCTGCGAGTCTTCCTCGGGATGGCAGGATGGTGTCGCTTGTGGATCATGGACTATGGACTGATTGCGAAACCCCTGTATGAAGCTCAGAAGACACAGCCATTCACCTGGGGCAAACCACAGAAAGAAGCCTTCCTAAAATTAATGGAAGCACTGACAACTGCTCCAGCATTAGGGTTACCTGATCTGTCTAAAGATTTTCAGCTGTTTGTACATGAAAGGCTGCGCCTAGCACTAGGAGTCCTGACCCAACGTCTGGGAAGCTGGAAAAGGCCAGTGGGCTACTTTTCCAAACAACTCGACAACATAAGTGCCGGGTGGCCCCCATGTCTGCGGGCAGTCGCAGCTACTGTGATCCTAATACAAGAAGCCAGGAAACTTACTATGGGAAGGCACATAGATGTCTATGTACCACACATGGTAACCACTGTCTTAGAACAAAAGGGGGGCCATTGGCTATCTCCCAGCAGGATGATGAAATTCCAGGTAGTCCTGACCAAGCAGGATGATGTCACATTAAAAACAACTAACCTTTTGAATCCAGCTTTGTTCCTAAGTACCACAACTGAAGAAGGCCCATTAGAACACGACTGTGTAGAAGTAATAGAGTACACCTATTCAGCAAGAGAAGACCTGAAAGATGTCCCACTAGAGCAGCCGGAGTGGGAGCTGTTTACAGATGGGAGCAGCTTCGTGGAAAACGGAACCAGATACGCTGGATATGCGGTAACAACAGTCAATACAGTAGTGGAGGCAAAGGCATTACCACCAAATACATCTGCCCAGAGGGCAGAACTGGTTGCTTTAACCAGGGCACTAGAATTAAGTGAAGGGAAAAAGGTAAATATCTGGACTGACTCAAAATATGCTTTTGGAGTGGTGCATGTACACGGAGCACTGTGGAAAGAAAGAGGACTGTTATCTTCTCGGGGTATGCACATTAAACATCAGGATGCAGTCCTGCAATTGATAAAGGCAGTGCAAAAACCTGAACAAGTAGCAATAATTCACTGCAAAGCACACCAATCAGGAAACTCCAAAATCTGTGAGGGAAATTGAAAGGCAGACTGGGCAGCCCAACAGGTTGCTCGAAAAGTACAAACAACAATGGCATTGATACCTTTGAAGCTTAATGTATCCCAATTCAATTTGCCTCCAAAACCAAAATATTCAGTAGAAGATGAGAGACTGGCACGTTTGCTAAATGCACAAAAGAATTCAGAGGGATGGTATGTAACTGCACAAGGACAAACAGTGGTACCCCCCTTGATAATGAGAGAGGTTCTACAAATTAAACATAACGAATGTCACTGGGAAGCAGAGGCATTGGTAAAATTGCTAAAGCAGAGTTTAATTTCAGTATGGATGTTAACAATGGCAAAATCAGTAATGTCAAAATGTGATATCTGAAATGTGATATCTTGAAAAACAACCCAGTGGCCAGGCGACAGGCACCGCTAGGAAGAATTTGGATAGGAATAGAGCCAGGAGACTATTGCACGTAGATTTTGTAGAACTACCAAGGACTCGAGGATACAAATACCTGTTAGTGGGAGTTGACACATTCTCTGGGTGGCCAGAAGCACTTCCCTGTCGCACGAACCAAGCAAAGGAAACAGTTAAGTGGTTACTACAGGAGATTATTCCCAGGTTTGGGGTACCCCTAGGGGTATCATCAGATAGGGGACCCCATTTCATAGCTACAGTAGTAAGAGAGGTAAGTAGATTGCTGGGGATAAATTGGGACCTCCACACACCGTGGAGACCCCAGTCAAGTGGACAGGTAGAGAGGATGAATCAGACACTAAAAAGGCAAATCAGTAAAATATGCCAAGAAGCCAAATTGCAGTGGCCGCAGGCTTTGCCAATAGCACTGTTGAGGATTCGGATAAAGCCTAGGAGTGGGATGTCAGTCAGTCCTTATGAGATATTGTACGGGAAATCATATGAATCTCCTGAGCCTAACCCTAATGTACATGTCACAGGAAAGCTGGAAGTGTATAATTATGTTCTGTCTCTTGGGAAAACTTTAGCTTGGCTCCGGAGTATCCTCATGTGGAATAGACCACTGACTCTTGAGAACCCAGTCTATAACATACATCCAGGAGACGAGGTGTACATCAAGAACTGGAACGAGGAACCGCTAAAAGAAAAGTGGAGTGGAACCCATCAGGTACTTCTGACCACCTTTACAGAAGTCAAAGTAGACAGCGTGGAACCCTGGATCCACTATACCCGAGTGAAGAAAGTCCATCCTGCATCACAGACTGTATAAACTCTGGAATGAACTAAGGCTGCAGATAAAACGTGTTCAATTGCTTTCAGAATGCTATCAGTAATTGTGCTAACGTTATGGTTATTAATATCTTTGGGATGTGGAATGCAAAATGATCAACCAACCACTCTTCATTCTAGAATGAAGAGAGAGGTACAAACGGAAACACAGGTGATAAAGGTTTCTAATGCAGTTCGGGCTGAGAATGTAATGATCGGATTAGTCAAAGATTTTGCCAAAATGCAAAACACCAGCCGAATAACTGCCTGTCTGCCAATACCAAAGGCAGCAGGAGACCCAGTAAATTGGGGAATCATAACATCAAAACTACCTGAAATACAAAAGAACAAAACAATTACATGTAAACTGGTACCCGAATCGAGGCAAATTACAGAAACAACTCTGGTATGGGAATGTGAGGCCAAGGATAAGAAAGATCAGATAGAACCTTGGGACAGTGCGTGGTCTGTGAGTATTCTTCAAAGATTCCAATATATGGCAAACACCCCTTGGTGTATTAAGTGGGAAGGCCCCGAGAATGAAACAGATCCGGCAATAACGAACACTGACACTAGTAGCAGAACGAGGGCAGACAAAGTAAGTTGGTGGGCATGTAACAAAACTTATGACTGCACTTCAGATGATGAAGAGATAAAACAAATGCCACCCCTGGCAATAACCCTACAAATTGGTTGTGCTTGCAGAGGGATCAAACATAAACAAGGCAAAGTGAATTATAAAGCAGTTATAGGGTGTACCAGGATTCCAATCCGAGGTCCAGGACAATTTGTATGGGCAGCAAGTGATGGTACCTGGACAACACATCTGCCTATAGATGGGAAAGTAAAGGAGATTACTTTAGGCCTGCCAACCTTATGTCCAATTTGGAAAAAGTCCCCATTTAATGGAAAACATGAACTTCTGCAGATAAGAGCAAGACGAGAAGTTCTAGACAATGAAAATCCAGATGACACTTGGCAAGAACCTTCTACTGGAGTGAAATGTGGATGGGCCCTAGAGTCATTGCTTGGTCCTATAGCAAACTATAAGAGCAGAGAGATGCTGTACAAACTTACAGGTCAGGTAGGTGGGCTGGCAAGAGTCACCCGGGAAGGATTTAAAGAATTAAATATACAATTACAAGCCACCACAAAAATGACTTTACAAAATCGATTGGCCCTAGATATGTTACTCCTGAAAGAGCATGGACTAAGTGGATTTTTAAAAGGACAAGTTGATCATTGCTGCGTTCATATCCCAAATGTAACTGCAGATGTAGAATATGACATCAATCAGTTGAAACAAATAGATCATGAAGCACAAGAAGAGCAAAAGGATTTGGCTACAAGCTGGTTAGGAAAAATCTTTAAAGGATTGGGGTGGAATGTGAGTTCATGGATTAAATCTATCATTGAGAGTGTGATAATCTTACTAATTGTATTCTTAGCAATTTGGTTAGTTTACAGCATCTTAAAGGGAGAGATACAGAAGAAAACATCCTGGAACCAGAGGATAATAAAGGCACCACCGTCTTCTGGTTCTCCAGTTCGTAACAGCATCCACGACAACGTTTACATCAATCCTGGATTTGAAGAACCAAGTACGAACTGAGAAATAAAGGACTGTATTAAGTGAAAACATTTACACCTACAGTGAAATTAAAATGCTTTCAAAGGGGGGAGAATGATAGTGGAACCCTGGAAAAAGTTAAAGATAGAATCTAAAATGTTAGGCTTTGTGCTTTCCCAGATCAACTGCACCTGCGTAAGCAGTATGATAAATTATATAATTGTTAGACATGATGATTGTTTAGTAATTAAATGTAATTATTATATAACCATAAGAAGAATAGTGAGAAACTATGTTGGAAATTCAGAGAGGGGCTAAATTTATGTATACAATAGAACAATATAAGTTTAATAATTAACATGAAAGTTATGTAACGATAGAGTATAAAACATGATCATTTCAGATGTATGGTCGGAGTCAGATTTGGGTTGAATATACCCCGATTCCCAGAGCTCTTAATAAAAAGCACCGCATATAATCGCTCCGTGATTATGTGTTTTTGACCGCTAACATTTACAGGGAATGCCTGTGAGCAGACAGCAGAGCAGCTCCTCCAAACCAGGAGGTGCTGAGCTTGTCCCTGCTGCCCCATAGCCAAGGCAGGTGTGTTTGGCAGGTTTCCCCTGGCTGCTGCAGAGCTGGGCAGCATCTGAGATGGGGGCAGCGCTCGGCCTGGGGCTGAGCTCTCACTGGGGCATCTCAGAACCACCTCCAGCAAAGGGAGGGGCTAAAATACCCCAGCTGGCTCCTCTCTGGGAAGCTCAGGGACATCTGTGATCTTTGAGGGGAAATGGTGGCCAATGCTGTTTCAGGGCATCAGTTGGTTTTGTCCTCACAGAATTCTTGTTTTTCTCTTGGAAAGTTTTGAGGCTGAACCGTGCAGAGCCTGGGGGTCACAGCTTAGGTCAGAACTCAATAGAGGTATCAGAGGCATGGGTTTAGTGCAAGGCAGCCTCTGGGGCACAGGGACAGAAGCAGAGTGCTGAGGCTCCCTGCCTGTGCTGTCACAGTGGCATTGGACTGAGCCTTTCAGGGTGTGCAAACAGTGTCTGCCTGTGTCAGCACTGTCCAAAATGCTACAAATGCAGCTGATAATTGATTCCCCAGAGGAGCTTGCTATGTCAGCAAGAGCCAAGGAATGAAAAAAGGATAATCTCAATATATAGTAGAAAAGACGATCGATAGCCTTGCTTTAACTGGGGCTAAATCCACTGCTAATTATGCCAATTTCTTTGAATGTAAGGTTTAATCCACTTTGTGTCTTCATTAGGAATCTCAAAAGGGCATGTTCAGAGATTGGGAATGTCAAAGGTCTTTTAAAGAGCATTTGAATTAAGTAGATCTCCAGCAATAGGGAATTTAGTTTAGCAGTTCTTTTGATCTCTTTTTCAAATAAAGGAATTAACCATAAATTAGGACTACGTTTGAAAGAGCAGATGATAGACCTTTGATAGACCTGAGATTTAGTAGGAACAGACAGCTGTTCCTCATGTTCAGTAGTCACCGATGTCTTTAATTGCATTTAAACTCAAATGAATTCCCATTTTAAAATGGGTACCATAACCATTTCCTGCTTAGCAGAATTGGTTTTGGGTACTTGCAGGAGCTCTTTCAATGTTGATGACTGCTGGTAGATTAACAACATAGAGAAAATGAAGTCTCTTCCACTACAGAATATTTAATGGCTTCTAGATTACATTTTGTCTGATCAGAAAATAAGAATGGTCTCCAGAGCATTTCAGGTTTTGATCTCTCAGCCAAATCTGCCATGCAAGAAGCCTGTTGGTAGTAAATATTCGTCTGTGTTTGATACAGTTCAGTTCAGAAAATGAGCAGAGAGGTTCTAGAGACAAATTGAGAAAACACTTGTGTTTTGGTTACATTTCAGTCCCCTGTGTAGCATTTTTCTTTCTCTATGCCCCTATTTCAGTGGACATTATAAGAGAAAATGCCATTAACATTGAGAGGGGAAATGGCATTAAAATGTGGAGATGCTCAAATGCCACAGCAATGGGGTCTGGGTAATTCTGTAAGACACCCTGAGGTTAGAAACAGCTCTTTGTTGGAAGCCCCTAAAGCATTCTGCCAAAGACACCAGCTGGTCACTGATGTTTCTCATCCAGCTGTCAGGCAGCAGCCATCTCTGGTGGGCTGGAGTTTTGAGGTGTGTTCTAATCCTGCCCTTTGCTATGTGCCACTGAGCAAAGGGAAGAGCCAGATTAGACATTTGGCACTTGACATCAAAGTTACAAAAATGGAATCATCCCTTTTATTAGAAATCTCTCCATTTCCTCTCTACGGTGCATTTCCAAATATTCAGGTGTGGGTTTAGACAACTTCTTAATGGAAATCAAAGGCAATTGGACATTTCATTCATTGTTCATGCAGAAAGAGATTGTGAAATAATTTAGAAAATGTAGGAAGTCTGCCACAGGGACAAGGCTCTGGTTGGAGCAATTAGTCCTGAGGGGTTGGTGGTTCTGTTTCCAGGATGCTCAGCTGCTTTGCTCGATTCTGGATCAACGGGCTCTGGGTGCTATTTTGCTGATCTTGGCCAGAGAGGCTGGCAAGAAGCAAAAGCAGAGGTAGATCCTTGTTTGGAGTGAGGCTGGTGGGTAAGGAGCTGTGTCTCTGTCCCGGCAGTGCTTGTGCAGGGGGTTCATGCCAGGAGCCCTGAAGTCATCCAGCGTGATGCCCTGCCCGTGCTCTGGTCCTTCCTGGGGAACAAGGCGCTGCCTGTGCAGAGCACCAACGTGCGCACTGTGGCCACCAAGCTTGCCTCTGCCTCTACAAGGTGATGGGCAGCCAGCTGAAGAAATGTGCTGCCAGCAAGCCTCCACACGTGCAGGAAAACCTCTCCCAAATGTTGGGATGGTGAAGGCAAGATGTCCTCCAGAAAGCTGAGGAAGCGCTGAGTTGGACACCTCTGGATTTGCCTTTTGAGCTGTGCCAAAAATGATGAAATCATAAGGAACAGTGTGCATCTGTCCCCACTCTCTCCATTGCCCTTCCTAGTCATGGCATGGGGGGCCTGAAGCAACTCCAGATGGAGGACAAGGTGAAGGCAATCATGGCTCAGCCTCACACAGAGGTGAGGGGGAAGCTGGGCCAATCTCTGCTGGGAGGAAGGGTCTTGTGGCAGCCCAGAGAGGCTGTGCACATTGCCAGGGAACAGCTGTGCCCTGCACGTGCCCCTGCAATGAGCTGTGCTGCTGCCAGTGCCCCTGGAGCTGTAGGGCTGCTGAGCTGTGGGGCAGGCAGAGGAGCAGGAGGGTGCATGTGCAGCTGAGCCATTCCTGGAGAGCACAGGGCTCTGGACTTCCTGCTGTCCCAGGGCACCCCAGAGGCCAGGCTGTGCCTGTGCTAGCCCTGGGCGAGTGGCTCAGGGTTATGCCCTGGCCTGCCTCAAGTGTCTGCCAGCAGGAGCATGTTTCCCTGTGCAGCTGTTTAGACATTTCCAGGAAATGTGTCCCATTAAATAGGGAGCTTTAGCTGCTTTACATTTGCATGGAGGCCTCTGCTTAACTTTGTGTCTCCACTTTGCAGATCTGACTGGTTACAGTCTTACCAAGAAGTTTTCTCAGAACACTTCAGATGTTCCCTCACCCACAAAGTCCTCATCTCCCGTCCAGAAGAGCTCTCTGTCCTCCAAGCTCAGGAAGAAGCTGCCACCTATATGAAGAGTGTTTGAAGAATAGGATTGATGCGTTAGGCTTCATAGTTACAGCAGTACATATCTTCTGATCTTTAGATGTAGTTCTGAATTAATGTGTTTTGATTGTATCTTTAAAATTTGATGACATATTTCTAATTGTATATATTTTATTTTGATGATGAAAAAAAGTAAATAAATAAAATTTAAATAAATTAAGAGGACAATGTGAGACAAGGACCTGCTAGACTAGAGATTATGGGAGTGCAGCTCACTCGATGTGCCAGTGTCCCACCACATCTTTTCCTCATTGAGCCTCTCCTCTTCCTCTTTGGCCATGTGTTGCTGAAGGACATGAAAGAACACAAGCACACCACCGCTGTCAAGGTGAAGGAAAAAAGGGAAGTTTTATTCTCTGACTCCAATATTTATAGTTTTACAAAAGTGACAGCAGATTGGAAGGTGACAGTGACACCTCTGCAATGACACTGGTCAAACCATCAGTCCATCAATTCTCTCCTCCTCCATAAAGGAATGAAAAACAATGAGTTATTTACAGAAAGTGTGTGAGAACGTTCACTACAAGAATGTCAACATCAGAAGGCTTAGAAAATCTTAAAAAACCAGGGTGACATCTCACCCTTTTCCTTTTAAAAAAGAAAAAGGAAAAGAAATGAACAATGTGAAAAGGAAAATATGAACAACGTTCAGTGTCCACTTGCAGAGGAATCATCGGAGTGATCACTCTCAACGTCTGCGTCTGAATCATCACTCAATGATTCCCCCGCTTGATGCCTTTCAGGTTGGTCACGGTTTCCATCTTGCTCATCAGCTGGATTCTGTCTCTGCGGTCGCAGGTCAGGGCAAACACATTTTGAAGGTACCCAGCGTACCCCAGTATCTGTGGATACACAAGCATACCCGCGCCCCGAAGCGATAATGTCATAGGGACCTTCCCACTGTTTGGTGACTAAATTCCGCACCCGAACATTCGCTCGAGGCTGATGTGCCTCGTCCGCAGCCTGCAATGAGAGATGGTGATTCAAAATGACAGGGTTATTATTTGAGTTCTGCGGCACAGTGAGATGATTGATTGTGCACAAAGCCAACCGACTGTGCGGGGTTTCACCCTGCATTCCCCGTTTCTGTTTTTGAAGAACCTGCTTCAGAGTACTATGAGCGCGTTCTACAATAGCTTGACCAGTCGGAGAATGAGGGATACCAAACTTGTGCGAGGCACCCCCCAACTGCAGGAACTGCCGCACCTTTTGCAATGCGTAAGCAGGACCATTTTCAGTTTTCACTGCAGAAGGTATGCCCAGAACAGCAAAGGCCTGCCTCCAGTGGGCAAGGACATCACGGGCCTTCTCCCCAGTGTGAGCCGAAGCCCACATCGCAGAGGAGAACGTGTCCACAGTGACATGCACATACTTGAGCCGGCCAAACTCGGCAACCTGGGTGACATTGGTCTGCCAAAACTCCAAGGCCCTAAGGCCTCTGGGATTTACCCCTGCCAGCAGAGGCGGAGCAAGTGCATGGCAGTCATCACATGACTCGACAATGTCACGAGCCTCAGTTGGCGTCAGCTGAAACTGCTTCTGCAGGGTATGTGCATTTTGGTGGAAAAACCCATGCGATGCCTCGGCCTGTGCAAGTGTATCAGGCTGAGGTGCTACCCATGCTGGGTTAGCCAACTTGTCAGCCCTCGCGTTACCTTTTACTATAAAACCTGGCAAATCGGTGTGATTCCTCACATGCAGAACATAAAATGGGTGAACTCGGGCCTGAATGGCACACCACAAGGTCTTCAGTAAATGAAACAGGGCAGGATTACTGACCTCCTTCAAAACCGAATGACCCAACCGCTGTGCGATATCAGCCACATAGGTGGAATCCGTGACCAAGTTGAAAGGTTCCTGGGAAAATTTCTCAAATGCCATGTCAGCAGCTCTCAGTTCAACCAATTGGGCTGACCCATTCTCATGGCCTTCCAGAACCTGCAACTCAGATCCATCCCTCCAGGTAACAATGGCCTTTCCTGTTCTCCCTGAACCGTCAGTGAAGACGGTGGGTCCTTGCACGGGTTCTTGACTATTCTTGGGCCGCAAAGAAATTTGTGTGGATTTCGCCATATGCAACAGCCTATGGCTGGGCAGATGATAAGTGATCTGCCCTGAAAAATTTTCCAGAGCACTCTGCAGAGACACACTGTTTGCAAAGCTCCAGTCAAAATCCTCCCGTTGCACCGGGAGTATGATCTTTGCAGGATCCGCACCCATCAATTGCAAACACCGTTGTTCGCATTTGATTATCAAGTGAGCAATCAGCTCAAACAATGTAGTTGCCGTCTTCTGCGGCTGATGGGGCAGGAAAACCCATTCCAGAATGTGCAAGGAATCAGACCATTTGTCACTCCATTGACCAATGATACCTGTGGGATGCGAATCTGGAGTGGTGATGAACACAGTGACATCAACAGAGGGATCAATGCAATAAACCTGACAAGCCGAAACAGCTTGCTGAACCACCTCCAACGCCTTACGCGCCTCAGAGGTCAGTGTGTGAGGCGACTTTAGATCAGAGTCTCCTTTCAACAAATCATACAGAGGAGACAGCTGTGCGTTGGTTAATCCCAAATACGGACGTAACCAAGTGATGACACCTATCAATTTCTGAGCATCATTCAGTGTCTTCACAGAATGCACAAATTGCACCTCCTGGTGACAGATTGTCCGTTCCAGAATTTTCATCCCCAAGTACTTCCAAGGTGGTTTTTGTTGAACCTTTTCTGGAGCCACCTGCAGTCCATGAGCATGCAAAGCATCAAGCAACTGAGGCTGAATCCTCAGCAGCTCATCCTGGGTGGACGCGGCCACCAAAATGTCGTCCATATAATGATACAGATGCGCATCAGGAAACTGCTTGCAAACTCCAGACAAGGCACGGGTCACATTCCACTGGCATATGGCAGGAGAATTGCGCATGCCCTGAGGCAATTTCCTCCATTGATATCTCTGTGCGGGCTCAGCCTCGTTAATCGCTGGCACCGAGAAGGCAAACTTCGGTCTGTCATCGGGATGCAAAGGAATCGAAAAGAAACAATCCTTCAGATCCACAATGAGGACCGGCCAGCCTGCAGGAAGCATGGTAGGCGATGGCATGCCCGCCTGCAATGGTCCCATGCTTTCCATCATGGCATTGACCTTCCGGAGGTCTTGCAACAACCTCCATTTCCCAGAATTTTTTCGATACAGAAGACAGGAGTATTCCAAGGACTGTTAGAAGGCTCCAGATGACCCTGGTCCAACTGCTCCTGCACCAAATTCCGAAGGGCGACTAATTTATCATCAAGGAGGGACCACTGCTTCTCCCAAACGGGTTTGTCCACCAGCCACGGTATAGGAGGCGTAGGACAGTCTGCGCCCTTCACTGCAGTGGCCCCCATCAAAAATCTGTCCCAATACGCACCCCCCAGGCAGGCAGAACATCCCTCCCCCAGAGGTTGGCAGGAGTAGAAGTAACATGAGGCCTAACCCAGGCCATCTGTCCCTCTGGGTTAATGACCAGCACGGGCTGCTGGGCCACGTAGCATTGTGCCGTCCCTCCCAGGCCCGCGACAGATGTCCCCACCGGATCCAGGGGCCACTCCAAGGGCCAGGCGGCAAGGGGAAGAACAGTGATGTCAGCACCGCTGTCGAGAAGCCCACGGAGGTGGATTTCTGTTGAAGTGAGGGGGAGAACGACCATCCTATAATGCATCGAACTCCGAATTTATTGATCGATCAGTCACTTTAAATCACAGTGTTAATTAACTTCATGCATATTCCAAAATCCAGGTTTACGATAGGCTAACAGAGAAAACTCTAACCACTCCTTTTGTTTTACAATACCGTTGATTGTTTACATCAAACAAAACCAGTGTTCTCACTGTGATACGAACGGTTCCCAAAACTTCCACAACTGTTCCCAGGGTGCCATCTTTTCCCAGAGAGGATGTTACCTTTGTTATGGGAAGACTGCCTGAGAACTTTATACAAGGATGCCTGAGAGAGACTAATTGTTTATAGAAGTCAGGCTGGAAACTGCTTTGAAGCTGCTTCACAGCTACCTGTTACTTTTCTCTCAGTTGCATGGCTTCGTGGCCTTTTTCCTCAAGCCATGCCTGAACTAAACTCTCCACACTTCCCCCGTTTTTTTCTTTAAGAGAAAGGAGATTAGTTTGCCAGGTCTTCTCTATCATCCTACTAACCATCTTTTGGATACAGCCACAGAAACAAGGTAAGATAAGTAAAAGCAATAAGAGTACACCTAATATCCCTATAGCATATTTTACAAGGTTTCTTAGCCATAGTCCCAATCTTAAACTTTTAAGCCACTCATCAATACCTAATCCTTCTTCTTCCTTAAGCTTATTAAGCCCTAGCCGTAGCTCTTTTATCTTAGCATGAATAGATACAGAATGATCAGATAAATTCATGCAACACATTCCTTCAAACTCTTCACATCCATGGCCTTGAGCCAATAACAAGAAATCTATAGCAGCTCTATTTTGTAAAACAGTGTGGTTAACACTTTGTACATCTGAAGATAACATATCTAATATCTGTGAAGTTCTATTTAATTCACCCTTAGCCCAACACCCTATTTGTTTTGCTAGAGTCATTGCTTTGCTTGCAGCACCCCATGGTAGGAGAGCTGAAACCATCACCTGCTTAAATTTACTCCAGAACCATGGATCTCCTATTTGACTACAGTCTAAATCATGTAAGCTGCGCCCTTGCCTGCTTGTCTTATGACTTAATTGCATTAACACAAATATATTAGGGTGGAATAGTGATAACTTGCCTAAATAACAAGTTCCACCCTGAGGTTGGGCAGGTATTCCATTCCAGGCTCTATCTCCACAAACCAGAAATATTCCTGTAGGTAATTTCTTAGGTGTCATGATGCTAGAGCCTTTACAATGGCTGTAGAGTTGTTTAGACACTATGTTTGGCTTTAGAGCTGAATCCAGAGTAGCCCATGTTTGTTTATATGGATTCATCTTTTGAGGATTAGAATAATCAAAGCTAAACCATCCACTGTTGGAAGTGCTGGTCATGCTAGCATTTGCACTTCCAAAAAGCTCTAACTCCTCAGGTGGAGAATGCAAAGGAATATTAAGAGATTGAACTAACAGGCATTGACGGTAGCCATCACTCTGACTGGCAGTATACCCTTTAGGCAATTTAATATTTACCATACTGCGCATACATAAGGCACGGTTATTAATAAAACTGCAGAATTCTTGAGGAGACCATACTGGCAATGCTGAGACAAAGCGACGACTAATTAATCTGTCTAGCAAGTGTTATTCATACATTATCTCTAGGTTGATTAAAATATGTTACCTTTAATTCTTCAGCTACTATTACACCTAGCAATATAACAAAAGTAAACCTCATTTTTCTGTTTTTACTTTGACCTTTTTTTTTCTTATCAGTTTTTAACCTTTAACCCTTTTCAAAATACACTGTACCTCCCACCGATAATAAGCCAAGATTTTCTGCTCATGTGATTCATAAAGATCTAAAGCTGAGGCAGTGTTTAGTCCTGTTTCGTTCCGTAGAGCCCACTCCCAATTATGTTCCCAGTTATGTCTATGATTACAGGTATCATACCATAAATGAAAAAGTGACAACTGATCCACCCAAAAGGTCTCATCACAACCTCCACAACACAGTGCAACCCAAGCAGCACAATGTGGGCTGTGACATTCAAGGCAGTTCTCTTTTGCCGGTCCTTTTATATGGAAAGATGATAATGATTCAATAATGTCAATCAGTTCCCTGGTCGTCCGGCAACAGCGTTTTATCCCAAAGGGTTAAAACCACCCTCAGCTGAGCCACAATGTCCGGCCTTATCAGGCATTGCACGGTAGGTGGTAATTGGACTAAGAAAAGAAAGCTGTTAGCTGTTTTCATTTATGTGAACCTGGAGAGGAGGTGAATGGCAAGTCTGAAAACGATCCTTTCTGTCCTTGAGATTTTCACATCCACCTCTTCCCTGGGTTTCTCAAAAATGTTCAAAATCGGTTTTACAGTCTGTAATCCTTTAGTCATTTGGCTGAAATGGCATCAGCTGGGCGATTCTCAGTCCTTTGTTGATTTGGAGTGGTGAGAAAGTAGGATGCACTTGAAGCACTTAAAATACTTAACTTAGCAGACTTATTTTCAAATTAATAGAACTTAACTGGCTTCAAAATTCTATGGGCTAACTGTGCTACACTCTTTGCAACATAAGAATAGGCAATTCTAATAACTAAATAGTATTTTCAGCTAGCAAGGTTTCTCTGATGTTCACAACAACACTTTGAACACAAGTCATAAAACAAACACCTATCGTAAAAGCATAAATCTATCTAACATCACTTAAACTTAATAGCACTTATACTTAAAATACTTAAACTTAAAATATTTAAACTTAATAGAACTTAACATTACTTAAACTTATCTTTACTTAAACTTAATAGAATTTTAAATCAACAGAACTTACATGTAAAATCTCTTAATTCTAACAAAACTATAACAAAATTTAACTGATTTTAGACTTATTTGTAAATAATGTAAGATCAAACTTAACAGAATCTAACTTATCTTAAACCTAATATGATTTAACCTTAACAGACCTCGAAACTTAACAGAAAATAAACTTAACCTTAATAGTATTTAGCATTTAATTTAACTTAAACTACTTAATAACAGATTAAACTTACTATAGACATAAAATATAGCATTTACTATAACTTACTTACAGGCCTGATTCTAAAATATTAAGCTAAAATAACTTTGTTCACGTGTTTGCTATAGCATTTCTATATCAAAAAGCACACTCACAACATCTCACTCATACAATCAGTCTAACATATCTTAACATTTTTAAACTTTTCAAAATATAATTCTAGAGTCTGATGTTCCACTGACTGAGCCATCTGGGCTTCTGATGTTAAAGTCTCTGCCAATACAGGTGATTTCAAGACAGCATAACCAATGCCGAGCCAAACCGGCCGAAATTTGACCCATGCATACAGTACGCTGATTCCTGTTTCAGTCTCTGCCAGGAAGAACTAAAGTGCCTTTAACTTTCCTTGTTTACCATCACTTGTTTCTTAATTTCAACAGGGATCTTTTCCTTTTGTTGACAAAAGTTACATCCATTAGGCTGTTAGGTCTTAAACTGAAGCTTTTGCCGGCTGTAGGGGGAGGGAGAAACGCTCCCGCTGCAAAAAGCGCTCCAGTCCCGCGGTGCGTGTGTCGGAGCGGGCGAAACCCCCCCCCTGCGCTGGGCTCTTTGTTTACTCGCCGGCAGGCTGACTCCGCTGCAGGCACCGCTGCACCCGTGGCTCCCCCCGCGGCGGCTTCGCTCTCCCCCCGCGGTGGCTTCGCTCTCTCCCGGGGCAGCGCGCCTCGGCTCCCACGGCGGCGGCTCCGCTCTCCCCGCCGCTGCCTCCGCTCTCCCCGCCGCTACAGCGCAGCATTTTAGGCGGTTGCTCACCGCGGCTGCTCCCCATGGCAGAGCGCCCGTGCCGACATTGGAGTAGCACAGACTCGGAAGCGCCACGAGCTGCGGCCGCTGTCTTGCACTCAGAGAGATAGTAAAATAGTGCACCATATATCACTCGCCGTGGCCTGCTTAGCTTCTTGGCAGTTTTACCACTCTCTAAGGCAGCCTCTGACAATAAATCACCAAATTCACGCAATTCCGTTAACTCGTAAACTGTGTGGGGATTCACAAAGATTTCCCGTTCCAGACCATAAGCCAAAAGACCTTGCAATTCCTTCCGTAAGTCTATTCCCTTAATTTGCCTTTTTTGCAAAAATGTAATAAAAAGTTCATATGCGGCTTGTCTTTCCATACCTCTTTTTAAGTGCGCACTTTCACCTAGCAGCGTTTTCCCAGTCTTCTGCCGCACGTATCAGCTGGACCCATCTAATTTGGTCGCCAGGGCACGGCGCGTATCGGCGGTTTTCTTTTTTCCTCCGCTTTAATTTCGCGCTTATTGCCGCTCCCGCTGCTTCGGAGCCTGAACCAGTCCTCACTTATCCTTTGGTGTTCGCAATCCCCGTGGTGGCCGCGATCGTTGTGGTGTCCACTATCACGTCCGGGTGTCACCAATTTGTTGAAGTGAGGGGGAGAACGACCATCCTATAATGCATCGAACTCCGAATTTATTGATCGATCAGTCACTTTAAATCACAGTGTTAATTAACTTCATGCATATTCCAAAATCCAGGTTTACGATAGGCTAACAGAGAAAACTCTAACCACTCCTTTTGTTTTACAATACCGTTGATTGTTTACATCAAACAAAACCAGTGTTCTCACTGTGATACGAACGGTTCCCAAAACTTCCACAACTGTTCCCAGGGTGCCATCTTTTCCCAGAGAGGATGTTACCTTTGTTATGGGAAGACTGCCTGAGAACTTTATACAAGGATGCCTGAGAGAGACTAATTGTTTATAGAAGTCAGGCTGGAAACTGCTTTGAAGCTGCTTCACAGCTACCTGTTACTTTTCTCTCAGTTGCATGGCTTCGTGGCCTTTTTCCTCAAGCCATGCCTGAACTAAACTCTCCACAGATTTCCGACGGTGTTGCACCAGGAATGGACAGGGTATACAGCATCTCAGGATGGTCCTTTGTCAGGACAGCAGTCCAGTGAACCTGAGGCAGCCCAGTGGATCCAAAACCACGCGCTCCCTGTGACCAGTCAGCTGTCCTGCGAACAGAAGACTTAAAAGGCACAAGTTGAGCAAGCCATGTCCCTTTTGGGATTGTGACAGGGGGAATGGGTGTGGAGACCATGGCACAAATCTGCCCTGTAAAATCTGCATCAATGAGCCCCAGGTGCACAGTGATGCCCTGAAGGGTGGCACTGGACCTCCCCGTAAGGAGAGCACTCATGCCCCCACCCAAGGGACCAAAGGCATCCAGGGGAACCTTGCGTATCTCAGACAAGTCTAAGACAACTGTTGCTGTGGTGCAGACATCCACGCCTGCAGATCCACGGGTGCTGGCTGCAAGCCAGCAAAGGAGACCTCCATCGGCACCTGGGTCTAGAGGGAAGCTTGTGTCTGAGCGTGCCCCTCCTGCTGTGTGCTCCGCCTCACGTTTCCCGAACCTGGTAACGCCTGGCCATTAGCATGAACAGTCGCCTTACAAACGTTAGACATGGGATTCGGCCTACCACACTGACTGCACAAGAACATGGGGAATTTGACCTTCTGCACCTTCTTCCCCCACTTCCTGCTAGTCTGCACATTCTCCTGCTGTGGCCACCCGCCCTGCGGTGCTGCCCAGACCGGCTGCACAGCGGCAGCCACAGCAGCCAACTTCCGATGTGAGGGAATGATGTTCGCACAGGCTTCTGCCATCTCCCAGATACTAGGATCACCAGGTATAGCCGCTATAACCTTACTACAAGTTTCATTACAATTGCACTTGACAAGGTTTGCAATCGTAACGTCCCTCGCCAGAGGATCAGGCACCTGCCTCTCCACGGACGCAATCAACCTCGCTGCAAATACCATAAAAGGCTCATCATCCCCCGGACAACGGTTGAAAACGGCTGCTTCGGAGCAGCCATTTCCAGGGTCTGCACAATCACTCCCATGCCCAGCGTTTTGCATTGCTGAAGCACAAGGGGATTGTATCCAACCTGCCCCTGAACATTCTCATAACGTCCTGTCCCCATCAGCATGTCAACAACAACTCCACGCCTGGGGTCCTCTGGCACCAGTGCAGCATTCCACCTCACCGCTTGGGCCACCAGACGAGTCCACTTGGTCTCAAAAACACCAAATTGCACAGGGTCAAAAAGAGAATGTGCCACACAACAGACATCGTGAGGTGTCAGCATGTTCTTAGCAAGCCTCCGAAGAATGTGCATAACCTCAGCAGACCCCAAACCATGCTGAGCAACCATTTCACGGAGTTCCTTCTCCAGCTTATATGCAAGGGGTTCATAAGTGTTATGAGTGATGCCCCTGAGCACAGGGAAAGCCTGGGGACCCCCTGGCAAAGCCACTGCACCTGCTGTGTCCTGATCCATGGGCCCCCCAGAGACAAGAGGGAGTGATTGACTGGGAGCCGGGGCAACACCACTCGTCCCTGTGCCCCCTGCAGCACCGGCAGAGCAAAAGGAATCCGCCCCATGACCCTGCAGATGCCGTGAGGAGAGATGTTCATTAATCTCGTCGGTCTTGGTTTTTACCTCTGGCCAGAAACGTTCAGGGTACCTCGGACGCACGGTCACCTGGCACGCAGGAAGCGTCCAATGAATTGACGAGAAAGCATCATGGCCCCGGGCACCCACCGGCCTCCCGCCGGCCGTGTCAGCAGTTGCAATAAAGGTAAACACCCCAGTCCCCTGCTGCACTGCAGCTCCGGCAAGGGCCGCCTTGGCGGCCGCAGCTGCTGGCACAGCCCACAAATCTGGCATGGCCCCGGACGAGACTGGTGCGGCCACCGACGAGACCGGCCCGGGGCCCCCATCCCCCAATACAAGGGCTGGGTGGGATGCCGAGGGAGGTGCAGCCCGTGGAGCCGCGTCACTGTGGGGCGGCAAAAGGGAGCCGGGCAGGCCCCCTATGAGAGCCCGCCCCAAGCCGCAAGGTCCCGCAGCGGGCACAGCCCCCACCGAGCAGAGAGGGACGGGCTGCCCGCCTACTGGAGCGGGGCCGGGCGGAGCACCGACCGACGCCCCGCCCCCGGCTGCCTTCACCAGCTGCGCATGCCCAGCAGGCTGCACAGACCCGGAGGAAGGCAAAATCGCCCCCCCCCGTTGAGGAACCCAACTCGGGGGCGGGAGAGCCCACCCCCACCTCACTCAGAGGGAATGTGGTGGACACACCGCAGTTCAGAAAAAAGGTCATCACCGCAGCAGCCTCAAGTCGGGGCAGAGGCTGACCCTTAAAGGCCGGGAAGGCACACAGAGAGGGCAACCCGTCCCCTGCCCCGCCACCAGCACAGGGCGAGGCGAGGCGAGGATGGCCCGCTGAATCCAGAGAGCCCCCCGGACCCGGGACCAGCTGGCTGTGAGCCCAATCCACCCCGGGCGGACAATGGCCACTCCCCAGCACACCGTCATGGGGTGGGGAAGGGGACTCCACATCACACAGGAGCTCAATCTCCTCCTCATCCACATCTGAGATAGAAGGGCTTCCCTGGGAACTCCGAGGGGTACAAGAACCAGACCCCCGCCAAAGCTCCTCACATTTCTTCCACTGCACCAGCAGTGGTCCCACGTCTACAGTGCAATCATCAAAGAGGGCGTCCATGAAGTGGACCCCCAGGAGAGACCACTCCTGCTTATCAAACGCCTTCGCAGGGTCCGAAAAAACCCCTCGCTCTCAGGCCCACAGAATCAATCTCTCCAAACCATCCCAGGAAACAGACACCTGTTTCCACTCCAGGACCCCCCTCCAGAGATCCAAAATGAGGGAATCATCCTGGAAAACCACAGAGGTTTCCATTGCCCAAGAACAGCGGGCAAAACACCAAAAAAGGAGGAGGAGAAAACCTCACCGCAATCTGCTGTCCGTGTCTCAGCCTAGGCTGCAATACACTTTGGCGGTCACCAGATGTCGCTGAAGGACATGAAAGAACACAAGCACACCACTGCTGTCAAGGTGAAGGAAAAAAGGGAAGTTTTATTCTCTGACTCCAATATTTATAGTTTTACAAAAGTGACAGCGGATTGGAAGGTGACAGTGACACCTCTGCAATGACACTGGTCAAACCAACAGTCCATCAACTCTCTCTTCTTCCATAAAGGAATGAAAAACAATGAGTTATTTACAGAATGTGTGTGAGAAAGTTCACTACAAGAATGTCAACATCAGAAGGCTTAGAAAATCTTAAAAAACCAGGGTGACAGCCATATATTCTTTGTGTCATTTGCACTGCTCTTTGTTACTTGGCATTACAACAGGGCCACATATTGACCTGTTTGAGGGACAATGGATCCAAAAGATCCTGTCTAGTCAAAGCTTTTCTACCTAGGTGTGTTCTGTGCTCACCAAAGGCCTGAGCAAAGAAACCAAGAGAAGTATGCCCAAATCCCAAAGCTTTGCTCCTTTGCAATCTCCCACAGATCTGGCTCACAGATGTCTTCAATCACAATTCCATAGGTAAGAAGAGGTCATGGATTTCACTGGGAAAAGATGCCCTGCTTTGGCAAAGTCACCTGTACGTATATTTACCCAGGACAGCAGTGCAGCTGTGTTGTTTGCACCTTGTTTGCAGAAGGATAAGTGCACTGGGAGGCCAATAACAAGTGACAAGGTTTCCTCCAATCTGCACTGCAGCCTGGGTGCCATTCAGCCCAGAGCTAGGGGATCATTTGTTCCCATGGACCAGTGCTTACCAGTGGAATGAATTCCTGCACAGCTGGAAGAAGCAATTCTGGATTCAGCTCCAGGTCTTGGTGGGCTGCATGATCATTGACAATGCTGCCCTTCCAAAAATTATTCTGCAGTTTCCTTTCATAGTCATTTGAAGCTTTTAAACTTCACATTTCAATTTCCTTTGCCTTAGGGAAAAACACTTCTGGGCCCAGTGCAAACTGTAACCTTTTGACAGCAAAGTCCTCATGGTTGCCCGCTTCTGATGTTACACAATGTCACCTGGCTACATGTGTTTGCTTAGTTCTGGGTCTAGTCCCAGCCTAGTAAAGCCCAGTCAGGGTGGCATGTTGCAGGGAAAACTGGTCCATGAGCTTATGGGATTGCCGTCAGCAGCAAAGTGAATGTGCCCTTTGGGGATACCACTGGAGACAAATTTAGGGACCTACTCCATGCCACAATATTCTCTTAGATATTTCTAAAATATCCTAGAAAAGGCTGTGAAACTTCACATCTCCTTGCACAGCCACTGTTTGAAGAGGGGCTTTTCTGTCCCTTCTCAAAGTCATTGCTCTTGCACATCAGAAACATGAACATCCACCAACAGGAATGATGCATGGTCCTGCTGCTGCTGCTGCAGAGGACTGGGCAGTGCAGACCTGGGTGTTATCAATATAAGCACTTAATTAGCATTTCATGCTCCTTCAAGCTATCCGCATCTCAGGGCTTTTTGTTTCAAAGCAGTCACTCCACCATCTCTAGGGAAGAACAGGAAATGGGAAACAGCGACTGCCAGCCTTGCAGGGGTGTAGGAGAAAACCTGAAGTGTCTGCATCAAAAGATGAATGGGAAGAGTGTAATTGCCAAAGCAAATGCTTCGTTAGGATAGCAGGACCAGTTCTTTACTGATGCTTGCATGAAGATAATTTGGGATCTCCTTTTTGTATCTCATGCAGAAAAGGAGCTCTTAATAATACCACACTACTTAAACCAGATTGGGATGTAGCTCTGTAGTGGTTCACAATGAAGCAGACTGCCTGCTTTGTCACTGCCAGCCCTGGTGAGCCTGCGAGGGACTGTAGTGTATCCCATGCCTGTTTTGCCTCCAAGAAAAGCTTGGTTTTCCTTATTAGTGTGGAGTAAATACAAGAGTATTAAAATGGACAATTAAGCTGGCCACTTTGGAGGATATGCTCTTGCTTTCACATGTCAGTCCACAACCTCATGCTCCCAAGGCTCGTTATTCATCATAAAGTATTTTAACAAAAAAACCTCAGCTCTCATGTTACACCTGAATAAAATTGCACAAGATCATCAAGAATTTTCCTGGCAGGAACAAGACAAGAGCCTTCCAGCACTCACTTACAGCTGTCCTGGATTTCTGCAGCCCTTTGTGAAAAGCTGCTGCAGACAGAGTGTTTGGAGTTGGTTTGGGCCTTTATGAAAGATCTGTGGAGCAGTGTGCAGGGCTCTCCTGGCAGGAAACTGTTTGTCCAAGCCCAGGGACACGGTGCCGGCAGGAGCGGAGCGGCCCCACTCCCAGCCCGAGAGTCTGTGAGCTGAGCCATGCCGGGGAGAAAAGACAGCGAGGGGCTCCAGCCCAGCTGCTTCACTGCCCTGCCCGCTCCATGGAGCTCTGCCATGGGAGAAAGCCAACACTGGATGAGCCCCCGAGCTTCCATCAGCTGCTGGAACTGCTCCATGACAGCTCCTGTTCTTCCGAGAGATACTCCAGCGCCTTCTTGGAACGCCTGTCATGGGGGGATTCTGTTTGATAATGAACTGTTGGGGGTTTTCCACTTTCATCCATTAGTAATAATTTCCTATTGCTGGAAAGGGGTTGTTGGAACACTTTAGAGGAGACGACTTATTGCACAATATCCTGTTTGAAGCTGTCTGAAACTGTGTGAGACATATGGCTTCACACAAGGAGCATCCCCAGGGCTCCTGAGGGGAAGTTACAGAGGAAGACAAACCCAGTATTTCTGAGGGAACTCCTTGACACCAAACCAACCTGAGCTGTCAAACAGCAGACCTTACATTTCGAGACATGGGCCAAAGGGGAAACCTTTCAGGGTGTTTGGTCCAGGCTGGGTTATGCTCAGGGCAAAGGTGTGTCAGTGTGTTGGATAATACTCTTTTCTTGACCTAGAGATGGGGCAACTGAGAGGTGTTTTAAAAACTTGTATTCCATTTTCAGTCTCATGAGAAGGGTGAGACAATACAGATGTTATAATTCATGCCATCACAATCAGAAGCCAACTACTTCCTAATTATAATACATTATAAGCGTTTCTTGGTCTATCAGCCTTTTGCCATGCCATGTTGTAGATGCCTTAAAGCCAATTATTTAAAACTACTCTTTGTGGGTCCCACTCCAATGCATCTTTCATGGTTCTGTTTTTTCAAAATCTTATTTGCAAGATTTTGAAACTTTTGAAACTTTTTTCCAGCTCCATTTTTCTCTCAACAATATCTGTCCTATTCCATGGAAATTTTTAAGTTAGCATTTCTTGTCCCAAGATTTATATACAGATTCATACTTTGTGGGCGTACTATTAGGCCCTAAAAACATTGTACAAATCCATTTCCCACATCAGTGCACTTGGCTCCTTCTCTCCTCATTGTGCTTGGCAAGCACAGGAGCCCAGAGCTCCTGCAGAAACCATCACAGCACTGAGTGGGAGCAAACTTGTGTCCAGTCCTCACCTGGAACTGTGGTGCCCAGCATTCCACCACACTGCAATGAGGAACTGTTCCTGCTCTTTCAGAAGGAGCTGAGGAGCTTGGGCCTTCAGATCAATTGTCTGCAGGCTCCTGCAGTGCCTGGTGCTGCTCCCTTGCCAGAGGCACCCCAGGCCAGGGGGGCACACCTGGGCTGCTCTGTCTGGCTCTGGGGCTCCCTGTTCTGGGCAGTGAGGACGAGCTGCAGAGGCTCTGCAGGACTGACAGGATGGGCTTTGGGGCTGGCAGGAGAAGCTGAGGGACCTGGGCTGCTGGAGCTTCTGAAGAGGAGGCCCAGGGCTCCTCCTACAACTGTTCCAAGGGTGGTTTCAGAGAATCCCAGAATCAGCAAGGGTGGAACAGGCCATGGAGACCATCAAGTCCAACCTGTGCCCTGACACTGACTTGTCTCCCCTGAGCCTCCTCTCCTCCAGGATAAACAACCCCAGCTCCCTCAGCTGCTCCTCAAAGCTCTTGTGTTCCAGACCCCCCCGCCAGCCTTGTTGCCCTTCTCTGGACACGCTCCAGCCCCTCCATGTTCTTCCTCATTTGGGGGCCCCAGAACTGGACACAGCACTCAAGGTGCTGCCCAAGCAGTGCTGAGCACAGGGGAAGAATCCCTGCCCTGCTCCTGCTGGCCACACCATTCCTGATCCAGGCCAGGAGCCATTGGCCTTCTTGCCCACCTGGGCACACTGCTGGCTCATGTCCAGCCTGCTTTCCCTCAGTCCCTGCAGGTCCCTTTCTGCCTGGCTGCTCTCCAGCTCCCCTGGCACCTTGTTGATGGTGGGAGGCAGGGAGGGAATGGGTCCAGATCCAATCCTTCCTGAAATGTGGTGTTTGCTGGCACTGCCAGTTCCCAGATCTTGATATTTTCCTATTCTGGTACAGTCCAAGTGCAGCAACTTGCTGGCAAAGAAAGTCAAAACCAAGCAAATACCTGGTACCTACAGCAACCCAATCTCGGGTTTGCTGACACTGCCAGTACCCAGATCGGGAATGTTTCAGATGCCTGCACAGCCTAATTCCAGCAGTTTGCTGGCACAGAAAATGAGCATCTGGAAATTTCTCAGTGTCAGCCAAACCTAAATGCAGCAATTTTCTGGCAAAGAAAGCCAGAACCCAGCAGCTTCCCAGTGCTGGCATAGCCCAAGTGCAGCAATTTGCTGGCACAGAAAGCCAAAATCCGGCAGTCTCCTGATGCCAGTACAGGTGCCCAGACCTGATGTTTGCTGCCACTGGCAGTGCTCACATCTGGATATTTCCCTGTTCTGGCAGAGCCAAGTCCAGCAATTTTCTGGTAAAGAAAGTCACAATCTGGCAATTCCCTGCTACTGTCATTGGCAATGCCAAGATCTGGTGTTTGGTGGCACCACCAGTGCCCAGATGCAGGAATTTCCCGGTGCCAGCACAGCCCAAATCAAGTACTTTCTGGCAAAGAAAGCCAAAACCTTGCAAATGCCTGGTACCTACAGCAACCCAATCTTGTGTTTGCTGACATCACAAGTGCCCAGATCCAGAATTTTTCAGGTTCCTGCACAGCATAATTCCAGCAATATGCTGGCATTGAAAGTTAACATTTGGCAATTTCCTGGTGCTGGCATGTTCACCACCCAGATCTGGTGTGTGCTGGCACTGCCAGTGCCCACATCTGGCAATTTCCCTCTTCTGGCACCACCCATGACCAGAATTTGCTGGCAAAGAAAGCTAAAACCTGGCAATTTCCCCTTGCCAGCACCTCCCAATCTGGAGTTTGCTGGCAGCAGGATCCCAAGAAAGAAGGAAAGAAAGAAGGAAAGAAAAGAAGGCATCCAGATGCAGTCCTGCCTGGAGCCTGAAATGGGCTGTTTGCTGGCACTGCCAGTGCCCAGATCTGGAAATTTCCCTATTCTGGCACAGCCCAAGTGCAGCAATTTGCTGGCACAGAAATCCAAAACCCATGGCAGCTTCCTGCTACTGGGTCTGGCACCACCCACATCTTGTGTTTCCCGTACCAAAACCCAGATTTGGAAATTTCCCAGTGCCAGCAGAGCCCAAATCTGGCAGATTTCTGTTGCTGGCAATGACACCACCTAGATCTGGTGTAAAACTTCCTGGTGCTGGCACAGCCCAAGTCCAGTGATTTGCTGACACAGAAAGCCAAAGTTTGGAAATCTGCAGGTTCTGGCTTCAGCACCATTCAGCTCTGGTGTTTGCTGGGTCCGCCAGTGCCCAGATTTGGAAATTTCCCAATGCCTTCACAGCCCAGGTCTAGCAATTTGGTTTTAGCTAGCTTAGGAAGAGAAGTTCCTCGGACTGTGACTTTCCTTTTTCTTGGAACTGTTTAAACTTGCTCTGGACTGAAAACCCAGAAAAACACCGGCAGCAGCTCACACCTGTGGCCCACTGAGCTCTGGGATACTGCATTCCAGCACCAGAGGGACTTAGAAGAGACCGAGTGAGCCAACTACAACCCACAAAAAGGACTTTCTGAATTTGCCATCTCTTCAGCAGTGTCAGAGGTTTTATTTAATATTATTCATTTTTTATGCTGGTGAATACTTTACTTGTTAAATAAACTGGGTTTTTTTCACTTTTCTCAAGGGAAGTCTTTTCCTGAACTAGTAGGGGGAGGGGCCGCTTGAACTTGCTTTCTAGACAGACCCCTTTTGGAGATTTCCTCCCAAAATTTGCCCCAAGCCAGCACAAACAGTCATCATGAAAATTTCACCAGTGGTATACTTTCCTGGTGGCAAATCTTGTGACAGAAGCTTGACCTTGTTCTCCATGAGAGATTCTTGGAAAGAACAGACAGGAGAAGATTCCTGGAAAACTGAAACAGCTTTCTAGAAGTGAAATGAAAATGAAAGAAACAATCCAAGATGTTTTCCTCTATTAATTTCCATGCACCCCTTTTCCATGTTGCACTACGTCTCCATCCCAGTAATTCAAGATGCACAGGACCTCTAAGATCGGTGACTTAGGGATTTTTAGACACTCTAAAATACCATAAGCCACACACCGTTTTCCTTCCCCTGTTTTTACTGGAAGGCAACACTGGAGGTGTAAGTGCAGTGCTGGGCTCAGGTAGGAATCCTACCCCAAGGGAAGGTGGCCCGACAGTGTCTGCCCCTCAGCAAGGACTGCACAGCAGCAAGCGAGGGGATTGCTGTGCCAGTGTGCAGGAGTCAGGGCTCTGCATGTGGGCTCAAGGCTGCAAAGTTCCCGTGTTTGGACAGACGCAGGGACTGTCGCCGGGGCGCGCGGGGCTCGAACGTGGGGCTCGTGGGGCGAGCGGGGAACAGACACGGGGACGAACGGCCCCGGTGCTTCAGTTGCAGCGGCGGCAGCGGCGGCAGCGGCAGCGGCGGCAGCGGCGGCAGCAAAGAGATACTTTTGAATACTCATTCGCTCTTTTTCTTTCTCTCTTTCTTTCTTTTTCTCTCCCTTTCCTGCGGTCGGGCACCCTTCTCTGGGGGTCCCTTGCCCGGGTTCCCTTTCCCCGCCTCCCTCTCCCCTGCCGGGCCGGGCCATGCCCCCGGCCCGCCCCCGACCCCGGGCGGGGCTGCCCCGTGCCCGGCCCCGGCCGTCCCGCCGCGGTCTCGCCTCCGCCCGGCTCTGGCCGTACTGGCGGTGGCGCTGCCGGGCGAGCAGCAGTGCCGGGGGCCGGGGCGGCATCGCCGCCCTTTGCCTCCGCCTGGCCCAAGCGCGGCCCCGGCCCCGGCTCCTCCTGGGGCCCGCGGAGGACACACGCGGCGCGGCCGCTCCCGCCGCCTCCGCTGTGGCTTCCCCGGCCCGAGCTCCGCCGCTCGGCAGCACGGCCGCCGGCCCCGAGCCTCCCGTGCTGCGTTCCAAGGAGCGAACGCCTGGGCGTGGCCGGCCCGGAGCGGGTGAGGGGCGCTCGGGGGCCGTTGCTGGCCCCGGGCCGAGCGCTGACAGCCGCGTCCCGCCCGCAGAGAAGGCACAGGAGGCCCTGCAGGAGCGGCACCGGCTGGGCTCGCTGCTGGAGGGCGCTCCAGGCACAGTCATGGAGCAGAGAACCCCGAGAGTGCCCAACCTGGTCTGCGTGGATGAGGAGGAGGAAGAAGGCCCTGGAGCTACCGCAGCACAGGACACGGAAGAGGTGGTGCCATTCCATCCACCGCAGGAAGGTGAGTGGCAGAGCTGAGCTGCAGGGCTGGAGCCTGCAGCCAACCTGGCGCCATGCCATGCCATCCCCTTGGGAAATGCTTAGGGACAGGACGGAAGAGGGGCTGGGCAGACACCCCCCAGTGGCCGTGTTCCATCCCCCTGGAGCATCCTGGGGCTCTCCCTGCCTGGGGAGCGCAGAGCTGGGCTGTGTTCTCCGGCCTCTCCCGCAGCCCCTCAGCTTTGGCTGCACTCGCTCTTTGGCAGATGCAGCCTTGGAGCACACCCAAGAGCAGGAACGCACCTGTGGCCTCTTCCGCAGAACAGCGCAGGTACCTGCAGCCACCCGCACCTGGGCTGGGCCTGCTGTCCCTGCTCAGCCCAGCACCGTGTGTGGAGCGCTCCATGCAATATCCCCGGCTTCTTGCCCTTCTGCTACAGATGGTGTGCAAATTCATGAAGAGGATTCGGGAGGAAGAGACCAGTGTCATGGGCACTCTGGTCAGAGTCCAAAGCAAGTAAGCAGCCTGTGGCCTGGCTTCCATCCTCCCAGCAATTGCTTGGCCTCCCAAGCCACGCCTGCTGCTCACTGTAAGCCTTGAGGCCATGGCAGTGTGGTGGCAAGGGAAGCACTTCTCTGGGGCAGCTGGGCACATGACTCCCTCTGGCAGCTTTCCAAGTCTCCCCTGCCTTCTCCAGGTGCCCGCCATGGTCAGGTACATCCCCCAGTGGTTCATGGCCAATGAGTTTCCTGAGTACAACCTGTACAGGCCCCTTCTGGATCTGACAGAGGCACAGCCTGCTGATGTGGTGATGGCTCTCCTGCGTGTGGCCCCATCATGTGACAGGTAGGGGGCCCATGTGCCCACAAGGCTCAGGCCTCAGCAGCCCATCACCCTGTACAGCCTGTCGCAGTGGTCTGACACACAGAGAATTCCAGGGCCCTCTGGCTCCTCCCTTTGCCAATCCCCAGCCTGCTGTCATTCTCCCTCCCTGCTCCTCAGGGGGCAATCCCCACGGGGCTGGGCTGCCTGTGTGCTGAGGGCCAGTGGGCAGAGGCAGAGCTGGCAGCCAGCTCAGCTTCCCACTGCAGCCCAGGCCACAGTGCTGTGTCCCAAACCCCCCTGAGACAGAGCTCTGACCCCACAGAGCTGCTTTGACCATGTGGAAGAGCATCATGTGCTCATGCAGGACTGCAGAGACGGCCATGCTCGTACTCCTTGACGTGCTGGCCACCTGGCTAGAGCACAGGACATGCACCTCCGATGGGGACCACATGGCTGTCCTTGCCCTGGCTGTGAGTTTCTGAAACTGGCCTTTGCTCAGCCCAAGCTCACCTCTCCATCAGGTCTCCATCCTCCCTCCACCACGGTGTCTTGCTGCCTCTCCCTGCTGGGCTGAAACCTGGCCCAGGGGCAGCTTCAGAGCCACCAGGCCCCGTGCTCCCCCTGTGTCTCTGGGCCTCTCTCTGCCCTGCTCAGGCCCTGCCACATGGACACCTCGGCACTGAGCTTGGGCTGCCTCTGTCCTTTGCAGGCAACTGTGGTGATGTGGAAGATCCTCCAGATGCCCTGCGTCCCACATGTGGTGACTGTGCATTTCCCCCGCCTCTTTGTGCATCTGCTTGTCCAAGTGTTCTTCAGCACCTTGGATATGCCAGAGGCGGCCAATACCTTCTGAAAAGGATGCCAGCAGCAACACGGCCTTGCCACCAGCCCCAACAGGTGCTCCATGCAAGTCCTCCTGTCCCTGCCACGTGCCCAGGGCAGGAGCCAGTGCTCCCAGCGTGACCTGGGCTTTTCTCTGCACACAGCTTTGCAGAGCAGACCCTGAAGGCCCTGCTCTGCCGACTGCACTATGAGGATGTGGTGGTGGCAATGGAAGACAAGCATGGCTGGGACATGCTGCTCTGTGCTGACACCCACCACTGTGCTGTGGGCATGCTGGCCAGGTGAGACCCCCTGCTCCCCAACTGCCCCCGGCATTTGTTCCCTGTTCCCAGGGTGCCCCACACAGTGAGGCCCCGTGGTCGTGGGCCACAAGGCCTTGTCACCAAGGGACAGCCAAGGAGACTGCAAAAGGCTGGGAGAGGAGCATGCCCAAGAGCAGCCACCTCCCAGAGGGGCCGGCTCCCCCTTGCTGGGTGCTGGAGAAAGGCCAGACCACTGTGAGTCAGTCCTGGCAGAGGTTTAGCCCTGCTGCCTCAGGTTTTTGCTTCCTGTTTCCTCCTATCAGAGAAATGCACCACGCATCCAAAGCCTTGTGTCCCGCAATTGCATTCCACCTGCTCAGGCTGCTCAGCAAAGACACGCCATGCTGGGATTTGGCTGCCATGGCGTTCCTTGTGGAGGTGAGGCTGATGGCCAGTGCTGCCTGGCTGAGCTGCTTCCTGGCTCTGTGCCCTCTTGTGGCATGGAGGACTCAGCCTCGCCTGTCAGGGCTTGACTGCTGCACTGCCAGATGACTGAGGAGGAGAGCTGATCTGGGAGGCTGTCTTTGCTGGGGCAACCTGAGCCAGGGGTAATTTTCCTTTTCTTCATTTCCCAGCTGGGGTCTGGGCTTTGGCCTAGCTGTGTCCCCTACTGATTGTGAAGTGTGTCATCACCTGCAGGCTTTTTTAGCTTTCAGGGCTAAAAATATCATCAAGTCACTTGGACTTGCTCTTTTTGGCCTCTAAAAGCTGGACACAATTTCGGGGCAAATTTGGAGATCTCATTTATGGGTAGATGGAGGACATAGGATTTTCCCAATTGCTGGGAATGGTTCTCCAGGTCCCTGGAGTATCCAGGGCCCTGGTAAGTTCTAGCTGCACACATGCCTTGGCAGTCAGAAGCAAAGGAACCCAGCCCTTTTTGTGCTGTCTGTGTCACTGCACCGGGGCCATGGGATGGGAACACACAGCCCTTATGCTGGAGCTGAGCTGCTCTGCCCAGCACTGGTGGCCGCCATCCCAGCTGGTTTTGCTTGTCCTGGTTCCCTGACAGCTGGGGCCCTGGGCAGAGCCCTGAGAGCCTGGTCTCCCCCCAGAGAAGGAGAAGGAGCCCCTGGAGAAGCTGTACCGGGTGGGGATGCTGCTGCTGCTGCTGCTGCTGCTGGAGACAGCGAGGGTGACATCAAGGGTGACAAGCTCTTCCTCAGCCTGGCCACTGGAGGCTGAAGGTGATGGACTTTGATTCTGGCACCTTTTTCAAAGCCAAACTCCACAGGGAATTTGCAGATGAGTCCCCACCCGGGGAAATTCTGCTGGATTTGGGCCTGGCCCAGCTTGGCGGGGAACCAAAGGTTCCTCCTTTGCTGGGGCAGATGCAACTCACTCTTCAGTCATGGCCCAGCTGCTTTTTGGGAGGCTGGGGGATGGCCTGGGGTGGGCACGAAATGGGAGTGGGCTCCTGGCCCTGCCAACAGCCCCCAGCACCCACCGTGCCCCGGGCTGAGGCTGGGGCTGGGGCAGCCAGCCTGACACAAACAAATCCCCATGGTGGGAGCAGAGGTGGGACTCCAGAACCTCTGCACAGCTGCTTTGCTGTGCAGGCAAGAAAGGGCTTGGGCTGCTCCACTGCCCTTGTTTTCTTTGGGGTCACCATGATTTTGGGGGGCAGTGCAGGGGGGAAGAGAGAAAGTGTGGGCTTCCCTCAGCCATGGCTGGGTTTTTCCCTACCATGTAGGAGTTGGTCCTTCCTCAAGGCCCTGACAGAGATAAGAGTTTTTACTGTTTTTCTTGTTTTCCCTTTTTGTCTCTAATCTCTTTTCAAGAATGTGTTGTTTGTTTTTCCAGAGGAAGCTTTCCAGGTGGTCCAGTGTGGATGGGGAAGTGCTTGGGAGCAGCTGTGGCGTGGATGGACCGTGCCCTTGGACAAGGCTGAGGTTGTGGTTTGGGAGCAGCTTTTCTTCCAGCTGTGGTTGGCGTGAGGTGGGTCCCTGTGTGCTTGGCAGGGTGGGATCAGAGCTTTTGGGAGATGGCAGCGAGCACAGGAGCATCCTGCTCTGGGCAGCTGCTGAGGGCTGGATGTGCCGTGGCTGGCTGCAGGCTGGGCATATGTGCTGCCCTCCTGCTCTGTTGCCAAAGGCAGCAGGGATGGGCAGCTCTGGGCACAGCTCTGGGCACAGCCAGCATGGCCTGGGCACCGCAGGCCTTGGCACAAGGGGACAGGAGTCCTCAGCTGACGGGCGGTTTCTGCTTTCTCTCCTTGCAGCCAGGCTCTGCGGGTGCTGAGGCTGCTCTGGGCTCAGCCAGGGCTCTGCTGGGCTCAGCCCTGGGCCCAGCTGGGCTGGCTCTGCCCTCACATTGCTCTGACAGCTTTGCATCAGACGAGCCCGTTGTGAGCACAGTGCCTGAGCTTTCTACTTTGGCAGGTGAGTGAGACTCTGCTGCAGGCCCAGAGATTGCAGCTGGGGACACACATCCAACTGGCAAGGACCCAAACTCTCCACAATCCCAGCTGAATGCCTGGATCTCCCCAGGATGTTTTGTCTGTCCCTCTCTTCATTCCTTTTTGGCTGGAATTGGGCGATTGCACTTTCTTCCTCCTCTAGAAGTGCCACGAGTAGGCCAAAGCTGGTGAGTGGGCCATGTTCCTGAGGCAGTGCAGTCTGGATGGAGAATTGCCCTTCTGCACTTCCAAACCAGAGCAAAAAGCCGTAAGTGGGACTTTGTGTCTGTCATGGTTTAGGCCTGGCACAGAGCCAGAGCCCCCATTAGTATACCTTCTCCCTGGTGTCTGCTGTGAGAGGTGACCAGGATAAGCAAAGCAGGCTCCAGCTTAAACATAAAGAAAACTTTATGACCTAAACTACAAGAAAAGAAAGAAGGAAAAAAAATTATAAGAGAAAAAAATTGAAAACCTTACAAAAAACACTTTCCTTCTCCCCACCACCAAAATTTCCCAATCCGATACATTCCCCCAAAATCACCAACTGCCCAGTCTGGCACCACCCTTTAGAATACTCAAACTTCAGTCCATGAAGAGGAGAGGAGTCTTTCTTGCACCATAGGCTTCCCCTGGAAACACGCTGAAACCTTGTGTGCTTCCATGTCACTCGGCACCGCCCAGAAAGTCCTTTTGCCACTTATGACATCTTCCTTCCATGCCCAGTGCTCTCACCACTGTGCATGGACCAGAGCTGCTTTTAGGGTTGTCTTTTAAGGATGCCTTTTCTCACTCCAAAAAGGCACAGTCTCTGCTTTGGGACATCTGTCCCCCCCCATTTTTTTCCAACCCCCTGGGGCCGAGGGGTCCCCACAATGAACCCTCCTGGTTCTGAGGCACTGCCTCTCCCTAAGTGCAGTCTCTGTGTCACAGGAATAAAACTGAGTCTATGGCTACACAAGAAAAGTCCAGCCAAAAGGCCACTCCAATCATCTCTCCCCACTCAGTCAGGCTTCTTCACATCCTTTGGGCCAGGTCCTTGTCTCATCTCATCTCTTATCTCCCTTCTTATTCAGCTCCGAGGAGGATCAGCATTTTTGCGAGGTCCCAATCATGAAAGAAAGGGTTAAAAATTCAGTCTCTGCCTGTCCCAGAGCTCCGGCACTCCCACACTCGCTGCTGCTCCAGCCGGCACCTCCTCGCTGCATTCCCCCCCCCCTTTTTCCTCCTGGGCTGGCCGCTATCAAATTCAGACGCTGGCTCTCCTCTCTCTCTCTCCTGGGGGGAATATGGCTGCCTGATGGCTGTCTCTTGGGGCTCCTCCACCCTTCCATCCTCAAGGGCCTCCTCACCCCCCCATCTCTGTCCAGGCCCAGGCCTACCACATGGCTGCCCCTCCACCGCCCAGCAGCAGCGGCTGGACAGGGGAAGGGCGATCCGACCTCCGTCCCTCGAAGTCCCAAGAGAGCTTCCCAGGGCTGAAGCTCTGGTTTTAACCCCTGTGTGTTCTTGGAGGTGTGTCCAAACCCAACTGGCCACACCAAGTGCCAATATCAAAATCCGAGCACCCATTGGTTTGACCACAGCATCCCAGAATTCCCACTTCTTCCTGGTCAAACCACCACAGTGTCTCTAAGAAACTCCTGGCAGTTTCCACAGGAATGTGCGGTTCATTTGCAGGGTGAGAAGGAAGGTCATCTTCTAAAGGACTTGGGCTTTGACAGAGTTTCCATTCCCAGTCCTGCTTGTAGCTGGAAAGGCACAAAGCAATTTCCTCTTGCTTCGACACAATTTAAAATAACGATATTGGAAACAATCCCCAAAAACTTTTTAAAAAGACTGCTGAGGTCAGTAGTGCCATCAGCACATTTACAAAGTAAACAAATGAGTTCTCTTCCAAAAGATCGGTTACCTCTTAATTCAAAGTTAGAGAAGATTTTTCACTGCACACTTGGGTTTTGTTTTTATCTTTCACATTTTATATAGTTTTTTATTACTTTTTCCTTTTTTTTCCTTTAAATAGAAAACATGTCCTACAAAAGGAATGTCCTTTGCTCCTGGTTCCCGTGTGGAGCAGCTCCCTTCCTGCTGGATGAGCTGCTCAGGCAGAGCCCGGCAGCTCCTGGCCCTGCAGGGCTGAGGCTTTTCCCCGTTGCTGGGCACAGACTGATGGAGCAGCACTGCTGAACACTGGGGCACACAGAGGGAGCAGCAGCAGCTGCCTTTGGCCACCTGAGGCTCCAAGGCCCAAACTCTGAGCAGACAGGGCTGGAAGAAACTGGCAGGATCTGATCCCTGACTCTGGGCAGACAGGGCTGCACAAATGACCCCACAGCAGCAGTAGCAGCAGCAGCACATGGAGCTGCCTGTCAGCACAGCCCCTGCCCCTCTTCCCTCCTGTGGGCAGCGGTGTCACAGCAGCCTGAGGCACCTGGGAGCCCCCAGTGCCAGCAGGGACTTGAGATGGCAGCCCTGGGCTCCTGGAGGCTGTGCAAGGAACGGAGCTGGGCACTCCCTGTCCATGGGGAGCTTCCAGATGGAAAAGGCTGCTGTGCCCAGGCAGCTCCAAGGGCACAGAAAGGAGGCTCTGGAGCACTGGATCTGTGCCAGTGCCACAGTCCTGGGCAGCAGCCAGCGAGCCCTGGGGGAACAGAGGGCACAGCAGGAGGGACAGAACCAGGCACGGTCAGAGACTGGGGAGAGCCAGGCACGGGAGGAGGAACAGCTGCTCCCTTGCACTCTTGGAGAAATCTCTTGGCTGGTTCAAAGCACTGAAAGGCGTGAAGGGCAGAAAATGCTCCTGTTTGCACAGCCTCCCCTCTCCGTGTCCCAGAAGGAATTACATGGACTGTGTTCTTCTCTCCGAGTTGTCTCGTTCAGCATGAGCAGCTCAGCACCAGGAGATGAAGAAGCTGAAGCCTCAGGCCACAGAAGCTGGGCAAGAGGGAACTTTTGGAGCAAAGTAATGCTGCTAAAATAGCTCCAGCTAAATGCAGTGGACAGAATCATGGAATCACAGAATCCTTTCTGTTGGAAAAGCCCTCTGAGCTCACCCAGTACAGCTGCTCACCCAGCACTAAACCACGTCCCTGAAGTGCCAAGGCCTGGACACCAGCCCTGAGTGAGGCCTGAACAGCAGACCCTGAGCCAAAGGTGGCCTCTGGATGAACCTTCCAAGCAAAGGTTATCTTTGTATCTGCTCCCTAATGAAATATGCATGGTCATTAGCACTGTGATAGATGTAGCCACTCATTAGTGAAACATGGATTGACCTTTGTGTATTTACAAGTCAGACAAGGCCATGAAATCTGACATCTGGCCTTGTTTGGGGCTGTATGGTCAAAGTCACCTCCCTTGGTTCCTCCTTGAGCCCTGGCCAGGCTTTGGGAGGGACCCAAGAGGAGGATGAAACCAGATGTTGCCGCACTAGCAGTGCTGTCAGTTTGTTCATTCAGCACTGTCAGAGCTGGGCCCTCTCCCAGTGGGGTTGGAGTCTCACCTGGGGCTGGAGGCACCTGCAGGAATTCCCAGTGCCCAGGAGTGGCTCTGCAGCCCTTGGCTGTGACAGCTTCCCCAGCTGCTGTATGGATCTGGGGGATGGTAAAGCCTGAGGGTAAATGCTGCTGGATCTTTGTTAATCACTGCAGGCAATCTTTGATGGGGATGGTTGGGTGCATTGCTGAGCTGCTCCTTTTGTGATTCTTTGCTGCTCTGAACTGCAGGAAATGACACTGATTCCTTCAGTTGGTGTCTGTGTCTTTGGTGCTGACCCTGCCCACTGGTAAAACAAAACTGGCACAGTCTGGCCAGATGACAACAAAATGTCACTTGTTCAGTGTCAATGTGAGGAATCAGTCCCATCAGAAATTCCCAGCTGGGAAGCCCTTCCCTGGAGTTCCCTGGCTCTGGAGTGGGCTGAGGTCGGAGCCCCGTGGGAGCAGTGGGGCAGTCGGGTAAAAGAAGCTGCACCCCTGGATGTCTTCAAATGCATCCAAAAATTTCAAATGGAAAAGGAAAAGACTTTGTGGGTTTGGGCAGGCAAAGATGAATTTGTTAAGAGTACATAGGAAACAGCACCTTCAGAAGGAACAATTATTGTTGGAATGCTCCCACATGGAGCAACAGAAGAAGGTTTTAATCTTGAGCTCAGATGCACTTGTGCAAGTGAAATAGCAATGTAATAAATAACTATATGCATATTTATAGGATAATAAGACCTTCATGTTTATATTTATAGATTTATATTTGTATATTACTATATCTGCATATCTATATATCTATAATTCTATATCAATATGTACATACAAAATAATAATAATGTGAAATAGTGCTGACAGTAGTAATTTGGTAGCTTTAGCTTTGGCTGCTCAGGGATGCAACACTAAATGCCCTAAAGAACAGGATTGGCCTGGACCCTAATGTTAGTGGTCAACTTTGTGAGATTGTATACAATGGAAAAAGGAGGAAGAGAGGAAATTGGCTATTTTTACAGGGCTTGCTGATACTGTGGTGCAGTGTGCTTTGTCTATTCCTCTGAAAAATGCAGTGACATTGCCTGCAGGGTTTTTCATGTACCAGACTATTCACAAGCTGCAGGATTGGTTGAAAGGGTGAAGGGGTTGTTAAAAGAGCAGTTGGAAAAATGAGGAGATGGGAACCTTTGCCCATGGAGAACCCATCTCCCAGATGTGCTCCATGCCTTTAACAATGGCCCATGGGGGAAATGGAACCGCCTGGCTGTGCACAGCTGCCCCCAATTTGCAAATCCAGCCATGGGCAGTGAGACTTGGGCTGCTTGGGAAATTGTTCTGGCTGTGATGGCCCCTGGCAGGGCCAGCCCAGAGGCTGCAGGACTGGGCCTTCATGCATTGGAATTCATTAGGAAAAATTCAAAGCAAATGAGAGCTATCAATACTTAAACAGGAATTCAGATTCCTCCAGGACACTTTGCTTTGGTAACTGCTCCTTTGGAGCTTGGCCTTGCAAAGTGCTCCTTTCATGGCAGGAGGAAATGATGCAGAATATCAAGGAGAAATTACAGTAATTCTGTTAAACAATAAATAACAAGATTGGATTATTCAACCCCATGACAGGGTAGCACAATTATTGATCTTGCAGTTTTAAGAATGATTGTGAAAAAAGGAGATCCACCTCCAGTCACCACCGTTTGTGGAGATAAAGGGTTTGGATCCAGCAGCCCTAATAATGGAGCCAGAGTGTGAGTCCGGAGGCCAAGTGGCCCTCCCAAGGCAGCTGAAGGAGCAGCTCCTAGGAAAGACAACTCTGAGTCCTGAACCCTGGGCAGGAACAATGGGAATGTGTCCCTGCAGCCAAGGATTCTGTGTCAGGAGAAACTGACAGGATATTGCTTTACACATCCTGCCAGACGAAATCTCCCTGTTTGCCCCAAGGGCCCCTTTGGAAAATGCTCTAATCCACGGGGCTCCATGTGAAGGCTGCTATGACACTGAGGGACTTGCACAAGTATTCCATCCAGGAACCTGGGTGCCCCTCAGGGACTGGGACCCGGCCCCTTCCAGCCAGAGGGGAAAGGTCCTCCCCAGGCCTTGTTAGCCACAGACAGCATGGAAAAGCTGAACAGCAAAGGGCCTCGGGGCATTATTCTGGAATTAAAAAGGTGCTAGCTCCGTGGACAACAGAATTCTTGTTCCTAATTGGAATGAGATTGAGAAAAAAGAATGAAGAATGGTGTCACTAAAGTACTACTGATGTCTGTAAGGTGTACCTTGATAGTCAGCCAGAATCTTTGTCTGCCACAAACACCTCTAGTGTTTCACCAAGGGATTGGTCATCAAAACGTGATAATGGGTTATGATGGATTGCTGAGCTTCTTTTGTAATTCTTCGCTAATGATGATGTACTTTGCTGAGCTTATCCTTTTGTCAATCTTTGCAGCTGTGCATGATATAAATGACACAATTCCTTAAGTTGGTGTCTGTGTCTTTGGTAGTGACCCTGCCCACTGGTGAAACAGGGCCCCTCTTGCCTAAGTAAGAAGGGGAAGGCAAAAGCCCTCCCTCCAAAATTCCCCCCTTCCTCCTTGTTCCCCCCTTCACACACTGAGCATGATGTGCTCTGCTCTGGGGTATGCCCGGGGTCAGTTGGGGTCCCCTGTCCTGGCTGTGTCCCCTGCCCAGCTCCCCCGCAGCCCCAGCCCCTCCCCAGCGTGGCTGGACAAGGGGCAGGACAGGCCTTGGCTGTGCTGCAGCTCAGCAAGAACAAAACCATCTCTGCGTGCTCAGCCCTGTGCTCAGCACCCGGCCCAGCAGTGTCTCAGTGCCAGGGGCTGTGCCCTCAGTCCCTGCCAGGGGTTTCCATGGCAACTGCCAGGCCAGGTGACCCAGGTGTCCTGCTTAGTGCTGGTTGCCATGGAAACAGTGCCCAGCCCTGCCCCTTTCTGTCGGGGTGACCTGGTCTTTGGCCCTGGCAGTGCCGTTGGCTTCTGGTTCCTGGTGCCTGAGTGGCCAGCGCGGCACAGGGCAGGTGGCCATGGCACAGCCCCCAGCAAGGGATTCCCTCTGGCTCTGGGCACTGACACCAGCCCTGAGCAAGGGGCCAGGGAAGATTTCCATGGCCACCAACCATCACAGCGGCTCCGGGCATTGGTTGCCATGGCACCAAACCAAGGACCGGGTCCCCGTGGCCGATGCCATGGCGCCTGGTGGCACCAACGAGTGTCACTGCAATTGTACCTGGAACAGCCCTGGCACTGCTTTGTCCTGAGGGTTGCCATGGCAGCTGAGAACAGCAGCAGCTGGTGCTCTGCAAGGGCCCTGGGGCAGACGGGAAGGAGCAGCAGAGCAGGGGCTGATCCATCCCCAGTGCGCTGGACAGCCCGGGGCATTGTCCCAGAGTGTCCTCATGGAGTTGCCAACAACATCCCCCCTCTGCAGCCCTGGCCTCTCCCCCAGCTCACACAGGTTCCCCATCCTTGCAGGCACAGACACAGCAGTACTGGCTCAGGAGCCCCTGTTTGCATTGCACAGAGCAGGGGGAGCACCCCCATGCTGTTGGAGTGGGGATATGAAGCTGAGGGAGTGCAAATGCCATCAGCCCCTGGGGCCAGAAAGGGCTGCGGGACACCAGGGAAACCACTCAGCTTTGTCCTGGCGTCTGCAGTCAGCCAGAAAGTTTGTTCCCATCAGCTGGGAGTTTCCTGTCCCACTGCAGATGCTGTTGCTCAGAGCCAGGGCTGCCTGGCAGCCACCCCCAAACTGCCCTGAGCATTTTCTGGGCTTCACCTTTGCTTTCTTTCCACTTCCCTTTTATGAATTTCTTCCTATTGCCCACCCCTGTTCCCTCCCCTGCAAACAGCCCATCCCTGTTTGCCCTTTCCTCTGTGGCCCCACTCCCCATTGCAGTTCCTGACTTGGCCCCATGGGAACGTCCCTTGGGCAGCAGGATCATCCTAAAAGTGCTGCAGGAATTGTCTGCAGGCTCCTGCAGTGCCTCGTGCTGCTCCCTTGCCAGAGGCACCCCAGGCCAGGGGGGCACACCTGGGCTGCTCTGTCTGGCTCTGGGGCTCCCTGTTCTGGGCAGTGAGGACGAGCTGCAGAGGCTCTGCAGGACTGACAGGATGGGCTTTGGGGCTGGCAGGAGAAGCTGAGGGACCTGGGCTGCTGGAGCTTCTGAAGAGGAGGCCCAGGGCTCCTCCTACAACTGTTCCAAGGGTGGTTTCAGAGAATCCCAGAATCAGCAAGGGTGGAACAGGCCATGGAGATCATCAAGTCCACCCTCTGCCCTGACACCATCTTGTCTCACCTGACCCTCCTCCAGGATAAACAACCCCAGCTCCCTCAGCTGCTCCTCAAAGCTCTTGTGCTCCCTCCCCAGCCTTGTTGCCCTTCTCTGGACATGCTCCAGCCCCTCCATTTTCTTCCTAAACTGGGGGCCCCAGAACTGGACACAGCACTCAAGGTGCTGCCCAAGCACTGCTGAGCACAGGGGAAGAATCCGAATCCCTGCCCTGCTCCTGCTGGCCACACCATTCCTGATCCAGGCCAGGAGCCATTGGCCTTCTTGCCCACCTGGGCACACTGCTGCCTCATCTCCAGGCTGCTGTCCTTCAGTCCCTGCAGGTCCCTTTCTGCCTGGCTGCTCTCCAGCCACTCTGTCCCCAGCCTGTAGTGCTGCAGGGGTTGTTGTGGCCAAAGTGCAGGACCCAGCACTTGGACTTGTTAAACCTTGTTGGATTTGGGCCCTGGATCCAGCCTGCCCAGGGCCCTGTGCAGGGCCCTCCTACCCTCCAGCAGATCCACACTCCCAGCTATCTTGTTGTCACCATGGTTCTATGAGGCCTTAGAGCATCCAATTGGTCTCCATGATTCTATGAGGCCTCCCAGTGTCACAATGTCCCTTTGGTTCCATGGGACCCCTTGCTGTCACAAAGTCCCTTGGATCCTTGGGCCCCACAGTGTCACAACGGACGTTGGTCCCCCAAGGCTCTTCAGTGTCACAATGGATCCATGGTTCCATGAGGTCTGGCAGTGCAGCAATGCTCTCCTTGGTTCCACAGTGTCACAATGGTCTCTTGGCCCCGAGGGCCACCATGGTGTCAAACATGTTTCCTTCATTCCATGCGTCCCCCAGGAGCACCACTGGCCCCTTGGTTCCATGGGGCCCTGCAGTGTTACAATGGCCCCATCCTGACACCAGGTCCTGCTCTGTCACAATGCTCTGCATGGTTCCACAAGGCCCTGCAGGGTCACAATGGCCTCTTGGTTCCATGAGGCCTCAGAGTGCCACAATTATTTCCTTGGTGCTGCAGTGTCGCAATGGGGCCCTGGTGACACAAGATCCTGCAATGTCACCAGGGACCCTTGGTTCCATGGGGCATCACTGTGTCACAATTGTTCCCTCAGTTCCCAGAGTCCTTGCAATGGAGCAATGGCCCCTTGATTCCATTGTCCCCAGGGTCTCCTTGGTTCCACAGCGTCACAATGGCCCCTTGGTTCCACAAGGCCCTGCAGTGTCACAGTGGCCTCTGTGGTTCCACCAGGACCCAGACTGTCACAATGGACTCCTTGCTTCCATTGAGCCCCACAGTGTCACCATGGCTGCCTGGCTCTGTGCTGCCATGTCATACACAGTGTCACCATGGTCCTCTTTGTGCCACCAGGCCCTGCAGTGTCACAATGGCCCCTTGCTTCCCCAGGGCCCTGCAGTGTCACAATTGTCAGAGAACCAACCAGGCTGCAAAAGACCTTGGAGAGCATCCAGTCCAACCTGGGACCCAACACCACCTTGTCACCCAGACCATGGCACTCAGTGCCACATCCAGTCGGTTCTTAAACACTTCCAGGGACAGTGACTTACCCAGCTCCCTGGGCAGCCCTTTCCGATTCCCAATCAGCCTTTGTGTGGAGAATATTTCCTAATGTCCAGCCTAAATTTCCGCTGGTACAGCTGAAGGCTGCGTCCTGTTGTCCTGTCACTGTTCCCTGGGAAAAGAGCTCAACCCTCACCTGGCTGCACCTTCCTGTCAGGGAGTTGTAGAGAGTGATGAGGTCTCTCATGAGCCTCCGCTTGTCCATGATAAGCAACCCCAGCTCCCTCAGCCACTCCTCACAGAACCTGTGCTACAGACCCCGCCCCAGCCTTGCTGCCCTTCTCTGGAAACGCTCCAGCCCCTCCATGTCCTTTCTCAATTGAGGGCCCAGAACTGGGCACAGCGCTCGAGGTGCTGCCCAAACAGTGCTGAGCACAGGGGAAGAATCACTGCCCTGGTCCTAAGTGTAAATGTTCACAAGGGTCCCAGGATGAGGGAAGTGATGAGAATATTGACTCCATGTTTCAGAAGGCTGATTTATTATTTTATGATAGATATTTTATTTAAAAAAACTATACTACAAGAATAGAAGAAAGGATTTCATTGGTAGGTTAGAAAGTAAAGGAATGGAATGATAAAATCTTGTAACTGACCAGAGTACCAACACAGCTGGACCTGTAATTGGTCATCAAGTAGAAACAATTTAACCGGCTGGGTAAACAATCCTCGAAATCACATTTCAAAGCAGCAAAACATGGAGAAGCTGAAGCTTTACGGCTTCTCAGGAGAAAAGATCCTGGTCTGATGGTCCTGCTGGCCACACAGTTCCTGATCCATAGGAGTGCCCAGGGTTGGATGAGGGAAATGGTGAGGAGGGGGTGGGGATAAAGTCTAGTTGATTATCAGCCATGAAGGGTCTTGATCTTCTTATCTATTCAGGCTACATTAGAAGTTGCAGGGGGTCAATACCAATTGGACATTGCTGATACCAAATTATAAACAGAAAAAGAAAACAGGAGAAAACAATTCTCTCTGCTTTTTTTTCCAATATAGCAGATCCACTTTGAATAGACTTCTAAAAAATCTTTAATTAACCACAGAAGAACTGAAAACTTGAATTATTCCCATGGGCTTTTCTTGTTTGAGTATTTTGAACAAATGTTTATGAGCCTTTTTCAGTGAATTTGTGAACTGAAGAGCTCAAGAAAGAAGAGGCCTCTTATTGGAATAGGAATCCCAATATTACCAGTTAGATTGTGCCTGGGCCAGTCTGACCCTTGCTGCTGGGCCAAAGGCAGCAACTGCGGTGTATCACCCCAGAGATACCTTGGCTTGCTGGAGATTGCAGCTGGGCACTGAACAAGTCCAGGCTTGTTAGAAACCCCGTTTACCTCAGGAGGAGAGCTTCAGGCGATGGTGAAGAGAAAAGGGAAATGGTTCTGCTGGAGGGTTTAATGTCCAGAGGTTTATTCCATGGTTACAGAAGTCTGAACGTGAGCAACTGCTCCAACAGAATCCCCACCGCATGGTCTGATCACCTTTTTAAGCTCAGGGACAGGGGAAGGGGAGGGAACAGGTGAGCCACCCAACCAGGTGAGAGGGGCAGGGTCCCAGGGGGGGAGGACACCTAGACAGGCCAATGACCCCTGGGCCTGAGGGGCATCCTTTGAACTTGACCAACCACACGATGTCTTGCTGGAATGTTAAACCTGATTGACAGCCCAGCAGGGGGTGAGGGGGGAAGGGGAAGAGAGGTATTGGCACACCTGGGGAAGGAAGTTTACAACACACTGCAACAGCCTCTGAAGTAGGAAAAGTCATCAGCAACTTCCAGGTGGATGAAGGTCCATCCCCATCAGAGCAGCAATGAACAGGAATGGGCACAGCTTGGTGGTTGCCCCAGCTTTGGCATGGGCCCTGGGCCTGGAGCAGAAGCAGCTCTTGAGGGCCCAAGACCGGGGCTCTTGTGCTGTCCTGAGCAGACGGGATGGCAGCAGGGGCTGCAGAGCTCCCAGCACCTCAGGCAGAGGGGAGCAGGGCAGCCAAGGAACCTCCTTTGGCCTTGGCCAAGCACCTTCCCCCATGGCTGGGGCTGAGTCCTGTGGCAGCTGCAGCTGCTGCTGTGCCCTTGCCAGGGGCTGAGGCCATGGGCCAGTGCCCAGAGCAGCCTGGCCTGAGCAGAGCTGTGGGGCTAGAGCCAGCTGGGCTGGGCTGGGCCGGGCAGGAGAGAGGCCCTTGGTGCTACCCAGAGCTCAGGGCAGCTGGCAGAGCTTGCAGGGAGCTGGGCTGGTCTCAGAGAGCCTGACCCAGAAACCATCAGTGTCCATCTCAGCCTGGCTGAGCGTGCAGGGCCAGGACTCAGGCCAGGCCTTGTGGGGCAGGGCCAGTGCCTGTGCAAGGCATTGCAAACAGGCAAGTGGCCCAGAGAGGAGGCTGCTCTGTGCCCTTGGTGGCATGGACAGAGCAGGGAGGGGGCCAAGGACATTTGTCAGCGCCAGCCTCTGTCCCCAGCTCTTGGCAGCCCTGGCTGCTGAGCCCAGTTTTGGCCTGGGCTGAGTTTGGCTGTGGCCCAGCTCTATGCTCCTGCAGGGCTCAGGGCTTGTTCCCAGCCATGGCCAGCCCTGGCGGCCTCTCTGCTGGCCCAGAAACCGGCAGAGCCTTGGGCAGGGCTGTCTGTGCAGCCCCACAGGTGCCACAGGCTCTGCAGGAGCTGGCAGAGGCTGCCCAGCAGGGAGGCCATGGGGCACAGAGCCCCAAGGCTGCTGTGGGCACCATGGCACAGGGGCTGTTCCCAGCCGCAATGCTCCTGGCCTGGGCTGGGCCTGCACAGGGGCTGGGCCACCATGGCTGGGCCAGCACAGGGCCACAAAGGGGCCACGCAGCCGCTGCCGGGGCTGACAGCAAGGCCAGGCACACACAAGAAATTGCTGAGCATGGCCTGTGCTGACCAGGGCTGCCTGTGCCAAAGGCAGAGCTCAGCTGCCCTTGGTGGCGGTAGGAACAGTACAGAGCCCAAAGAGCCTACATGGCTGTGCTGGAGACCAAGGCTGCAGGAGGGAGACCAAGGCTGCGGAATGGGGACGGCATTGAATTCCAGCACACACCTCAGCTCTCTGATGATCCCAGCACCATGCTGGGCCCTGTTTCAAACTGGAGCAGAGCAGATGTTGATGGGACAGGGGTCCTGCAGGGCTGTTGGGGACCTGCAGCTTGCAAGGTGCTCTGCTCTCCCTCAGATGCTCTTGGAGAGATCCAATCCCAGCTGGGCACCTTAGGGCACAAGTGACACTGCCTGTTCATGGGCACACAGCTGATGTCTGCCTGGAAAATGGGCACAGGTTTTAATACCTGTTAGTTTCATAATATTCAAGCAAATTTTTATTATCTGGGTCATTTGAGTACTTTTAAGAAATGGCAAAATTTTCCCACCAGGAACAGGAATTTCCTGGATCTACAGGATTGTTCTACTCATGGCAGGAGAAGAAATACTGATCTTCCCCTCAACCTTTGTCACCAACATTCAGTGCTCCTGTTGAAATGACCATGTCAAATTAAATCTCTTCATTTAGAGCAGCTGGATCTGTCATTCCTGTTGCTCCCAGATTTCCTCCTTCAGCTGTTCTCTGGTCATTCCAATGCATCTCCCTGGACTGGCTTCATGCTTTGAGCTTCAGGGACTTTCCAAATCTTTCAGAAGTTTAAATAACTCCTTAGTCAGTATCTTAGTTGTAGTTTACGTTTTATATCACCTCTTCTTATGTGTTTGTCTAAAATCATTCCTGTATGGCCATCTCTTGCGGATGCTGCACATGTGAGATGTTGCTGGGATGTCACAAGGGTTCAGGGAAGGGTTTTGAAGCTTCTTAAATTTTATCGTGTTTACATTTTTCATGCTGGCTGTGTAGAGAATCCTTTCTGTGCTTCTGAGTCTCACAAGTTCCTGGCCCCTCAAAGGACACAAACCTGATGGGTTGTGGTTCCCCCTCCAGTGGCTGCACTTGGACTTTTCCTCCATAGCCAGAGCAGAGCTCCCTTGTCCCAGAAAGTCCCTGGCAATGCAGGGATGAAAAAAACAGGACAGGCTGTGGGGATCAGGGGCAGGGCAGAGCCAGGGAGAAGAATGACTTTTGCATTTGTTGGAGCTGTGCCTTCCCTTGGCTTTGTTGGCTGACAATGAATGCATATCCCTCTGTGTCTTGGGCAGCTCCTTCTCCAAGGAAAGCAGGTGGGAGTTGGAGCCAAGGAGCTGAACCCTGAAGGTGCAGCCTGGGCTGGAGGCAGCTCAGATTTGCACAAGGCTGCTCTGAGTGCCAGGGCTTGGATGGGGGAAATGGTGGGGTGGGGGTAGGGACAGAGTGGGATTGATTGTCAGCCATGAAGGGTCTTGATTTTCATATCTCTTCAAACTGCATGAGGAGGTACTTGGATTCAGTGTCAATTGGAGATTGCACATATCAATGTATTAACAGGAAAAAAAAATACAGAACTTAAAAAATCTTTTCACCTGTCTTTTTAAATACAGCATATTCACTTTGAATAGGCTTCTAAAATCCGCCCGACTAACCACAAAAGATTTGAAAATTAAAATCCAATTATTCTCAGAGGCTTGGCTTGTTAAGGTGTTCTGAATGTTAATGAGCCCTGCCACACTGAATTCCTAAAATGAAGAGCTGAAGGCTGAACAAGCCTCTGGAGCAGTGAAATTCAGCAGTAGCCTCCAAGTTGCTGAGGATGTCAGCAGCCCCCACTGAGGCCATCCCTGCCCAGAGACTGTGGGGGAATGGGCAGACAAGGAGAGCATCACTGGGGCTGGGGCAGCACAACTCAGAGGCACCAGCGGCTCCAGCTGGGAAATGGAGTGTGGAATGTGGCTGGGAAAGCCCTTCCTGGGCTGTGCCAAGCAGGACAGACAAGCCCTGACTCCCATCCCCCAAACTACTCTCTCAAGGAGACATTTAAAAGTAATTACAATTGTTTCTCTACCCCGAGTTGGACACACTGGAGAAATACTGACAAGAAATCATCAAGATCTCAAAATAACAAAACAGCCTTTACTGGGAACTTTAGAGAATCAGAGAAAGTTGGCAAATTGTTAAATGCCACATTCAAATCAGTAAACAACACTTCTCAAAGCATTACCTTGGCATATTCATTTTCATAAACTCTAAGCCTGTTCAATTTTAAGTTAATTTAAAATTTGGAAGAGGACAGAAATAGAAGAAGACACTGAGTGCAAAAAATAGACAAGATACAGAGAAGCACACACACACCTACCAACTCCTGCATTCCAGCAGTGGTCAGACCAAAAATTCCAAGAGGAGGTAGGGTCAAGATGTGTGCTTGTCTTGTGGTCAGCCTTCAATACCCCTTGGTCTTCCTGGGCCCTTCGCACAGGTGGGGCTTGGGCTTATTTGGTCCCTCAGGAGCTGGGCTGGGGGCTGCAGAGGTGGCTGCGGAGCATTGCCTGTGCTGTGCCAGGGACTGGCAGACACTGCTGGGCTGGGATAGAGGCTCTGGGGGGATTGGGGTCACAGGGCAGGGCAGTGCTGGGGTTCCAGGGCAGGGCAAGGCTGGACCTGACCCTTTCCCCCCCACATATGAAATGTTTTGTGTCAACAATCTCCTCCAGTCTCTCACAGTAAGGCAATGTTGGAGATGAAATCCCAATTCTGGCCATGGGCACCTGGCTGAGAAGGAAAATTCTTTTCCATAGGCAGGAAAGCACAGAACTCCAGTGTTTGGAGAGCCTCACTAGGCTAAGGCCAGCCAGACTTGTCAGGAATGGGAGATTTGGTCTGGGAACACTCTTTGGACATAAGGAGTTTTGGAGGCGCGAACCCAGTCTTGGCCATGAGTGTCTGGAGAAGCAGGACAGTTCTTTCCCATAGGAAGGAGAGCACAGAGCCTTCCCAAATGTTTTGGAGACAGATGAGAGGTGACCTTTGTGAAACCATTGCCAGCCAGACTTGTTTCAGCAATATTCCTATAGGAACGATCCCTGGATATAAGGAAATTTGGAGGTGAAATCCCAATTCTGGCCATGGATGCCTTGAGGAGAAAAACAGTTATTTTCCTTTGGGAAGGAAAGCATGGAGCCCCAGTGTTTCAGCAGCAGATGAGGAGCAACCCTCAACATGCCAAGGTCAGCTGGACCAGTCAGGCAGTCCACAGGGGGTCCAAGTCAGCCAGAACTGTTCTGCGTTCCCTTGGTTTTATGGGGCCCCACAGTGTCACAATGGACCCTTGGTTCGATGGGGTCCCAGAGTGTCACAATGGTCCCTAGGTTCCAAAGGCCCTGCAGTGTCACAATGTTGACACTCACTGTTTCCATGAGGCCTTGCAGTGTCACAATGGTGTCCCTGGTTCCACAGGCCCCACAATGTCACTTGGCTCCTCTGTTCCATGAGCCCTGCAATGTCACAAGGGACCTTTGGACCCTGGGCGTTTGCAATATCACCATGATCTCCTTTGGCTCCACAGTGTCACAATGAATGACTGGGGCCCCTTCTGTGTCACCCTGGAGCTTTGGTTCCATGCAGCCCTGCAGTGTCACAATTGAACCCTTGGTTTGATGGTTCTACAATGTCCCCATGGCCCCTTGCTTCCATGCAGCCCTCCAGTGTCACAAAGGCCTCTTGGTTTCACGAGGCCCCACAGTATCACAATGGTCCTCTTGGTTCTGTGGGGACCCCCAGGGTCACAATGGTCTCACTGGTTCCATGAGGCCTCACAGTGTCACAATGCTTTGCTTATTCCATGAGGCCTCATAGTGTCACAATGGTCTCCATGATCCCATGAGTCCCCTCAGGGTCACAATGGTCTCCTTGGTTCCATGGTGTCTCCACAGTGTCACAGTGGTCCCTTGGTTCCATGAGGCTGTGAAGCATCCTAATGGCCTCCCCACAGTTTGATGAGGCCTTGCAATGTCACAATGGACCTTTGGCTCCATGGGGCCTCACAGTGTCACAAAGGCCCCTTGGTCCCATGACACCCCAAAGTGTCACAATGGCCTCCATGGTTCCATGAGGCCCCACAGAGTCACAATGGACCCTTGGTTTGACAGGGCCTCTAAGTGTCACAATGATTCCTACATTACGTGGAGCCACACAGAGTCAGTACGGTCCCCTTGGTTCCATGAGGCCCAGCAATGTCACAGTGCTCTCCATGATTCCGTGAGGCCCCACAGTGTCACAGTGATCCCTTGGTCTCACAGGGCCCCACATTGTCCCAATGGTCCCTTGGTCTCACAGGGCCCCACAGGGTCACAATGGTCCCTTGGTTCCACAGGCCCTGTGCTGCTGCATTTCCTCTCCCCTTCTCAGACCGCCCTGCCAGCTGCGAAATGCTCCTTGGGGCTCGGCCTTGGCCAACAGCCCCTGGGCTCAGCTCCTCTGCAGCTCATCACAAACACTGTCTGCCCAAGGCACTGCTGCTGCCCAACCAGCTCCTGGTCCCTTTAGCAGCAGCCCTGAGAACTGTTTTTGTTCCCTCCGTGGCACAAGATCCCTGTTCTCACCATGCCAAACAAAGCTGTTGGTGCCAAGTGCAGCCAGGATGAGCCATTGCTGGGACTGAAGCCCCTCTCGTGGGGCCCTGCAAACAGCGCTCCAAAAGGAGCCCTTGGAGCTCTCCTGGACCAGCGACTCCCTCTGAGTGTGGCCTCTCCCAGCCAGGAACTCTCCCGTTTGCTGCACTCAGGGATCCTGAACAGCCACAGAGCCTGGGCCGATCCCCCCACTCCTCCAGGCTCAACCCTTCACCCGCTGGGGAGATGCCAAAGGATCCACAAGGACCATTGCCTGCCCTCAGGGGAATTTCTCACAGGTGCCTTGCACTGACTCTTTGTGTCTGTGTGCACACAGGAGTGCCTGTGCTGGGGAAATGTGGCAGAAATGCTGCTCTCTGAGGGGTTTAAGTGCCTTGGATAGCTGAGGCAGTTAGGCCTGTAAGTGAGGCTTGGTCATGAGGTCTAAGCTAAGTTAAATGCTTCTAAGCGTTGTTCTTTTGCTAAGTTGCTAAGTTAAATTTTAGTTATTACCTAAGTAAAATATCAAGTGTTATTCCTCTGTTAAATTGCAAAGTCATAGGTTTTAAGCTAGGTTAAATACTATTAAATGCGGTTCTTTTGCTAAATTGTGATGTTTGGAGCATCAGTTAAGGTCAAGGTATCAATTAAGTCCTGTGAAGTTTGACCTCTGTTAAGCTTTTGGGTTGTATTCCTTTTATCCTTGCCCTCACTGTCCTTGTGTCACACACCCACAGGGACAGTTCTCCGTTAACTTCTGCTTTGATTGCCTGGATTTTGTTAGGTTTTGTTGTTGCTTTGTTTCCTTGGTGTGCCTGAAGTGTCCACTCAGGAGCTGAGTGGCTCTTGCCAAGGAACTTTGTGTTGCTGTTGCTTAATATTAAATTTGGGTTTTGCTGCTCCCTTGCTGGGGATTTTGCAGTACTCTCAAGGCCTCGTTCGTAACAGGGTGAAGGAGCCCTGGCCCAGGCACTGGCCCTGGGGGACACGGGGCTGCTGACGGGGGGTCCCTGTCTGTCTGTGCCACCCCCAGGACCCTGGCCCCCTGTCCCCGTGTCAGGATCTGGGGTCGATCTCGTGGAACATCCTCTGGGGGAGGCTTCGGAGCCGGGGGCGGGAGGACCCATGGGGACAGGGAACCCCCTGTGCATAAGCAGGGTTGGACTGCTCTGGGTGGAGCTGTGAGGGGGGCTGGGACAGAGTGACCTCACACAGCCCCTGTGATGTCACACGGCCAGCTGTAATTTCACACAGCCCCTGTGATGTCACACTGCCTCTGTGATGTCACATAGCCCCTGTGTGATGTCACACAGCCCCTGTGATGTCACACTGCCACTGTGATTTCACACAGCCATCTCTGTGATGTCACAAAGTCCCCTGTGATGTCACATTGCCTCCTTTGATGTCACACAGTCCCCTATGATGTCACACACGGTCCCCTGTGACACAGCTGCTCTGCGATGTCACAGAAGACTCTGATGTCCAAGAGTCAAACTGCGATGTCACAGTTTGTTCTGTGATGTCACACGCTGCTCTATGACGTTACATAACCACCCGGTGATGTCGCAACCCACTTCCTCATGTCACAGAGCCACCCTCTATGATGGTAAGATCTGCTCTATGGCCTCACGCTATGATGTCACAGACAGTTGTGTGATGTCACAATCCCCTCGCTGATGTCTCAAAACCCTCTCTGTGATGTCATACTGACACTCTGTAAGGTCATAGCACACACTTTGATCTCACAGCCAGCCCATGATGTCATACAGCCATGCCATGATGTCACAGCCTGCTCTGTGATGTCCCAGAATCCCCTCTGTGATGTTAGAGCTGCTCAATGACCTCACACAACAGTCTTTGATGTCAGAGCCCAATCTTTGACCTCACACAGCCCACTCTGTGCTCTCACACAGCCGCTTTCTGACATCACAGCCGCTCTGTGGCTCTGTGACACAGCCACAGAGGTGCTGCTGTGACACAGCCCCCTCTGGGACATGCCACAGCCCCTGCCAGTGCTGAGCCCCTGTGAGCTCTGTCTGTGCCCTGCTGTTGTCCCTGAGGGGCCCTGGCAGTGCCCCAGCCCTGCTGGGCTGTGCACAGGAGCTGCTCCTGGCCAGAGCTGTCTCTCTGCAGCACTGCCCTTGCCAGGAGCTGCCTCTGGGCCAGGAGCCCGGCCCAGCTCACCAGCAAAGACAGCACAAGGACTTTAATGAGCCTCTGGAGCTTTGGTGCTCTTTGCATCAGACCCAGTCCATCAGAATGTGCTCAAAGAACTTCTCAAGAACTCAATGTAAGATTGAAACACTGAAGTTTCTTGTATTTTCAGTAGATCTGTGTAGGGCACAAGACTGTCAAAAGTGTCCCCATGTTCAAGGTAGAGGAGAGAACTGGTTGCAGTGATGACGGCTGGGGACAAACAAGGGAAAGGTGTCTCTGCTGCTGAGCACACCTGCGCCTCTGTCCCTCCAGGTTGTCGGCATCCCCTGGCTGCCCCACCTGTCTGGGCCCTTCCTTTTCTGACAGCTCTGCCTCCTGCCTGCCTCTGCCTGCCCACACAAAGCTTTGGGCTGCTCCAGGCTCCTGCTGGGGGACATGCTGCCCTGGCAGGGAAATTCCTTTCTCCTGGTGTCCATTCTGCACCTCCCCAGCTGCTCTTGGTGGCATTGTTTCCTTCTCATGCTTATATCCTCTATGAAGAAAAGTTCCAGAATCTCTGAAACCACCCTTCAATCCCTCTCTGGCTACTCCTGTTCTGTCCTCAGTCTCCACACCACTGACCTCAGAGCCCTCAGCCTCTCACTTCTGGTTATGTGATGAGGCCTCCAAACTCTGTCTTGGGAGATTTTGTGTCCTCTCCAAGGTCTGTGAGAATAGAAAAATAGTGGTCAAAGTTATTTTCTCCCAAAACTTGCAGTGACAGAAAAAGGGTCAATATCTCTATACTGAATGAGGGTGGGTTTACATTTGTTAGAAAATGAAATATTTTAGTTATGAGAAAGTGAGACGGAGTGGGGATCCATTCTGAATTAGGTGAAGTGCCTGGAAGAGGTGAGAGGTCTGTAGGGCCAAAAGCTGAAGGAAAGGCCACATTCCAGAGACAGCAAGGAGACAGAGAAAGAAAAACAGAAATTACCGCAAGGTCGATCTGCCCCAGACCTAGGAATTCCTCTGATAAAGAAGAACTAATGCTAAATGTCACGCGGAATGAATATGTATGAACTTATTGTGAAACTGTATGCATATGCATTTGGGAGGGGGATAAAAGACGACCTGAGGTCTTCAGAGGTACGCATGCCTTGTTGGGGGACTTGCGTCCGGCGCGTGTCGTAAATAAACATACCGGGCTTTACAACTTTTATAAAGTTGTGAGGTTTCTTCTTTTCTCCGCAAAACATTATGGCGAGCCAAGCCAGGAGTTCTCTGTCCCCGCAGGGGCAGGAGGGATAGACGGACCTCCAAGGCGCGCCCTAGGATTTTTTTCCTGGTGGGGCTCCGCTCGTCTCAACTTGCCACCTGCGAGGACAGACAAGGACCTGCTGGCCTGCGGAGGAAGATACGGTATGTACTGAGGGGCCCCTGGGGGAGGGAAAGGAGAGCAAGAGAGTAAACCACCCGGAGACGTCTGGGTTCAGCTGATGGAGCAGCTGTATTAGAGACGGGGTTCATCGTTCTGATAGAGCAGACCGCTAGTGGCTCTGGGGGTGAGCTGGGTGAACCCGTGTATGTGTGTTGGGGGTTCATAGTTCTGATAGAGCAGAACCGCTAGAGGCTCTGGGGGTGAGCCGGGTGAACCCGTGTATGTGTGTTGGGGGTTCATAGTTCTGATAGAGCAGAACTGCTAGAGGCTCTGGGGGTGAGCCGGGTGAACCCGTGTATGTGTGTTGGGGGTTCATAGTTCTGATAGAGCAGAAGTGTTGAGCCCGTGTGTGTTTTATCTGCATGTGTGTGATGTCCGGACACTGTGTTGCTGTATGGTTAATGTGTGCATTGTGTGGTCGGTGCACTGTGTTTCTAATCGTGCAAGTGTATAAGTGTATGGTGTATAAAAGAGAATAAATCTACAGTGTGGGGGGGTCAGTACTACCCATGTTTGAAGCAGCCGAGTGAGGCCTGAGGCGCCGGCTGCAGCAGGCTGCGGGGGCAGGGACAGAAGTGCCCCACAGAGAAGCGAGTGGAAGAATGTCAGTGATGGTACTTATCGTGTTTAAATGTAGTGATTTGTGTAGATCTGGTACATTTTAACCATGAGTATGAGTATGAGCTCAGAGAGTTCCTTTGCCTTGGATGTTTGATTTTGATCTGCAGACTGTATGATGTTATTTTGATTGTGTCCAAGAAAATTGATGTGAGTAAATGCTGAATTATGGTATGCTATGTTGTGTTGAGGAAAGTGAGCACTTTGAGAGATATGCCCTTTCCCAGTGGTTTTGTGTGGTGATTTTCTTCCGCTGCATTGTGGTAATTTGATTCTCAGATTGTATAGTAGTGTTTGTGGAGATTTTAAGATTTTGTTGCAACAAGAGTGGCATTTTACATAGGAGAACTATAGTACCGTGATTTATGCTTAATTACAATAGAGTTAAATGAATTCCAAGAATTCCCCCCCCTCACAGCAATTCAAGCCTTGGCTCTAGCGAATTTGAGATAAAGGGGGGGTGCGGGTACGAGTGTTTGTGTCTGTGGGGTGACTAGCACAGCCTTTTTGCAGAGCAGTAAAACAAGTGTAAGTAGACACAGGGCTTAATTAGATTGTGCAAGAAGAGAACTAGAAAAGACTGATATTTTGTTTGATCAGAATATAGTGTCTATATCACGTTTTTGATTAGCATGCTGTGTGAGGTGACAGTGGCTGTCCCCTGGGCACAGGGACAGCTCTGGCTGCCCCATCTCCCCAGGGAACACGGGAATGGCCTGTGAGCAAAAGCTGGATGTGCAGTTATTATTACAGTGCGGTGTTTATGAGAAACACTGGTTTTGCTGTTCTAATAAGTGTCAGGGCACATGTAAATTAGAAGTTTCTGGTCAAGCGGATTCAGAACCTAAGGTCTTAGAACTTGTGTGTGGGAACCACATCTGATACCTGCCACCTGGAGCTGTGTGTATAGGAGGAAATTTGAGAAACTACTGTGAAGGTCTGTAAAAAGGTTTGAGTGGAAGCGAGACAGGGCAAGGAGAAATAAATAATGAGAACTGACCAGAGCAAAGAGGTTCCTAAATTAGCCCCTTTTGGGAGGGGCTCACTGGGAGAAGGCTGCCAGCAGGAGCAGCTCAGAAAATAAAAAGATTTATAATACTTCATTGCTGTTAGTACTGTTTTAAAATAGGAGGATAAATGGGATAGAGTTTTGTATGCTGAAATGTCTTTGTGTTTTAAGAAATCACCCAGATTTCTTGAAAAGGGAAAACAAGGCAAAGAGAAAGCAAATCAAACATGTTGTTCAGCGTGTAGCATAAGATAGCAACGTATGAAATCAGGCAAGGATTATCATGCTGAAATGCAAAGCAATCACAGTTCACAAAATGAGTACATATGATTTGCTAAAGGCTCCTCCCATGGTAAGGGAGGAAGGGTAAAGATGACCTCCCCAAAAGGGAAGAATTTTTGTTGACACAAGGGCCATATATTCAGTTTTAAATAAAGCTTTAGTACCTGTGGAGAATGTTTATGTTGCAGTGTGGGGAACAACTGAACAACTGGCCAGTCTGAGAAGGCATCCTTGTGCAAACCTTTAAAGTAATATGTGTACTATGTGTACCTAAAAGCTTTTGTACAATTCGCTCAATTTGCTAAACATTCTCAAATGAGAAAGGTTACTCTGGAGGCAAATGATACAAAGATGTTAGGTTTAACATTAACAGACACTGAAATTAAGAAAGACATTAGTAAGGAGATATTAGAATAAGTAAATAAATGTTTTCAAGGGTATGGGCCTCTGCTGTACCAGGGAGACTGAAAGATGCTCCCCCATGAGCATCAAGTTTAAGGAAAGAACACAACTAGTGAGAACTGAGTAGTACCCTCAAAAGGAAGATAAGGAAGGAATCAGCCCAATAACTGATAGTACTGGATTAAGGGCTGTCAATAAGATAACACAGAATTTATACCCTGTGGTAGCAAATCCATATACCTTACTAACTTGTTTAACACCTGAGCTAACCTGGTTCACTGTTTTAGGCCTAAGAGATGCCTTCTTTTGCCTCCCTATCCACGAAGCCAGCCAGAAAATTTTTGCATTCAAACACAAGCTCACATAGTCCATGTGCCTGAAGGCTTCAAGATTCCCCACTCCGATTGGAGAACAGCTTGCAAAGACCCAGAGTCCCAGGAAGCTCCACAAGAGGAAAGGAGGCTGTTGCAGTACGTGGACGATCTTCTAGTAGCCACTCGGATGAGGGAAGCGAGAGAAGCCTGGACAGTAAGCCTTTTGAATTTCCTAGGACTCCAAGGACGCAGAGTCTCAAAGAAAAGGCACAGGTAGTGAAACAGAAGGTAATCTACCTGGGGTAAGAAGTGAGTGCTGAGCAGCAGACTTTAAGGCAGGGAAGCCTTATGCCAAACCCTGAAACCCCAGACAACGAAGGAGCTCCGAACCTTCTTAGGCATGGCAGGGTGGTGCCAGCTGTGGGTTTATAATTATGGACTGTTCGCCAGACCCCTCTATGCTCTTATTGCCAATGGAAACTGAGATCTCCAGTGGACAAAAGACACCACACGGGCCTTTCGCCAGCTACAGAGAGTGCCCTCATGTCGGCTCCAGCTTTGAAACTTCCAGATGTAAGTAAACCATTCTTTCTATTTTTCCACGCAAGGAATTGCTCAGGGAATACTGGCTCAGGACTTGGACCCTTACTGAAGGGCAGTTGCTTACTTCTCTAAGCAACTAGATGCAACAGCCAAAGGATGGCCAGGTTGCCTCAGAGCTGTAGCAGCAGTTGTGCTGAATATTCAAGAGGCATGCAAGTTTACCCTGGGACAAAAATGACTGTGCTAGTGTCCCACACAGTGTCCGCAGCACTGGAAGTAAAGAGTGGCCACTGGCTCTCACCACAGAGGTTTACGATGTAGAGATAGTGGTGACTAATATTGTCAACTCAGCTTCTTTTCTCAGTGGACACCATAGTTGCCTAGAGACCACCGAAGCTACCTACTCCAGCCGCCCAGACTTAAGGGACACTCCTCCGGACTATGCAGAGACCTGGTTCACTGACAGGAAAGCGACATTGCAAAGTTCACAGTGACTACCTGCAGAGAGGTAATCGAGTCTGGACCCTTACCAACAGGTACCTCTGCACAGAAGGCTGAGATAGTTGCCCTGACCCGTGCCCTGGAAAGGGCAAAAGGGAGGAGAATAACCATCTACACAGACCCAAGGAATGCATTTGGAGTCACACATGCACATGGAGCCATCTGGAAGGAGAGGGGACTGCTGACCTCACAGGGAAAGAAGAGACAATCCAGCTGCTGGAATCAGTTCAGCTACCTGAAAAGGCATATTAAGGCACACTAGAGAGTGAGCTTAAAATTGGAGGAAAGAAATGAGCTGGCGGATGGAGAGGCAAAGAAAGCAGCAAAGGGTGAGGTACAGATTTTCCTCGAAGGTAAGCCATAATACAATAATACTAACCAAAAGAGATGTACAACTGCAAGGGGTGGGCCACCATTGAAAGAGAGCTAGGAATCCCTTCCCATTTTCGTGGTTACTAATGAAGGAAAGGCCTTAGAAAACACACCAGGGCCTAACTACTTAAAAGCCTTTTATAGAGTGTGGCTCCTTTCTCAAAATGACCAAGGCTGCGAGTGATACTGAGTGCATTGAAATGAAGCGTTGACTTTGAAGCAGTAATTTCCACAGGCTTTCTAGAACACACATCTGATTGAAACAATCGTTGTATCGTTGTCAGGAATTTATATGCCACTATCACTCAGGTAAGCCGACAATGTGATCCTTGCCTCCAGACTAACCCCAAAATACCCCCCGGCCAAAACTCGGTCAGACTGGGAGAGGCCATGGGCCTGTACAGCGGTGGCAAATTAACTTTTCAGAACTCCCAAGGAAAGGGGGGGTATCAGTGTTTACTGGTATTGATAGATACATTTTCAGGGTGGCCAGAAACATTCCCCACCAGAACTGTCAAAGCTCAAGAGGTGACCAGATTATTTTTATAAGGAATAATACCACGCTTCAGAGTTCCAGCCACGATATCCTCAGATAAAGAATCACATTTCATTTCCAAAATAGTGCAACAGATTAGTAGCCATCTGGGCACAGATTAGGAACTTCACACCCCATAACACCCCCAATCAAGCGGCCAGGTGGAGAGAATGAATCATTTGATTAAGCAGCAAATCATAAGACTGGGGCAAGAAGTTAATCTACCCTAGCCCAAGCTCTTCCACTGGCACTATTGCAAATTCAAACTAAACCTTGAGCTAAAGGAATGCTGAGTCCTTTTGGAATGCCTTACAGAAGACCATATAGAATACAAAGGGAATGTCCAGAATGTCCACCTACATGGTGGCATTAAGCAAACAGCTCAGAGTAATTGAGAAACATGTGGCTGGAACTCGGAGCAGGGAGTTAGATAGCCTGGGGATGAGGTATATGTTAAGTCTCTTACAGAGAAGACTTCGGAACCACAGTGGGACAGACCACTGCAAGTACTTCTCACCACCTTCACTGCAATCAAAATCAAGGAGCAGAATGCCTGGATCCATCACTCTCGGGTGAAGAAGGCCCAGAAACCCCTTAAGGAGTGACGCCAGGAGACAATGAACTGAGATTAAAACTTACTCGGGCAAAATGAGTATATTGCGGTCGGGAGTAGCTCATATTTTAGTTTGTAGAATTGTATTGTGTGTAATCATAACTGAAGTTTCAGAACTTGAGAGCACCTCTGTTCAAAGTAATGCTAAATGGCCTTGGTCCCTGGCATTTAATCAGTATACTGGATCCATAGGAAAACCTTCTGAGATAAAAGATTTAAACATATCTACTGTAGTAATCCACGAGAATCAGATATGTGAGGAGCAAGAATGGCAAGAACAGGAACTGTGGACTCTTCAAGGAATCAGAGGAGAAGAAATCAAAGTAGGGTGCCAGGTCATCAATAGGGTAGCTTATGAGAGACCAGATGTAATTAGTGTCTGAACCTCCCCTGGTGTATATGAACACCAGGAAGTCTGTGATAACCTAAGTGAATCAGACTGTTGGTGTAATTTCACCTTGATACAGCCTGTAGAAGTGACCTGCCTTTGAGCTCGAATTAATATCAGACTTTCATTTGAATTCAAAGTAGATGTGACTGAACAACAGCTATTATTCAATCCAGAATGGTCTCTCAAATGTGTGGAGTTGATAATGCAAATTAACATCTCAAAAATCCGACCAACCTGCTCCTCCTTCCTAAAAACTCCCTTTGAGGGCTGGACACTGCACTTTTTACCACAGCAGGGCCTTATACACCCCATACTAGTTCAGACTAAAACAGGCATATCTCAGGAGCAGAACAAGAAAGGAAGGAACCAGCTCTCCTGGTGCCTAAAACCAGGAACACCAAGAAATCAGTTTCCTTAGGTCATTTTCCAAGCCGGTTAGCTGAACACCCAGGCAATGACTGGTAAAGGGTGCTGAACTGCAGGTGGTAAATTAACCCAAGCAAGGAAGGTGATTTTCTTTACCTATAGCTATCCCCTTTCCTACTGAGATTTAGATCAGTGATTGTCCCAGTCTGAAGCAGTTAGATTCTGCTTAAAAGAGGTAGAGAGACCCCCCCTCAGAGCTCAGCAGCAGGCTGTAAGATTTTGAGCATCACTTTTGTGCTGAGTGTTTCAAGTAGCAGAAACCTGATCCCAGTTTCTTCTGAGGCACTGCAATGAATTTAAGCTCTTCTCTCAGACTTCCCCTTCATTATTTACTTGAGGCTTGGACCTGAAGCTAGGGGCAAGGTGGGTGAAGTTTCGTAGACCAAGAGAGACATTCCTGCTTGCCACACATCTGGGAAATCAGGTGCTCTGGAGGGGGAAGGAGATTCCTGAGGTCTCTACATTTCAGAACAAACATCTGCCTCAAATATGACCTAAACCTCTGTCAGATACACTTGTGAAGTGTGTCTGAATTTGCAGTGTGAGCCAGCACATCCCTCTGGCAGGGAGGGATGGTCATAAACAGAAAGCAGTTCCTGTTCCCCATAACAAACATCTAACTGGCATATTAGGGACAAGATTAGGAGTTTTAAATGGAATTGATTCAGAAATACTGGTGAATAAACTGGCCACTGCAGCAGGTAGCCTAACAAAATTGAAGCAGCCTTTATAGTAATCTCTATTGGCATTAGGAACTAGCCAGTGACAGATTTCAAAAGTACTGCCAAAGTAAGGAAGTATGAAAAGGCCGGAGACCAAGACCACAAGTTGATAGTAGAAACACTTAGTATAGTACAAGATAATGTGTCTTTAGCTTTCAGTTGTATACAAGCACAGTTATGGATACAAGCAACAGCAGCTCTGATCATATGGGAAAGGGGTGAAGGTAATTTTCCAGCTAAAATTCAAGAAATTGTGTGGGATAATGCAATTGATATTGAAAGGAAGTTTCAATCCTGGCAGACTGGTGAATTTCACCTATGATCCTGTTTCTAATGTGGCAACTGCCTTTGTGCTTACCATACATAATGCCACTGTTTATGTTGTCCATCCCATCATTGCTCTGGATCAAACCATGAAAAACAATACTCAATCCTTCAGAACATAGAGTATGGGCACGAAAGATGAATGGAAAGTGGCAGACAGTAAACTTAGAATCCTGCATTACTAGAGAACAGATGGGATTCATTTGCGAAAGCAATACTATTAATGCTCAGGGTGTGTGTTTGGACACTGAACAGAGTATTTGTCCCTTCAAAGTCCATCCAGTCACTGACCAGAAAACTGTGCTCGTATATACTGGAAAAGGGGGTATGCTTGAGAACTGCTTGTGCGGCTGTACAAATTAATAGCAATGATGTTATTCTGTCTAGTAGAAACCATTCTAATCTCTGTATATGTAATTTTGTTAAGATTATTGGATGTGATCTTTGGGTGGTCACCAACTGCGAATAGAATCTTTAATAAGTTGTGTCACCCCATTGTAGTCTTACTAATATTAGTTGGGATAAGTTTAGGACTATCTATTATATTGTTAATTTGGTACTGGAGAATGCTACAACAAATAGCTGTACTAACATCTTTGTCAAAAGCACACGGTGAAGCACTAAAAGACACTTACTGTTGTGAAAGTTTTCATTAAGTAAAAGAATTTACTTATTTCCTAGGAAAGGGGGGAATGAGACGGAGTGGGGATCCATTCTGAATTAGGTGAAGTGCCTGGAAGAGGTGAGAGGTCTGTAGGGCCAAAAGCTGAAGGAAAGGCCACATTCCAGAGACAGCAAGGAGACAGAGAAAGAAAAACAGAAATTACCGCAAGGTCGATCTGCCCCAGACCTAGGAATTCCTCTGATAAAGAAGAACTAATGCTAAATGTCATGCGGAATGAATATGTATGAACTTATTGTGAAACTGTATGCATATGCATTTGGGAGGGGGATAAAAGACGACCTGAGGTCTTCAGAGGTACGCATGCCTTGTTGGGGGACTTGCGTCCGGCGCGTGTCGTAAATAAACATACCGGGCTTTACAACTTTTATAAAGTTGTGAGGTTTCTTCTTTTCTCCGCAAAACAAAAGGCACAAAACTGCAAATGTATTTCCAGCAAAGTGGATTCCCCATCCCAGGAATTGTCCAAGAGCAGGAGCTTTGTGCAACCTGACCCAGTGAAACCCTCTCATCCCTAGGGACAGAATTCCTGTAGTGTGGGTTCTCTGATGTGCTGGGTGCCCTAACAACGCTTGTGGCCAGAATGTCTGCTGAGGGCAGCCAGGCTGCTGCAGGGGCAGTGACCTCACAGCCATCACCATGGCAGCCCTGTTCCCTGGGCCTGGCTCTCCCCTTTCCTCTGCCCCTGCCTTGGCTCTGCTGGCATGAAGAGTTTTGTCATTAATATCTTGTCCCCAAGGTGCTGGGGCCAATGGCCTCCCAGTCAGGCTCCTGGGGTAGAAGTGGCTATTCAGAGCCCAGCCAGAAATGAGCCCTGAGGCAGCAGCTCTGCAGTGGTGGCCACCAGGCCGGGCTGCCAAGGGAGGCTTCTGGCCATGGCCTGCAAGCAGCTGCTGCTGCCAAGGTGCCTTTGCTGCCTCAGACTCTCCCTGGCACAGCTCCCAGCACGGCACTCTGCCCTTGTGCCCGAGGTCTTCCCTGTGCTGGGGCTGGCCTGGGGCTTCTCCTGCAGCGAGACCTGCCCTGCTCATGGCACAGGAAAGGCAGTTCCTGCTGGAGCAGGAGGCTCTGCCTGCAATGGGCTCCAACAACTCCAGCAAGGCCCTGTTTGCAAAGCCCCCATTGGGAAATGAAGGAGGGAGGTCACGCTGCTTTTGGGGTGAATAATGCTGAAACCGGCCTGACTCTTCCATGCCAAAGTTCAACATCCTCAGAGGGAGCTGAAGTTGTAGAAGAGCTGGAAAAATCCCCAGAGAAAGGAACAACCAAGTGACACCACTGAGAGCTTCTGCAGAGCTGCTGAGCTGGCCCAGCCTGGGCACATCTGGCTGACAGGGCAGCACCTCAGACTAGAAAGGCCCCATCTCAAATCTTAACCGCAGCATCTCCAGACATTTCCCTTCTTGGGAGGTGTGGAGGTTCCTCCCTACAGTGGGGACAACCCTCAAGGTCACTGCTCCAGGCTGAGAAAAAGGGATTTGCCCATGGTAATTGGTCTGGGGGAGTGACATCAATCTCTGCTTAAGTACAGATTTTGCTTTAATGCAGTTGATTTTAAATCACTTCATACTGTATAACATAACATAACATAACATAACATAACATAACATAACATAACATAACATAACATAACATAATATAATATAATATAATATAATGTAAATGTTATAACTCCTATATCTTGGTGTAAATACATCTGATTAAGATAATTTTATCTAATCATTACCATGGTAATTGTGAAAATATCTTTGCTTTGCCATCCTTAATGTTGTGAGACAAATTCTAAAAAGGTTTAACTCCAAATTTAAAATTATTTACACATGAACTCTTGAAATGTCTGGGGCTGGGACTGGAACTAGCAGCTCCTAGGCTCCTCTCACAGAAGGAATTTAGAAAGTCTGGAAATCCTTGGGGGTATTTTGGGATCCAAGGGGGGCTATTAGGGCTCCTTTCTGCACCTTGAGGCCCAACAGGAACTTCTCTAATAAACTTAGCCTGAAGCTCCCACTGTGCGCATGACAGGAACCCCTGTGAGTGTCTGGGACATCCTGGCTCTTTGACAGCCTGGGGACTCCTGGGATGTCACTGTGGAGCCCCTGTGAGTGCCTGTGACAGATCGGTGCCTTTGCAGCCGAAGATCCCCTGGGATGTCACCATGGAATGGCTGTGACTGCCTCTGACCACAGGGCTCTGTACCATCCCCAGAAAACTCTTGCAGGTCTCCATGGAGCCCCTGTTTCTGCCTGTGATATTCCAGCTCTGGAACAGCCTGGAGACTCTTGGAAAATCCCCATGGAACCCCTCTGAGGGCCTGTGAAAAATCTGATCCTTTACAAGCAACCATCACCAACCCCTGTTGCTATGCTCAGTCCCTTGGCAGCTCCATGGAGACCCCATGCCAGGGGTGGTTCCCATGGACACCAGCTCAGGCCTGCAGCCAGAGCCCGTTGCCATGGCAATCACTGGCAGCCCCATCCCCAGGCTCATGGGATCCCAGAACAACACAACTGGCTGAGCTGGGAGAGACCCATCAGGATCCTCCAGTCCAACTGCTGGCCCTGCACAGGACACCCCAAAAATGCCAGCCTGGGCCTGGCAGCGCTGTCCAAATGCTGCTGGAGCTCAGAGAGCCCTGGAGCTAGGACCCTTCCCTGGGGAGCCTGGGCAGGGCCCCAGCAGCCTCTGTGCAAAAACCTTTTCCTAACATCCAGCCTGAGCCTGCCCCGACTCAGCTGCCGCCGTTCCCTCCACTCCTGTCCCTGGGCACCAGAGGGAAGAGGTTCCCACAGCCCCAGCCAGGGACCCGCTCCCAAGGCTGTTGCCATGGCCACCAGGGCTGGGACCAGCTGGGATGCTTGGTTTCCAGGGGTCAGGGCTCAGGAATGGGATTCCCCAATTTTTTGCTCCCGCTAAAACCACGCTGCCCTCACTGCCCTCCCGCATCCCATGGAAAGTGAAGCCATTTATTATAATGGTTAATAGCTTCTGAAAAATAAAAGAATTAAAAGACACTCAAAAATATATTAAGGGAATTACAGCAGTTAATAAATAACCTAAAATACAGGGATAACTTTGATCAGATACTTAGATAAGGCAATGAAAAATACACTCACAATATTTGAATAGGTAATCTAAAATACACTCACAGAAGAGACTTTGGAATTAGAATATTTGAAGAAGAAGAAGTGGAAGCCAATAAGTTAAAGTGACCTGCCAACCCATTAGGATCAAGCCAAGTACAACAGCTACTTCAGCTAAGTCATGGAAAAACATGCCAAGGATAACAGGAAGAAGACCAAATTAGGAAAAGCTTAAAATTTAACTGAGGAAGACCAAGAATTCCCAGAAGACTCCGCCTGCCTATGAATATGCATGTAATAAATGATGTAATCCTTGTTTAAAATTGTATAAAAACCCGCTTTTGCTGTACATAATTCAGAAATCCATTTCGTGATTTCTCCGACGCGTCGTAATAAAATATCTCCTGCTTATCTGACTTAGGCTGAGTCTCTTAAGCAGTTATTCTCGCCTTTTGGGGCAAAATTCGGCATCATTTTCTGGCGACCCAGATGGGACCAGACAGGAGATCCGGGCCTTGAGGTCCTCCCGGGCCGGGTCCGGGGTCGGGATCCTCTGGGCGCCCCTGACGAATTTTTTTGTCAGAAGAGACCCCCCTGGACCGGCGCCTTGGTGGACGGAGGGTTCCCTGCATCTCCTGCTTCAATTAAGAGGTATTTTAATTGTTTATTGGTTTTATTGGTAGGGAAACGGGGGTCAGACGTGACCGCCCGAAGGGAAAGCTGGGGGACGCCCCGGTAACGAATCCCAGCTGGGTTAAAACCCCAGCATTGGGTTGCTAGCATTGGGTTGCTAGCATTGGGTTGCTAGCATTGGGTTGCTAGCATTGGTTTGCCAGGGTTAGATTCCCGGCATTGTTTTTGTAAAGAAAAGGATAAAGTCCTGCTGAAAGAAGTATTTGTTTATCTTGGTATTTTTGGTCTGTATGGGAAACTGTTTTAACATTGTGTTTGATGTTGTAATACTGTGAATTAAGGGTTAAGAACTGAAACTGCTATCTGAAGAGGTCTGTCAGCCGGTGATCTTTTGTCTGTTCTATGTGTTTGTTGCAAAATCTTACAGAAAACATCTTGCTGCTCTCTCTATAATTTTTAGAAGAGAATAAGTTGATAGATATCCGGAAGAAAATTGTGACCCCCTGCAATTGTTACACTGTCTACGGTTGCGATTGCACGAATCTGGCAAACCGGTGTCTCACGGTCTGTAGGTGACCTCGCGTGACCAAACCCGGTAACAGTCTGTTCTGATATAGACCATAAGGTAGGAATTCCTTTATAAAGGTGCGCGTGTATGGTTGAGAGTGAATAAGACGCAGCATCGCTGCGACGCGAGAAGCCAGGACAAAAGCGACTGAAAATTGTGTGTGAAGTGTTAAACCAACACAGGGAATAACTATGGGAAGTCAACAGAGTAAGGACGTAAATATGAAAACCCCCTTAGGATGTATCCTAAAACACTGGAAGGACTTGGGAGGGATCCCGGGGGGAAACATAAGTAAAAAGACACTCCTTAAATATTGTACGCAGTGGTGGCCGTTGTACAAGTTAGATGACAATGAGAAATGGCCGCCGGAGGGAACAACTAATTATAATACTATTTTGCAATTGATGCTTTTCCTTCGCTGACTTAACAAATGGGACGAAGTGATGTATGCTGACATGTTCTTTACCCTAAGAAATAAACCAGAGTGGCAAAAAGAGTGCGGGGTAAATGTAGCACCTCAGGACCCCCTCGTGCTAGCCCTGGAAAAAGATAAGAAAGGTTCAAAGCCTAAAGAACGGTGCTGTGATGCATGTAGCATTGGGCAACAATGTCTTAAATTGACAAGAAGGGATAGTGGAAAGGAGAGCGAAATAAGCCTGTGGGAATACCATCCATTCGCCCCAGGACGGGAAGGGCCTCTTCCCAGGCCAAAGGAGGAACAAGGGGATCCTAGCCCCTTAAAGGAGCTGGAACGATGGTGGAAATCTAAGTTTGGGCACAGTCCTCAGAAACTAGATAACACTTGGGAGGAGGATAGTCCATTAAAATCGGGGATGGACAAGAAGGAAAGCAGCCCACAGGGACCAGATAGTCCACAGGGGTCGGGAAGCTACAAGGATGCTGACAGCCCACCCAGATTAGAAGTTGAGAGGGAAGAAGGCAGCCCACATGGAACAGAGAGTCGAGGGGAGACACGCAGCCTCCCCGAACTAAGTCCATATGGGGATGGTAGTACACCCAGAAGTGGAGGTTTTGGGAAATCAGGTACCTGTAGAATAGAAACTAGCACACCGAGGACTGGGGATAACTCACTGGGAGGCAACGTCTCTAAGCTAAGGTATAGTGAGAAGAATGACACCGAGACATGCGAAAGGGAGGCAGAGAACAACTCACAGAAGCTGAATATAATAATTCAGATAGAGGATAAGAGAGATGGAAGGGGAACAGAAGACAGTAGCCCGGAACAGGATAGGCGCCGGCAGATGCGGGAAGAAAGGCGACAGATGCAGAGCGAGGCGCGGCTGGACTGTGTAAACCATGCCAGGGGGGTAGTAGGAAAAGAGTTAACAGAAATAGAAGGTGAAGATGAAGAACAGGGAAAGGGAAAGAGAAAAGAGAAGAGAAAGAATAGGGAAGACATTGAGGCACAGGAAGATCCTGGGGAAGGGACTAGTCATTCGTATTATACCAGATCTGTGGCACGGAGGGAAGCAAAGCAAGAAGAGGAACGGAACCATACAATAGCTCCTCTCCGACAACTTATGCCAATGGTAGGAGAAAGGACCAGGGTAAAGGTACCGTTCTCCACAAGTGATCTGAACAATTGGAGGGATGAGGCAAGGAACTTCAGGAGGAATCCAGAGGGAGTAGCGAAGAGGTTTGAATTAATGGCAAAGAATTTAGATATTGATTGGGAAGATATAGAGGTGATGTTGTCAGAATTGACAGATACAGAAAGGGAACTCGTATTGGAAACAGGAAAACGACATGCTCAAGTATTATCAGGGAGACTAGAAGATAATTTCCCCAGCAGTAAACCAGAATGGGATCCGGGCAACGAAGAGCACTATCGACGATTGGTGCAGTACAGAAAGCTGATAGCGATGGGCTTGCGTAATGCGATCCCTAAGGCTATCAATTGGTCGATGTTATATGACATTAGGCAGGGAAAGGATGAGACCCCGTCAGAGTTTTTGGATAGACTTAGGGCAGCCATGAGACAATACACACCCCTGGACCCGGCAACGGAAGAAGGGAAACAACACCTGTTAGGATTAATGATGGGACAGAGTAACCCAGACATCAGAAAGAAATTGCAAAAGCTTGAACATCCAGAAAATAAAAACCTGGAGGCCTTGCTGAATGAGGCATGGAAGGTATATAATAATAGAGAAGTTGAGGAGAAGAAAAGGGAGGACAGGAGGATAGCTCGAGTAGTGGCTGTGGCAGTGGCAGCTCAGAAGACAGGTTACTCGGAACCTGGAACCAGGGGTAGGGGTAGAGGCTACCCGGTGAGAGGGGGAGGGAGGTTCCAACCCCACCCAGCTAGAGTAGGGCCAGATCAATGTGCATACTGCCTACAGACGGGACACTGGAAACAGGAATGCCCCCAGTTAAAGAGAAGGCTAATGGCCACCACTACCACCACACAGCAAGAAAGTGAATGAGGGGGACCGGTGGGCCATACCCTAGCAGACCCACTGGTTAAAATGGAGCTAGGGGAAGGTAAAAAGGAATTGGACTTTTTGATTGATACGGGAGCAACCTTTTCGGTTTTAAATCAAGAATTGGTACCTAAAAGTGATGAATTTGTACAAGTTGTGGGAGCAACAGGCCAACCAGAAAAAGCTTACTTTTTGAAACCTATCAAATACAAAATTGGGAAACAAATGGGAATACACCAGTTTCTGTATTTGCCAAATTCGCCAAAACCTCTACTAGGGAGAGACTTACTAGAGAACTTGGGAGCCATAATAAAGTTCAAAAAGGACAGATTTGAATTTCAAGTAAAAGAAGAACAACTGATTACAGCCCTAAGCCTAACAATCAGTTGTGTGAAACCTAAACCTGAGAATCACAATTTTGAGCGAGTCCTGAGCGAGGCATACCCATTAGTATGGGCTACTGATATACCTGGAAAATCAAAACAAGCAGCACCGATTGTTGTTGAGCTTAAAGACGGGGCAAGACCGGTGGTAAGAAAACAATATCCTTTGAGAATAGAAGACAGGAAGGGGATTGAGCCCATAATCAAAAGGTTTCTGGAACTGGGGTTATTGGTAGAATGTGAATCGGATTTTAATACACCAATCTTGCCAGTAAAGAAACCTAATGGAGCTTATAGACTAGTTCAGGACTTGAGAGCAGTAAACGAAATAACCAAGATATTACATCCTTTGGTTGCTAATCCATACACGCTTTTAACTAGACTCAAGGATAATTTGGCCTGGTTCACTGTATTAGACTTGAAAGATGCATTCTTCTGCCTTCCCTTAGCTCCCGAGAGTCAAAAGATTTTTGCCTTTGAATGGGAATCTGTAGATAAAGGAAGAAAGACCCAACTTACCTGGACGGTATTGCCCCAAGGATGGGCGAACTCCCCTACGATTTTTGGGAATCAGTTAGCCAAAGAATTGGAACAGTGGGAAAGGCCGCTGGGAGATGGCACCCTTCTGCAATACGTAGATGACCTCTTAATAGCAACAGTGACAGAGGAAGAATGCATTGAATGGACTATTTCCTTGTTAAATTTTCTGGGTTTAAGTGGATACCGAGTCTCTCAACAGAAAGCACAGCTGGTGCAAAAAGAAGTGGTGTACCTGGGATACGAAGTCTCCAGAGGACAGCGATCCCTGGGAGCAGCTAGGAAAGAGGCCATCTGTCAAATGCCTAAACCAGAGACAGTGAGAGATCTGCGCGCCTTTCTGGGGATGACAGGTTGGTGTCGGCTATGGATCTACCAGTACGGGATACTCGCTAAACCACTGTACGATTTGTTGAAAGAAACTAAGGATGTTCTAGTTTGGACTCCCGAGGCAGAAGGGGCCTTCAAGAAGTTGAAGCTGGAGCTAATGAGAGCACCGGCTTTAGGTCTCCCAGATGTATCAAAACCATTCTGGTTGTTCTCCCATGAATGACAAGGGATGGCCCTAGGAGTCCTGGCACAGCAGTTGGGAACACACAAGAGAGCTGTGGCCTACTTCTCCAAGCGATTGGATGAAGTAAGTAAAGGATGGCCAGGCTGTCTGAGGGCAGTGGCTGCAGTGATAATTAACATAGAAGAGGCCAGAAAGCTCACACTGGGCCAAAAGATGACTGTGTTAGTATCTCACACTGTGTCGGCTGTGCTGGAACAGAAAGGCAACCATTGGTTGTCCCCTTCCAGATTCCTAAAATACCAGGCCATCTTGGCTGAATCAGATGACGTAACCATTCAGGTAACTAACATTGTGAACCCAGCTTCATTTCTAGAAGGGAGAGCTCCAGCGGAACCCATCGAACACGACTGCCTGGAAACAATTGAAGCCGTCTATTCCAGTCGCCCAGATCTCAAAGAAGAGCCGCTTGAAGGTGCGGACAACTGGTTCTCAGATGGCAGCAGTTTCGTGAAGCAAGGAGTAAGAATGGCTGGCTATGCAGTCACCACTACAGAAAGGGTAATTGAGTCAAACCCCTTGCCTGCAGGGACCTCAGCCCAAAAGGCAGAGCTGATAGCTCTGACCCGAGCCCTGGAATTGGCAGAAAACATGCAAATTAATATATGGACAGACTCTAAATATGCCTTCTCTGTTGTACATGCTCATGGGGCCATCTGGAAAGAAAGAGGACTATTGACTACACAAGGAAAAACAGTCAAACATGCAGAAGAGATTCTGCGATTGCTAGAGGCGGTCCAACTCCCAGCACAAGTGGCCATAATGCATTGTAAAGGACATCTGAAAGGTAACACTATTCCAGAGATAGGGAACAGGAAGGCAGACACAGAAGCTAAATTGGCGGCCACAAGAAATAGGGAAGCGGAAATAGCGGCCCTAATACCAGGGGAGCTGGAAATCAATATCCAGCCAGATTACCAAGAATCAGATCATAGGTGGATTCAGAGGAATAAGGGCAAAATACTAGAAAATGGTTGGGGTCGATTAGGAACAGGACAGTTAGTGATACCAGGAAACGTGATGTGGCAGTTTGTGAAGACAGAACATGAGAAGGCCCATTGGGGCCTACATTCGCTTTACCAATATCTGCAGACCAGAATAGCAAGACCAAAATTATTTACTACTATAAAACACGTTACGTCTCAGTGCGAGCGGTGTCTGAAAAATAACCCGAACACAGGAACCAAAGTACATCAAGGAGCCATAAATCGAGGTAAATTCCCAGGTGAAGTATGGCAAATTGATTTTTCTGAACTCCCAAGAAAAGGGGGGTTTCGGTATTTGTTGGTACTAACTGATACATTTTCTGGGTGGCCTGAAGCATTCCCTTGTAGGACAAATAAGGAAAGAGAAGTGACTAAAGCACTGTTGAATGAAATTATTCCACGGTTTGGGGTACCAAAGAGCATTTCTTCGGATAGAGGTACACACTTCTGTGCAAAAGTGGTGAGAGCAATAAGCAAAGCATTACAAATCAAATGGCAACTACACACACCTTATCGTCCACAGGCCAGTGGGCAAGTGGAAAAGATGAATCATCTCATCAAACAGCAAATTGCCAAAATATGCCAGGAGACTAATTTGCAGTGGTATCAGGCTTTGCCTATTGCTCTGCTTAGGCTGAGAGTCAAACCAAGATCAAAAGAAAAGTTAAGCCCATTTGAAATTTTGTATGGTAGACCTTATGCTATGCAAGTTGTAAATGGGGACGCTATAGACCAAATCGGTAATCAGTATATTTATGATTATGTAATTACGGTGGGGAAACAGTTTGATAAGAATGCTACTGTGGTGATAGGGCACCAACCTAAACAACCCGACTGCAAATTGCATCCGTTTAATCCCGGTGATTGGGTGTATGTTAAGAATCTTTTAGGAAAACCCCTACAAGAGAAGTGGGAGGGACCTTTCCAAGTGCTGCTAACTACCTTCACCGCGGTTCGGATCAAGGAGCGACCTACGTGGATCCACTATTCACGGGTCAAGAGAGCTCCGGAAAACAAACAAGAGGAGATCAAACCTGCCCTAGATGTACAGACTTCTGAGTCAGCTGTCTCCGCAGGATCACGTGAGAATTCAACATAAACTAACATTGACGTTGCCAAAACCTTTATCCCACATAGCAGAATTTAATGCCGAAGCTAGAGCTGCATTGCGTAGCACGCCAATACAGTGGATAGGGTGGGTTGAAACATACAGTCAACAAGGACCTGACCCACAGGACCCTATTCACGATCAGCCGTGTTTTGGGTGTGGGGAAAGAAATTGTGTGGGACTAATTGGATTTCTTTGTGGAGGTTGTGATAGAAAATTTTGGAACGTACAAAGTTGTTTACTGGACCTCCAATGTTATGAGTGTAGCTGCAAAGAAGCAAGGGAAAATGACGACTATTTGGCCTTAGAGAAATTCGCCAACAGACCCATTTTAGAGGCTAGGGAATTGTTTGAAGCTCCCGAACAAATTGTATTAGGGTGGTGCCATTGGAAAGTACACCGCTGGTTACAATATTGTTTGAAACTTAGTCGTTCTAAGGTTTTATCGACCCGTTGCTATTCTTCTGTCCCACGACATCCACTAACAAGTGACCAAATTGGACCCTTTAAAAAACAAAGAGATTTAGACACTGAACTAGAAAAGATTATTTTACGAGTAAAACAAATTCACACCAAGCAACGAGAACGCCAAAAGAAACAAAATTGACAGCCAGACATTATGACCCCGACTCCACCCCAAACCTTTACAACTCTGATCATTGGACTAATGATAGTGCTTCCCCAAGGCTCTGCCCCAATAGACCCATGGTCTCATGCGCACCAGTGTATCCACCCAGAGTTGGGAACGAGAGGGCCCTATTTCGAGGTTTATGCCTTACGTAACAATCAGCCATATGCAAGTGAGGTGTGGGATCAGCCCTCCATGGTAGCATACAAGGGAGACCAAGTCCAAATTGGGTGTCGAGAACTTGACCCAGAGGAAGGGAAAACAAGGCGGCTAGTATTAACAATTAAACCCTTGATGCCAGCCTTTAAATATAACCTAATTACCTTTAGTCCAGTGAAAATGGGCAGGCCCACAGTCTGGACCCAGCAAAAGGGCCCAATTTCATGTCAGTGGAGCGACTTCAGGGAGGATCCACCTGGATCACAACAACCGATAAAGGGGGTGATTTATAGAGAAGATTCACTTGGGGAGCTACGCCCTCAAAACATAACCTATGACCCTCAACCCCTTCTCCATTCTCCGGGAGAAATTGTAATATCTAGTGGTCCTGAGGGAGGAAAAGCACTGTGTGAGATGGCATTTAGATTGGATCAGTCAATGACGTTCACATGTGAAAGGGAGTTGAAAACACTGGGACAGGATATTAGCTCCCTCGGGCGTGCTCTCGGGCGTGCTGTCGATTATAGGATACAATTACCAGAAGACGTGATCCCATTGTATCCAGATCTAGACTTGCCCCAAGAAACCACTCCACCGGTGGTATGTAAAGTAGTACATAACCTAACCTTTATAGGGCCTCAGGTGATAAGAAAATCTAATGAACAAAAATTATTGTTAGACCCCACTTATTCCCTGAAAAAGGTGCAGATGAACCTTCACACCGATATTACGTATTTGCAAAAGGGTTGCCAACCATTTATACAGCAAAGCCTTAAGGGATGGAATGCATGGCTAGCAACAAGGTCTCATCATAGAAGAGTACAAAGAGATCTAAGTGGATGGATTGGCACTGGATTTGGTATATTAAACACGATAGATCAAGAAGTATTAGTGAATAAATTAAGTACCGTTACGTCGAACTTAGGAAAGCTAAAAATGCCCCTCAGTTCATCCATGCTCACATTAGCAGAAACACAATCACTAGTAGTAAAACTACTAACCATGGTAGCAAACCATACCGAAGAGGATTTTTTGAAGTTCGCTAACTATACAGGGGAACTTAGCAAAGAAATTGCACTAGCTATCCAGTGCCCTCAGACACAACAATGGGTACAATCAGTAGCGGCAGGAATAATGAGAGAAGGAATGTCAGGTATATTACCTCAAGAGATAAGAGAAACAATACTAAAGGACAATCATACTACACAATTTGAGAAGGACCACCAAGCCTGGTGGCAATTAGTAAATTTCACTTATGAGCCTCAACAAGAACACATTGAAGCCTATGTCCTCACCATTAGTGCAGCAGAGGAAAGAGCTATCTTTCCTATCCTCACTCTAGGGACAATACATCAAGATGTTATTGTCAAGCCCATAGACCATAATGTCTGGGCTAGTTATGATAATACCAAAAATAGGTGGCAATCGGTTAGCACAGAAGCATGTATTCCTAGAGGACAATTAGGCTATGTCTGTGAAAACGCTGTAGTAGAAGCGGAAGATCTATGTTTAGATGCTGAAAATAGTGTATGTACCTTTGAAATGCTTCCGCATAATAGAACACAATCACAAGTTTATTATATAGGGAATGGGTGCGCTTGTGTGAGGACAGCTTGCGATAACGTCACCATAGATAATTGCCAAGAAAAGACTAACAAAACTAACTTTTGTGTATGCAACTTCACCAAGATAGTAGGTTGTGACTTTCATTATACTGTCCCAATAACTACTCAACAGCTAATTAATGCAGATTTTGACCTATATCAAGAGATACCGAAATTACAAATAGGGATGGACGTCGAAGTCCTTAAAGCAATGCTCACACATCCTAAAGTAAAGGAATTGATACAAAAGGTAAATCAAACAACCAAACGAATGGTATGGCAGGTAGAACATAATTCAGAAAAAATACAGAATGTCCTGACTAAAGTAGAACAAGTAGGCCAGCATCATTGGTGGGATATCTTTGTAGGATACTCCCCAACAGCTACACAAGTCTTTAACTATCTGGTGCACCCAACGCTAATAATAATCATAGTTCTGTTACTATTAACTCTTACAAATATCTGTATGTGGTGGAGACTGAGAATTATAATGAGAAGAACCCAAATGATCTGGGCTATGGTACGAGCATATCAGCGCCCTACAGGGTTAGAATTTGACGAAAGAATTCGTAAGTAATAAGAAAAGGGGGGAAATGAAGCCATTTATTATAATGGTTAATAGCTTCTGAAAAATAAAAGAATTAAAAGACACTCAAAAATATATTAAGGGAATTACAGCAGTTAATAAATAACCTAAAATACAGGGATAACTTTGATCAGATACTTAGATAAGGCAATGAAAAATACACTCACAATATTTGAATAGGTAATCTAAAATACACTCACAGAAGAGACTTTGGAATTAGAATATTTGAAGAAGAAGAAGTGGAAGCCAATAAGTTAAAGTGACCTGCCAACCCGTTAGGATCAAGCCAAGTACAACAGCTACTTCAGCTAAGTCATGGAAAAACATGCCAAGGATAACAGGAAGAAGACCAAATTAGGAAAAGCTTAAAATTTAACTGAGGAAGACCAAGAATTCCCAGAAGACTCCGCCTGCCTATGAATATGCATGTAATAAATGATGTAATCCTTGTTTAAAATTGTATAAAAACCCGCTTTTGCTGTACATAATTCAGAAATCCATTTCGTGATTTCTCCGACGCGTCGTAATAAAATACCTCCTGCTTATCTGACTTAGGCTGAGTCTCTTAAGCAGTTATTCTCGCCTTTTGGGGCAAAATTCGGCATCAAAAGCACAAAAGGCAAAGATCCCGGGCTGGGATAGGAACAATTTATTGGGAACAGGAACAAGATAAGAAACAAATGGAACAGAAACAATATTGATAAGAGAAGGGATAAATGAAACTTTGACAGGGAAAACTACAACACAACTCACTGGGTCTGCCTGGCCACAATTTCCCCTGCCTGGAAAGGACACCCTTCTCCACCAGGAAAGACAGTCCCTTTCCTGCCCCTGGCAGTGACCAGAGGTGGGAGTGAATGTAATGACAGGGCCATGGGCAGATCCTCGTGTTTTTCAATGCCACATCATGTCACTGGGAGGGGCAGGACAAGGGACTGGTGTCTTCCCTACATAGATCACAGGGAAAATGGATCACCAGGGCTCTTCCCAATGTGGATCCTCCAATGATGGATGAAGTTGTGGCAGTGAACACAAATCCTCCTGCACTTGGGGCACTGGCAGACCTTCCCTTACTGGTGCCTCCATTGGTGACTGGTCTAGGCAGAGCTCTGGGTGAAACTCTTCCCATACTGGGGACACTTGTAGGGCCTCTCCCCAGTGTGGATGACCCGGTGGGTGACGAGGTTGGAGTTGTGCTTGAAGCCCTTTCCACATTCAGGGCAGTGGAAAGGCCTCTCCTCGGTGTGCATCCGCTGGTGTTGGAGGAGATTGGAGTTTCTCTGAAACCTCTTCTGACACTGTGGACACTCATAAGGCCTCTCCCCAGTGTGGATGCGTTGGTGCCTGATGAGGGCGGAGCTTTCGCTGAAGCCCTTCCCACATTCCCCACACTTGTACAGCCATTCCCCAGTGCGGATCATCTGGTGCTGGATCAGGGTGCTGCTGTGCCTGAAGCTCTTCCCACACTCCAAGCACTTGTGGGGCATTTCCTCATCATGAAGCTGTTCCTGGGCCATCAGCTCTGAGCTCTGGCAGGAGCTCTGCCCACCTTCCTGGCACAGGGAGGGTCTTTCCCCCTCAGAGCACCCTTGTCTGGGTTTGCAGCCCCTCCTCCTGTGGGATCTCTGGGGATTTTCCTCTCTGTTTGATTCCTTTCCTGTGCAGCCACTCAAAAGAACCTCCTCCTCCAGGTTCTTCCACGGGGATTTTTCCTCTCTGGTCTCCATCCTCAGCTTCTTGTCTGGAGGAGGAAGGACAAGGAGAGGATGGGATTTGCCTCCATGCCAGAGGGAAGAGGAAGGAAATCCCTCCAGTGCATCCCCGGCAGGGTGGGATTGGCAGCAGGGTTGTCCTGCAGCTGGGGACCATGTTGGGCTGGGAGATGGAGCAGGAGAGAGGAGGAAAAGAGGCACTGACTTCGTCCTCACCTGCCTGGGTGTCCTGGGACTGCTTCCTTTTCCTTGCGGCCTCCTCCTCCATTCAATCAAGGTTTGGGAATCAGAAATCCTGTTTTGGGAAGAAGACAAGCATTGAGTACATTGTCTTTTTGTACTGGTTTGAAGACAAACCTCGGAGAGAGTCTAAGTCAGAATTACAATTTCATAAGAAAATGAAGATCAAGGCAATGATACAGAAATGCTGCCTTAAATCAACAGAGTCGGGACATAACCTGACACCCTGCACGTCAGTGAGGTGGCAGCAGTCCCATTAAATGGTTACTGCAGTCCTGTTGGAGTGATGAATATGATTCTGTCAGAGCAGTGATGCTGTAGAAGGTCTGGTCTTCCTCTGGATGTCTAATGGTGGTTATGGAGCTCTTGTCTGCTGGGAATCCAGTCGGCAAGGTACGTCCGGTGTAGCAAAGTCTCAGCTTTTATCCATGTAGGAATGCTTGGTTCCTCCCCCTGGGTGGAGCATCCCACAATGGGATATTGGAATTTTATCCGTCCTGCAGTGACACTCAATGGCCCATTCACAGAAGATATCTCCCCTGGAGGGCATTTTCAGGGGTGAGTCATGCAAGAGATAAAGAACACTACCCCACCTGTTTATAACAGTTTCTGGAGATGGTGATTGAAAACATACTTTTGGTTACATCTTACATGGCAACCTGAAACAGTGGGGTAATCCCTGCTCAGGGGAGTGAACACCACCCCCCCTTACCCAAACTGGCTCAGGTGTGAAACCCCCACCCCGGGAAGGCCACACACACAGGGGACAATGTCACACTTGCCCTGCTCCAGGGAACATCTCTGTCCCTTGTCACTCCCTTGCTCTCCCCCTTTTCTCTTTGTTTCCATCTCTCTACCTCACATTTACTGTTCAATAAAATCCATGATGGATTTTGTCTTGTTAGCACCTTGCAATATTGCCATATTATTTTGGCACAGACAGTTCAGGGCACTGTTCTCTGACCCCAAGTGCCTTTGACAACAGCATGGTTCCCTCCACTGAGGAGGTTGTGGTTTTTTCTGGAAGAACTGCTGGAACTTGGACACAGTCGCTCCTTCCTCCTGGGGAACTTACGGGAGAAATGATGAGGAAAATGGCTTTTATGTGTGGTCAGTGTAAAGAAAATAATTTGTTGTCTTTCCTTGAAAAGTTGTTAAAATCACTGGAGGAAAGGCAGCAAATGTTACCAGTGAGACTGACAAGGTTCATTCATCCCACGGTGAGGAACGCAAGGCGGCTAAAAGTCCCACAAGAAGCCCAGCTCAAGTAGCTAAATTTCCTGAATTAATAATAATAATAATTATTATTAATAAGTCCTGAATTTCCGGGCTTGGGGGCTTCTCCAAATGTGAGAATCATTTTTCTGTTTATCTCTGTCACCTTTGTGACAGCTACACAGAGCTTTCCCTTCCTTTTAATAATCTTGGGCCAAATTTCCACTTTCTTTTACCGAAACCCTCCAGCAGCTGAGCTGGAGCTGTGCAGGAAACAATGAATATTGGAATTGCCACATCACTGCTTGGATTGTCAGTTTATTCATGTTTGGGATTTGTTTGCGCTTTCATCACAAGTTACTTGTGGGAAGAGCATATATTCTTCAAAATGATATATGCAGAGTCAAGTTTGATTTCTGCCAAGTTTATTTTGTCCAGTGCCCAGAGGATGCTCAAGGGGTCTCTGTGCCTCTCACCCTGGGGGATGCTTGGGAGGGGTTTGGGGTTGTTTTTTCTGTCACTGTCACTCCAGGCCATTCCCCGGCCGTTTGTCCCTATCCCTGTCACCCCAGACCATTTCCCAGGGGGTCTCCATCATTCTCACCCCAGGGAATACCTGGGAGGTCTCCCTCTCTCTCAACCCTGTGCCAGGGGTGCTTGGGGCAGTCTCTGTCCCTTTAAGTCCAGGGGATGCTCAGGGCTCTCTGTCCCGAGCCCTGGGGGATGCTCGGGGGGTCTCCATCCCTCTGGCCTCAGGGAATTCCTGTGCAGGGCTGGGGACCAGGGCCTCTGTGTCCCTCTCACTGCTGAGGGTGCTTGGGGCTGGAGGGGCTCTTTGACCTTCTCCCATATGGGGAGGCCGGGGTGGTCTCTGTCCCTCTGAGCCCTGGTGTGACCCCACCCAAACATCATTGGGGTCAGAGGGACAGAGACACACCCAAGAAGGGCTGAACCTGGGATTTTGTTTGGGGCTGAGGATTTTGGAAGGGGCTGAGATTTGGATTAGAGCTGGGATTGGGGTCAAGGCTAGACATGAGATTACCTTTAGGGCTGGGGTTGGGATTGGGTCTGGGGCTAGATGAATCTGGGACTGGGATGAGATTAAATACAGAACTGTGAGTGTGCCTAAACATGGAGTGAGACTGAGACCAGGATCAGGGTCAGGTTTGGGATTGAGCTCACCCAGAGCAGGACAGGGGGGATGTCACGGTGGGAAGGTTTGGGGAAAATCCTTGTTTGGGGAAAAACAAGGTGTGAATGCCTTTGGTTGGGGATTCCTCCTACCCACGTCCATTTCTAGAAGTAACCTGATGTCCAAAAATCAAGAGTGAATAAAAAAAAGCCACCAGGAGTTTCCCATTTGCAGTCCCTCTTGGGTTATGGTTGGTCCCCCATCTCAGAGCTGGTGGGGATCCCATGGGTCCTGGGGATCCCTCCTCTCCAGGGTCCTGCTTTTGGATTCTGGAAGGTTCTGGGGTCCCAAGGTCCCCATCTCCAACCTCCGCCCAATCCAGCCACTTGAGGTTCCCCCTTCTTTCCACCACCTTGTCCTGGTTTAGGGCAAATTTGGTTGAAACCCTCCAAAAGGAGTTTCCTCTAGAATGCCAATTCAGCAGCCCCACCCTCAGCCAGTTCAGGAAAATATTTTCAGGGACAAAAGTGGAAAAAACCTTTATTTTACAGGCAAAGCATTCACCAGCACAAAAATTGAACAATATTAAGCAATAAAAGCTCCTGCTGCCACAAAATAGATGACAAACTCCGAAAGTCCCTCCTTGGGTTGTAGCTCCTCATACTCAGCGTCTTATCAGCAGTTTATCAGTCTCTTATCAGTATATTATCAGTCTCTTATCAGTCCGTCCAGTGCTGGAAATGCCTCAGTCCAGGCCCATTCTGGTGGGCCTCAGGTGGGACCTGCAGGTGGTGTTCTGGTTGTTCTGTCCAGAGCAGGTTTAAACAGAGAAAAAGAAAAACCACAGTCCAGGGAACTTCTCTGCCTCAGAGACCTAAAAACTAACTAAAAGCAAAGGAGAGCTCTGTCCTGCTGTCTGTCCATCCAGCAGCTGGAATGTAGAGGAGTGAGTGCAGTATCTGAAAACAAACTGCAGCTTCTTCCTCCTTCCCTTCGCTCTCAGAACCAGCCTTAAAGGTGCAGAACTCATTTCTGGGCTAAACAGACCAATGGGGGTACGAGCATCATGAAGTCACCCCAGGACATGCCCCTGTCAGGGTGAGGGGGTCCCGTCCCCGCCTCATCTCCAGGCTGCTGGGGGTCCCCCAGCTCCGGTATCTCCCCTTCCCCTCTCCCCGCCCCGCGGGGCCCCCGTTCCCCAGCCCCAGCTCTCACGGGGATCCCCAAAACCAATGTCCCGCCCTGTCGGTACCGGGCCATCCCTACGTGAACCCCAGGACCCTCCCAAGGGGCGATTGCGGCTCCTCTACCCCCGAAAAAGCTCCTCTTAGGGAGCCCGGAGATATCCGGAGCTTGAGTCCGGGATCTGCTGGCTCTGAACACTCAAAAAAATCCTCCCTATGACCCCTGGCTGGAGTTATTTGGCAATTTAGCTACTTGAGCTGAGATTCTTCTAGGACTTTCAGCAGCCCCTTGTGTTCCTCACGTTGGAGTGAAGGAACCTTGTCAGTCTCACTGGTATCATTTGCTCCCTTTCCTCCATTGTGGAAAAAATCACTGCTAAAATCCAGTAATTTTAACAAACTTTTCAAGGAAGGACAACAAAACATTTTCTTTACACTCTGGACCCACAACAGCCATTTTTCTCATCAGTTCTCCCATAAGTCACTCAGAGGAAACTGTGTCCAAGTTCCAAGAGTTCTTCCAGAAAGAACCACAACCTCCTCAGAGGAGGGAACCATGCTGTTGTCAAAGGCGCTTGGGGTCAGAGAACAGTGCCCTGAACTCACTGCATCAAAATAATGTTGCAATCTGGTTAAGAAAATTGTTAGTGAGATGCCTCTGCACCAATTAATGTGCTAACAAGACAAAATCCATCGTGGATTTTATTGAACAGTAAATGTGTGGTAGAGAGAGAGATCGAAAGAAAGAAAAAAGAAGGGTATGGTAAGGGAGTGACAGGGACAGAGATGTTCCCTGGGACAGGGCCAAGTGTGACATTTTCCCCTTTGTGTGTGGCCTTCCTGGGGTGGGGGTTTCACACCTGAGCCAGTTTGGGTAAGGGGGGGTGGTGTTCACCCCCCCTGAGCAGGGATTACCCCACTGTTTCAGGTTGCCATGTAAGATGTAACCAAAAGCATGTTTTCAATCACCATCTCCAGAAACTGTTATAAACAGGTGGGGTAGTGTTCTTTATCTCTTGCATGACTCACCCCTGAAAATGCCCTCCAGGGGAGATATCTTCTGTGAATGGGCCATTGAGTGTCACTGCAGGACGGATAAAATTCCAATATCCCATTGTGGGATGCTCCACCCAGGGGGAGGAACCAAGCATTCCTACATGGATAAAAGCTGAGACTTTGCTACACCGGACGTACCTTGCCTACTGGATTCCCAGCGGACAAGAGCTCCATAACCACCATTAGACATCCAGAGGAAGACCAGACCTTCTACAGCATCACTGCTCTGACAGAATCACGTTCGTATCTCCAACAGGACTGCAGTAACCATTTAACAGGACAGCAGCCACCACCCTGACCAAAAGGGTGTCAGGTTATATCCTGACTCTGTCCATTTAAGGCAGCATTTCTGTATAATTGCCTTGATCTTCATTTTCTTAATAAATTGTAATTCTGACTTAGACTCTCTCCCAGGTTGTTGTGGTGTGTTTTAATAGCCTGTTTTAAACTTCTGGGTCCCTTCCCAGGTGTGCTTATACCTCTCTCTTTTCCCCCTCGCCCCCTTGCTGAGTGAGTCCTGTCAATACGGCTTAACTTTCCAGGAAGGTCGTTGTGTGGTTGGTCAAGTTCAAAAGATGCCCCTATGCCCAGAGGTCATTGGCCTGTCTAGGTGTCATCCTCCCCTGAGATCCTGCCCCTCTGGGAACTTAAAAGGTGAATCAAGCCATGTGGTCGGGATTCTGTTGGAGCTGTTGCCTACATTCAGACCTATGTAACCATGGAATAAAGCTCTGGATATAAACCCTCCGGCAGAATCCGTCTCCTTTTCCTCCTCACCATCACCTGAAGCCTTCCCTCCTAAGGTAAACAGAGTTCCTACCAAGCCTGGACTTGTTTCAGTGCCCAGCTGCAATCTCCAAGCAAGCTAAAGGTATCTCTGGGGTGATACACCACAGTTGCTGCCTTTGGCCTAGCAGCAAGGGTCAGACTGGCCCAGGCACAATCTCCCTGGTAATATTGGGATTCTTATTCCAATACCAGGTTTGCCTTCAAACCAGTACAAAAACCAATGTGCTCATCGGTTGTTTTCTGCCGAAAACAGTATTTCCCATTCCCAAACCTTTGCCAGATGGAAGAGGAGGCTGCGAGGAAGATGAGGATGCCCCAGGACACCCAGGCAGGTGAGGAGGAAGTCAATGCCCCTTTCTCCCTCTCTCCTGCTCCATCTCCCAGCCCAACATGGCCCCCAGCTGCAGGACAACCCTGCTGCCAATCCCATCCTGCCGGGGATGCACTGGAGGGATTTCCTTCCTCTTCCCTCTGGCATGGAGGCAAATCCCATCCTCTCCTTGTCCTTCCTCCTCCAGACAAGAAGCTGAGGATGGAGACCAGAGAGGAAAAATCCCCGTGGAAGAACCTGGAGGAGGAGGTTCTTTTGAGTGGCTGCACAGGAAAGGAATCAAACAGAGAGGAAAATCCCCAGAGATCCCACAGGAGGAGGGGCTGCAAACCCAGACAAGGGTGCTCTGTGGAGGAAAGACCCTCCCTGTGCCAGGAAGGTGGGCAGAGCTTCAGCCAGAGCTCAGATCTGATGGTCCATGAGCAGCTTCATGATGGGGAGAAGCCCCACAAGTGCTTGGAGTGTGGGAAGAGCTTCAGGCAGAGCAGCACCCTGATCCGTCACCAGATGATCCACACTGGGGAATGGTCGTACAAGTGTGGGGAATGTGGGAAGGGCTTCACATGCAGCTCCCAGCTCATCAACCATCAACAAATCCACACTGGTGAGAGGCTCTATGAGTTTCCCGAGTATCAGAAGAGGTTTCAGAGCAGCTCCCATCTCCTCCGCCACCAGCAAAATCACACAGAGGAGAGAGCCTTCCGCTGCCCTGAGTGCGGGAAGGGCTTCCAGAAAAAATCCACCCTCATCACCCACCGGCACAACCATACTGGGGAGAGGCTCTGTGAGTGTCCCACCTGTGGGAAGAGGTTCCAGACCAGCCCAAATCTCTGCCTGAATGAGCAGATTTACACTGGGGAGAGGCCCTTCCGCTTCCCCGACTGTGGGAAGGGCTTCAAGAAAAAATCCACCCTTATCATCCACCGGCACATCCATACTGGGGAGAGGCCCTACGAGTCCCCCACATCATGGGAAGAGCTTCTCTCCAAGAGCTCAGACTTGACCAGACACCAATGGAGTTAACAGTAAGGGAAGTTCTGCGAGTGCCCCAGCTGCAGGAAGAGCTTCATGCCCAGCTCCAGCTTCTTTCCCCATTGGAAAACACATGTTGGGAAGAGTGATCCATTTTTCCTGTGATCCATGCTGGGAAAACAGTTTTCCCTTTTCCTGCCCCTCCCAATGGCATGATGTGTCATTGAAAAACATGAGGGTCTGCCCATGGCCGTGTCATTACATTCACTCCCACCTCAGGTCACTGCCAGGGGCAGGAAAGGGACTGTGTCTCTCTCTCTCTCTGTCTCCCCTGAGGAGAAGGGTGTCCTTTCCAGGCAGGGGAAATTGTGGCCAGGCAGACCCAGTGAGTTGTGTTGTAATTTTCTGTGGAGAGTTTAGTTCAGGCATGGCTTGAGGAAAAAGGCCACGAAGCCATGCAACTGAGAGAAAAGTAACAGGTAGCTGTGAAGCAGTTTCAAAGCAGTTCCCAGCCTGACTTCTATAAACAATTAGTCTCTCTCAGGCATCCTTGCATAAACAATAAAGTTCTCAGGCAGTCTTCCCATAACAAAGGTAACATCCTCTCTGGGAAAAGATGGCACCCTGGGAACAGTTATGGAAGTTTTGAGAACCGTTCGTATCACAGTGAGAACACTGATTTTGTTTGATGTAAACAATCAACGGTATTGTAAAACAAAAGGAGTGGTTAGAGTTTTCTCTGTTAGCCTGTCGTAAACCTGGATTTTGGAATATGCATGAAGTTCGTTAACACTGTTATTTAAAGTGACTGATCGATCAATAAATTTGGAGTTCGATGCATTATAGGATGGTCGTTCTCCCCCTCACTTCAACAAATTGGTGACACCCGGACATGATAGCGGACACCACGACGATCGCGGCCATCACGGGGATTGCGAACACCAAAGGATAAGTGAGGAATGGTTCAGGCTCCGAAGCAGCGGGAGCGGCAATAAGCGCGGAATTAAAACGGAGGAAAAAAGAAAACCGCCGATACGCGCCGTGCCCTGGCAACAATAATAGATGGGTCCAGCTGATATGTGCGGCATAAGTATGGAAAAACGCTGCTAGGTGAAAGTGCGCACTTAAAAAGAGGTATGGAAAGACAAGCCGCATATGAACTTTTTATTACATTTTTGCAAAAAAGGCAAATTAAGGGAATAGACTTACGGAAGGAATTGCAAGGTCTTTTGGCTTATGGTCTGGAACGGGGAATCTTTGTGAATCCCCACACAGTTTACGAGTTAACGGAATTGCGTGAATTCAGTGATTTATTGTCAGAGCCTGCTTTAGAGAGTGGTAAAACTGCCAAGAAGCTAAGCAGGCCACGGCGAGTGATGTCTGATGCACTGTTTTACTATCTCTCTGAGTGCAAGACAGCGGCCGCAGCTCGTGGCGATTCCGAGTCTGTGCTACTCCGAACTCGGCATGGGCGCTCCGCCATGGCGAGCAGCCGCGGTGAGCAACCGCCTAAAATGCTGCGCTATAGCGGCGGGAGCGGAGGCAGCGGTGGGGAGAGTGGAGCCGCCGCCGCGGGAGCCAAGGCGCGCCGCCCCGGGAGAGAGCGAAGCCGCCGCGGGGGGAGCCACGGGTGCAGCGGTGCCTGCAGCGGAGTCAGCCTGCCGGCGAGTAAACAAAGAGCCCAGCGCAGGGGGGGGGTTTCGCCCGCTCCGACACACGCACCGCGGGACTGGAGCGCTTTTTGCAGCGGGAGCGTTTCTCCCTCCCCCCACAGCCAGCAAAAGCTTCAGTTTAAGACCTAACAGCCTAATGGATGTAACTTTTGTCAACAAAAGGAAAAGATCCCTGTTGAAATTAAGAAACAAGTGATGGTAAACAAGGAAAGTTAAAGGCACTTTAGTTCTTCCTGGCAGAGACTGAAACAGGAATCAGCGTACTGTATGCATGGGTCAAATTTCGGCCGGTTTGGCTCGGCATTGGTTATGCTGTCTTGAAATCACCTGTATTGGCAGAGACTTTAACATCAGAAGCCCAGATGGCTCAGTCAGTGGAACATCAGACTCTAGAATTATATTTTGAAAAGTTTAAAAATGTTAAGATATGTTAGACTGATTGTATGAGTGAGATGTTGTGAGTGTGCTTTTTGATATAGAAATGCTATAGCAAACACGTGAACAAAGTTATTTTAGCTTAATATTTTAGAATCAGGCCTGTAAGTAAGTTATAGTAAATGCTATATTTTATGTCTATAGTAAGTTTAATCTGTTATTAAGTAGTTTAAGTTAAATTAAATGCTAAATACTATTAAGGTTAAGTTTGTTAAGTTTATTTTCTGTTAAGTTTCGAGGTCTGTTAAGGTTAAATCATATTAGGTTTAAGATAAGTTAGATTCTGTTAAGTTTGATCTTACATTATTTACAAATAAGTCTAAAATCAGTTAGATTTTGTTATAGTTTTGTTAGAATTAAGAGATTTTACATGTAAGTTCTATTGATTTAAAATTCTATTAAGTTTAAGTAAAGATAAGTTTAAGTAATGTTAAGTTCTATTAAGTTTAAATATTTTAAGTTTAAGTATTTTAAGTATAAGTGCTATTAAGTTTAAGTGATGTTAGATAGATTTATGCTTTTACGATAGGTGTTTGTTTTATGACTTGTGTTCAAAGTGTTGTTGTGAACATCAGAGAAACCTTGCTAGCTGAAAATACTATTTAGTTATTAGAATTGCCTATTCTTATGTTGCAAAGAGTGTAGCACAGTTAGCCCATAGAATTTTGAAGCCAGTTAAGTTCTATTAATTTGAAAATAAGTCTGCTAAGTTAAGTATTTTAAGTGCTTCAAGTGCATCCTACTTTCTCACCACTCCAAATCAACAAAGGACTGAGAATCGCCCAGCTGATGCCATTTCAGCCAAATGACTAAAGGATTACAGACTGTAAAACTGATTTTGAACATTTTTGAGAAACCCAGGGAAGGGGTGGATGTGAAAACCTCAAGGACAGAAAGGATCGTTTTCAGACTTGCCATTCACCTCCTCTCCAGGTTCACATAAATGAAAACAGCTAACAGCTTTCTTTTCTTAGTCCAATTACCACCTACCGTGCAATGCCTGATAAGGCCGGACATTGTGGCTCAGCTGAGGGTGGTTTTAACCCTTTGGGATAAAACGCTGTTGCCGGACGACCAGGGAACTGATTGACATTATTGAATCATTATCATCTTTCCATATAAAAGGACCGGCAAAAGAGAACTGCCTTGAATGTCACAGCCCACATTGTGCTGCTTGGGTTGCACTGTGTTGTGGAGGTTGTGATGAGACCTTTTGGGTGGATCAGTTGTCACTTTTTCGTTTATGGTGTGATACCTGTAATCATAGACATAACTGGGAACATAATTGGGAGTGGGCTCTACGGAACGAAACAGGACTAAACACTGCCTCAGCTTTAGATCTTTATGAATCACATGAGCAGAAAATCTTGGCTTATTATCGGTGGGAGGTACAGTGTATTTTGAAAAGGGTTAAAGGTTAAGAACTGATAAGAAAAAAAGGTCAAAGTAAAAACAGAAAAATGAGGTTTACTTTTGTTATATTGCTAGGTGTAGTGGTAGCTGAAGAATTAAGGGTAATACAGTTTAATCAACCTAGAGATAATGTATGAATAACACTTGCTAGACAGATTAATCAGTCGTCGCTTTGTCTCAGCATTGCCAGTATCGTCTCCTCAAGAATTCTGCAGTCTTATTAATAATCGTGCTTTATATATGCACAATATGGTAAATATTAAATTGCCTGCACAGAAAGGGTATACTGCCAGTCAGAGTGATGGCTACCAACAATGTCTGTTAGTTCAATCTCTTAATATTCCTTTGCATTCTCCACCTGAGGAGTTGGAGCTTTTTGGAAGTGCAAATGCTAGCATGACCAGCACTTCCAACAGTGGATGGTTTAGCTTTGATTATTTTAATCCTCAAAAGATGAATCCATATAAACAAACATGGGCTACTCTGGATTCAGCTCTAAAGCCAAACATAGTGTCTAAACAACTCTACAGCCATTGTAAAGGCTCTAGCATCATGACACCTAAGAAATTACCTACAGGAATATTTCTAATTTGCGGAGATAGAGCCTGGAATGGTATACCTGCCCAACCTCAGGGTGGACCTTGTTATTTAGGCAAGTTATCACTATTTCACCCTAATATATCTGTGCTGATGCAATTAAGTCATCAGGTAAGCAGGCAAAAGCGTAGCTTACACAATTTAGACTGTAGTCAAATAGGAGATCCATGGTTCTGGAGTAAATTTAAACAAGTGATGGTTTCAGCTTTCCTACCCTGGGGTGCTGCAAGCAAAGCATTGACTCTAGCAAAACAAATAGGGTGTTGGGCTAAGGGTGAACTAAATAAAACTTCACAGATATTAGATATGTTAACTTCAGATGTACAAAGTGTTAATCACGCTGTTCTACAAAATAGAGCTGCTATAGATTTCTTATTATTAGCACAAGGCCATGGGTGTGAAGAGTTTGAAGGAATGTGTTGCATGAATTTATCTGATCATTCTGTATCTATTCATGCTAAGATAAAAGAGCTACGGCTAGGGCTTAATAAGCTTAAGGAAGAAGAAGGATTAGGTATTGATGAGTGGCTTAAAAGTTTCGGATTGGGACCATGGCTAAGAAACCTTGTAAAATATGCTATAGGGACATTAGGTGTACTCTTATTGCTTTTACTTATCTTACCTTGTTTCTGTGGCTGTATCCAAAAGTATCATAGGAAAGACTTATCTTGTTTTAATGGCCTAATGACGGCCATGTTTAGAGCACATGTCTTAATCCCCTATGATTTAACATATATTATGACCATGTTCTTGTCACCTACAGAATACACCCTGTGGGAAGGGGGATGGAAGTGTGAAGTAAATCAATAAATAGCAGACTATGCTAATAATGAGGCAAGGGCAGAATTGACAATCAACCATCTAGCTGGAGAAGGACAACACAGCCTACCAGATGACCAAGCAGCAGGTATCCCCAGTATTGAATGATATCAAAGAGATGGCTTTGAAAGCTTTAATCCAGGTATGGGATGGTAGCACCCCCAGTTTGGACTACCTTGGGTGGCTGAAGCTAAAGCTTTAGGACAATTAGACCATCTTGGGTGCCTGTTAAGTAAGCAAACCAATGCTACCTCCCTCACATTGAGTGGTCTGCTCTCAGACATAGAGACCATCAGACATGCCACCTTGCAGAACAGCGATAGAGTTTTTACTCTGGGCAAATGGGCATGGCTGTTTAGACTCTGAGGGCATGTATTGTATGAACCTCTCCAGCCACAGCGAGTCAATCCACAACAGCATTAAGGTACTGAAGGGTTCAAGAATCTTCAAATGGAAAACAAAGACTGGGTCAATAAACTCTTCCAGTCCATAGGACTAAAGGGTTGGATGATATCTAGCTAAAACAGGACTATTAATTCTCTTAGCTGTTGTTGTATTGCTAATTGTCGCATATTTGTTTGGATGCTTCTAGAAAGTCTTACAAAATTCTTTCAGTTCCATCTTTGTTGTAAAACAGAAAGGGGGAAGATACCCAACACAGGCTCCTCATGGACTCCTTGTAGGAGAGAACTGGAGGTCAGGATGGCACAAAAACCTCTAAGAGACTGGGAAGGAAACACCTTAAAAGTACCTAAAAGTATTCTTAAATCCATAAACTACCTTAAAAACCTTGAGTATCTCAAGGCATTAATGGGCACCACTGAATGACAATACAAAGCTCTCAAGGGACTTGTTAAAGCAGATAATTGGGGCTGTGATTGCACAAATCTCTCACAGAGTCTGTGAGAAACACCACAGTCTGTGTCAAAATGGAAACACCAAGTACCTTAAAATAACTGAAGTACCTTGAAGTAGCAATGAGCCCCACTGAGTGTTGTTACTGACAAAGCCTCTCCAGGGACTAATTACAGCAGATAAGTGGAGGGCATGATTGCAAAAACATCACAGAAATTCAAAGCAAAAGACAAACCCAAAGTCCTTTGAAAAAGCTGCAGCCCCTGCAGGGAGCATGAAGGAGTCCCCAGAGCCATTCCTGAGCAAGGGTCCCCAGGGACTCCTTCCAGCAGATCTTTGAGGCCAGTGGGATGTGGGCTAGGGGGGATGCTGAGGGCAGGACAAGGGGCTGACAGTGCCCAGCCTGGCTGGGGCTGTGCCAGGAGGCCCCTGGGCCCCAGGACAAGGTGTCTCCTCCCAGCCCTTGGTGGCACAGACCCTGCTGCTGTGCCCCAGGGCACCAAGACTTGGCTTCTCTTTGTCCCCACCTTGTTGACTTCTGGTATAAGGCAAGGCGACCTTGTTCTGAGGAACAGCACGGCAACCCACTCTCCAGGGTTGCTCAGGCCAATGAGCACGCAGACACCAATGTGGTGGATGGTCCAAAGGCGTTTATTAACTCTTCTCTTGGGGTTTTATAGTCTAAGGGGGTCTCTACGTCAGAGGGGGTCTGTCTCTACTATCTATGGTTACTAAGGAAGGTGGAAAGTTACCAGGGGTGGAAAGTTCCTGGGTGTGGAATGGAAAGTTACTGGCTCTACTGATAGGGGGCTACTTTCCAGGGTAATCTCTTATCTTAGGGGAACAGGGGGTCCTGCCTCTCCGTTACATCGCGTAATCTTCCGAACGCCTGTTCCTATCTACCACATCTCCCCCCCCTTTTTCACAAATGAATGAGGTAGTCATATACATAGGCACTGAAATGAGGTATAAGGATGTAGTTCGACAAGGGAAGGGGTTTGGTAAACCTGAGTAAGTTTTTGCCAGGCAAGTTTAGGACTTGTGACTGGCAGTGTTCCCTGGTTGAATTCCCTGGTTGAATTCACTGCATTTGTCGCCGGCCTAGGAACCGGATGTTGGTCCGTTCTAGGCGGGCCTGAATGAATGAGACCAGCTTGTTCAGCAGGCATGGTCCGAAAGTGACTGCTAGAAGCAGCAATGCCAATGGACCTATTAGGGTAGAAATCGGAGTGGTTAGCCAAGGTGATTGATTGAACCAGGACTCGAACCAACCCTGTTGGGCTTCCCTGTCTTTCTGTCTGTGAGCCAGTCTGTTTCGGAGTTCCGCCATGGAGTCTCTAACGACTCCCATGTGGTCCGCGTAGAAGCAGCACTCCTCTTTCAAGGTGGCACACAGGCCTCCTTGCTGCATGAACAGGAGGTCCAGTCCTCGCCTGTCCTGCAAGACCACTTCTGAGAGTGAGGAGACTGACTTCTCTAGAAAGGAAATAGATTTCTCAATCCTTTGCAGGTCCTCATCGATGGTCATTTGCAGCTGTGACAGTCCTTGGTGCTGGGTCGCTAGGGCTGAGACACCCGTGGCCGTTCCGGCTGCTCCTAGGCCGAGCAGCATTGCGATAGTTATACCTGTCATTACTTCTCTTTTGTGGAGCTGGCTAGGTTCCTCAAAAAGGTGGTACACTTCTTCGTCTGAGTGGTACAGGACCCTAGGAACAATCAGAACTCGGACACAAAAGTTGTTAGAGTCATCGAATTTGGCAAGGAACACACAGGGACTCACTCCAGATCGCTGGCAAACCCATATCCCAGGTGCGGATGGGACTACTCATTGTTTTTCCTGTTGGGCTTGACTACTTTGGTGCAGACGTTGCCTCTCCGCCTAGCTAGGGTTGCATTGCCAAAGCATCTGCCCCGGCCTGTGACTTGACTCAGGGTGATTCCTTTGCGAGGGGTATCCCATCTGCACTGGTGAGAGCCGTCAGCTGTGGAGTAACTGAAGGGAGTGTTTAAAGCGACTCCTTCGTAAAAGGGGGGTTTGACATCGTAACAAAGCCAGCAGGATTCGGTTAGGTTAGGGTTGGATTCGTTCAGGGATACAAAGGTAGCTTCTAACATGCGAAGGATTGGGTCTGAGTCCGACCTGGCTGAGCGGCCTATCTGAAAGGCTTCCGCATGGCTGGTCGGGACATTGCTGAACCCTGTGGGTAAGGTTTTGGGGTAGGTTGCGTTTCTCCCTTTTGGCACGCTTTTAATCACTTTGTTGGGTCTGACCGCTCGGGGTGCCGACGGTTGAAACCTGATAATTCGCACATTCACCCTCTCTTTTGACCCTTGAAGGACTACTGTCCACATTCTGCCTATGGCCCAACTGGGGTGATCTGGCTGCAAGACTGTCATGTTGTAGTCTGTGCATTTCCAAATTTTTGGGACTTTATGGCAATTTCGATAGAAACTTCCCTGAACGAAGATGGGTGTTTTGCAGCCGCTGGGTGCCCAGGTGAACTGTAAGAATTTGTCAGGCTCTCGTGGATCCCACCCAGGCCCCGATGGTCTGGCATCTGTAACTATGGTTTCGCAGCCCCAGTGCCCACAATATCCCCACCCTGGGTGATTGCAGTAGCTTTTCCCAGGGTTTGAAGCTGGGCACCAGTAGGATGGGTACATGTGTGTGGCGTGTGGGGAATAGGGGTCTACCTTTGGTAGTCCTGGAAACAGGTTGGTGATGCGGAGCACAAAGGATGGGGTGTTCGGTGTGGTGATTTCTTTGAGCACCTTGTCGCTACTAAGGTGTCGCATGACCCACCTGAATGGCCGATGGGGGTAGCGGTCTGGGCTTGCTTGCCCTCTGGCAACAAGCCCCAACAGCAAAATCGCACAGAAACACCCTTGATGCTTGGGTCTCACCCGTGCGGGTTACTCGGGCGCTGCCTGGCGGCTTGGTGGTCTGTCTCTTTCCTCTGGAACGGGGATGTACGCGTCACGAGGACGTCCCACGAGCATGTCCTGTAAACAGAAACTCGCAATTCTCGTCAGTCTCATTCTGCTCGCTATGAAGGTCGGGCTTAATTGACTTAAATGGACACCACCTGATTTTGCCATTCTTTTTGACAGCTGCGTACCCTCTCCCCGTGAGCATCAACCTCCAGCCCCATTCCCATTCTCCTAGCTCGTTTCTGATTACCACCTGCGGGCCCTCCTCTAGCGTTCGAGTGGCCCAGTGCTTTTGAACGGGACTGTTTGTTTCATCTTCCCTAGGGAATTGATTCAGTGCTAGCAAAGTGGTTGCCAATATACGTGCCTGATCTCCTGGGGGAATGGAATTGGCAAAGCCCTCTGCTTTCGCCAGTACTTCTAGCTTGGTTTTCAGGGTCTGATTTGCTCACTCAACTATGGCCTGCCCGGTACTGTTATACGGGATACCTTGCACTAGTGTGATGCCCCATTTTGAGGTGAATTCCTGTACTGGTTTGGAGGTGAAATTGGACCCGTTGTCTGTTTTGATCGGCTTGGGGATACCTAGCCAAGCCATGGCTGTCAGCCAGTGCTGGATTGTGGCCTTGGAGTTTGTTTTGGGGTGCTGTGTGGCTCTGATCATTCCGCTATAAGTGTCTACTGTCACTGCAAGCCATGCTCGGGGCTTCAGCAGTTGACTCCAGGTGAAGTCTGACTGCCAGATCTCTGAAGGCTTGAGACCTCTTGGGTTGACCCCGCAAGTCCATAGGGGCGACTTCTGGCAATGAGGGCAAGTGGCTACCACATGTTTCGTGTCCGCTGTCGGGATTCCGCATCTCTTCGCCAGTGCTTTGGCTCTGATGTGGAGCAACTCGTGCAGTTGACGAGCTTCCTGCAATGTCTGTACACCTTTTGCTGTGGCGTCCGCTTTGTTGTTGCCAATCTGGAAGTAACGTTTGACTGGGTCATGGCTGTTGATGTGAATGACTGACACGGTTCCCTGTCGTGAGGAGAGTGCTTCTTTCAGCATTAGGGCTGCTGCTGATGTTGACACTCCTGGTCCTGCCATGGCTAGGCAGAGCCTTGCCACGAATATAGAGTCCGTTACTATGTTGAGGTCTTCTTCTTGGAAGAGTCTGCACACCAAGACCACTGCTGCTGCCTCCAGTTGTTGCACTGACAGTGTGGGGTCACACGCTTTGACGCAATGCCATTGTTCTCCTGCCTGCCACACTGCTGTTGCGGTCATAGTCATGGAGGAAGCGTCTGTGATAACCGTTGGTCCTGGCTGCGGTCGGTCCTTGACCTTCGGCGGCATGTCCATGTTGACTACGGTCAGCAGCTGAGTCCAGGGTGGTCTGGCAGAATAGGAGATATCTCCTCCGAAGTCGGTGAGAGCAAGGGCTAGGTACTCCGATATTGTGGCTGACTCCATGGTCGGCTGCTTGCGGAATGGAAGGTGGATGCTTGTCGGCTCGGTCCCTAGGTGTTTCAAGGCGAGTTTCCTGCCTTTCATGATGAGGTTTGCAATGCATTCGATTCCCGGGGAGAATGCACGAGCAGGTCTTCCGAGGACCACCCATTGGATTGGTTGGGCCTTTTCGCAAGGTCCTTGGGCCAGTGGTCCTACTCCCCCCTTCGGTGTAAAGTGGACGTACAGGTCCTGCGGCAATACTCGCCATTGGAAGCGGAGGTTGGGCCGCTCACCATTTTGAAACACCACGGAAAAGGCGAATTGTTCTCTGTCCTCAGGGTGCAGGGGTATTGAAAAGAAACAGTCCTTGATATCCAGTACTGTGCATGGCTGCCCTGCGGGGATGGCTGAGTTCGTGGGTAGCAGTGTCTGGACTGGACCCATGGGTCGAATCATCTTGTTCACTTCTCTCAGGTCATGGACGAGACGATAGCCTTCTCTGGACCTTTTGGGGATCACGAATACAGGGGTATTCCACAGGCTGATGGAGGGTTCTATCTGATGGTTTTGCAGTTCGCAGTCGGCCAGTTCCAGCAAGGCTGCTGCTCAAGGCTCTGTCAGGGGCCACTGCTCCATCCATACGGGGTCTGATGATTTCCAAGTCAATTTGATTGGCAGCGGAGGGTGTACGGCAGTGGCCCTCATGATAAATTTGTAATCTGGAATCCTAGCATGGAAAGAACTTCCCTTCCTAACAAGGGTGGAGAATTTTGCAGGATATAGGGGTAGATCGCCACTGTCTGTTCTGGTCTCTTTTTCGTGTGAAGTGTTATAGCCACCAGCTGAGTGCTTTTCCATGCCCGGGAATGCCCTCCTACTCCATTCACTGGAGGGACTTCTGTGAATTGCCAATGTCCGGGCCAATGTGCTTGGGGAAAAATCGTGCAGTCTGATCCTGTGTCCGCCCAAAACTGAAACCCTATGACGTGTGGATCTTGACTGCTGTAAAGGCGGCATGTCCCCCACACCATCAGGGGTTCCTTTCCTATTTTCATGGCCAAGGCCACCCAGGGATCCCGCTCTGGGGCATCTCCTGCTGGCCCTGTCACATCGGCATGGCTTGTGGCGGTGGAGGGTACGAGGGTACTGCTGGCGGGGATGCGAAACTGACTGCTCCTTGTGGGGGCATTGGGTATGAGGGCCCCCTGCCTCACTGGGGGTTGGCATAGATGGGCCGCCTTGCATTCGCAGTGGGAGGAGGCTGAGTATGGCCTGCGCGCCCCCTCCCTCTCCCATTTCCCCGGGGCCGGGATCTACAGTCCCTAGCAAGGTGTCTTCCCGCAGCTCCAACAGATCCCTCTCGGGCGTACTTGGAGTGGGCGTGCTGCTGTGCGGCTGGGGACAGCTCTCTGGGTTGCTGCCCTTCCCCAGAAGCCTGGGCTAACGCGGTCATCCTGCCACTCCTGTTTAAATACAATCAGCCCCGCCCCATCAAAGAGCATGTGGCTTATTTGCGTAATATCAAAAGTGAGCAAATCGTCATTGCTAAAAAGGCCGTCCACAAGAGTGGATACTACAGCTGAGTTGATCCCTTTTTCTGAAATCCCTTTGACAATCGCTTGTACACCTTTTGTGTTAACCTAAGTATATGTGCCTTGTTGATTTCCCTGCGCTCTGGTGACCCTCACCGGGAAAGCGTGTATCGTGGCTGCTGGTGCCCAGTCCACACAAGCTATTTTTATTTTTCCCCAATCGGTGAGTTTGTGTTGCAATTGTTTCCCGATGTTGTTTAAAGCTTTATTCGGTTTTGCTTGAAACCGCATTAATTCTGCTGTCTCGGTTTCCGAGTCCCAGCCGGGCTCAGTCGGCTTTCCCGAGCTGTCTGAGCAGCTGTTACTTGACTCTGAGCCGGAAGTTGACTGCCGGTACATTTCCAGCGCTCCAAGCCGTTTTGTGCAGCTTTGACCCCACTCCTCCCTTCGGGGGTGGTGCCGTTCCCTCCCCCTGGGGTCTCCCTGCCTCCTGCTGGGGGAGGTCTTTACCCTATAAGGACCTAATTTGAATGGAGCACTCTGATTGGTCTTACGCTCCTCCAAGGGGGCCGCCCCTTCTCCCGGCTCGCCCGCGCATGCGTTGTTAAGCAGGCTGACTGCATTTCCACCCCCCGCCTCCTCCTTTCTGCCCTTGCCATGCGGCTCGGTGCCATTTTCAAATGCATATGGTGGGGGCGAGTTTTTACCGATCCCTACAGGGTCCGACAATCCGGCCGCATTCCGCGCCTCCTCCATGAGTCCCTGCCAAAAGGACCGGCGGGGAAGGGTCGGGTAGAGAAACCGCGGATTTTTCGGAAGGTTCCGCAGGGAGGCCAGGACCCGGCGGATACGCGGGAGGGTTGGAGGGTCCCCTGGGTGTTCCGGGGGGTCTCCTGGGGGCTCCAGGGGGTTTGGGCTCGGGCTCAAGGAGAGGTGGAACGCACCCGGCCCCCGCGTATTCCCGCCTTCCATCAGATCGCTCTCAGAGGCGGTTTGCGTCGCAGCCCCCACCCCCAGCTTTGGTGTAGCTAATAAACGCGTACACGCGGCTTTCCACATCTCCTGTTCTTCTAACGCCTTGCGTAGGGCCTCTTCTGCTTTCCCCCACGCTTTGAGGCTTTTACCACTGCCTGAGGACTTAGTGTCCTCTGCTAAAGCGGCAGTGCACTTCTCCCACACTTCTGAATATAATATATTTACCAGACGTCCAATCGTCCCCAGCTCTAGGAGCCTTGCAATAGCAAGATTAAAATTCCTGAGCTCACAGTTAATTCCCCATCGCTCATGAGCCTGACTTACGACCTTCGCTGTGGATTCCATGGTCTACGCTGGTCCAGGGTCGGCTCCCCCGCTGCACTAGGCCAGCTGTGCAGCCGCCATCCTCTGTCCAGGAGAATCCCCGTTCCCTGGGCGCTGATCAGCTCCCAGGTTTTGGCACCAGTTGTTGCCTTCTGGTATAAGGCAAGGCGACCTGGTTCTGAGGAACAGCACAGTGACCCACTCTCCAGGGTTGCTCGGGCCAATGAGCACGCAGACACCAATGTGGTGGACGGTCCAAAGGCGTTTATTAACTCTTCTCTTGGGGTTTTATAGTCTAAGGGGGTCTCTACGTCAGAGGGGGTCTGTCTCTACTATCTATGGTTACTAAGGAGTGGAAAGTTACCAGGGGTGGAAAGTTACTGGGTGTGGAATGGAAAGTTACTGGCTCTACTGATAGGGGGCTACTTTCTAGGGTAATCTCTTATCTTAGGGGAACAGGGGGTCCTGCCTCTCCGTTACATCGCGTAATCTTCCGAACACCTGTCCCTTTCTACCACACCATCTGTCATCATTGCCTCCAGTTCTCTGCTCTGCCTGAGGCCTGTTGTGTTCCTCAGTGGGACCAATTACAAGTCCAAGAAACTTTGGAGTTGGACTCTGACTTATAGTTCTGGAGAAGTTTCTTCAGCTCCTTCTCAGGGACTGATATACAAGGCCTGAGCACAAAGCCCCAGAGGCTCATTTACATCCTTGTGCTGTGTCTTGTGCTGCTGAGCTGGGCTGGGTTCCTGGCACAGAGGCAGCTCCTGGTAACCAAGAAGAGCTTCAAAAGCACATTTCTCTTGATGAGCAGCTCTTCTGCCAGCCCAGCAGGGCTGGGGCACTGCCTGCAGCCACCCTAGGCACAGCACAGAAGCACAGAGAGCTTCAATCAGTCAGGGCTGGGAAGGTGCTGAGAAGTGCCTGGGGCACAATCAATGCCAGCCCTTGGCACAGGAACCTCTGGCTGCAGGACAATGCAGCTGCAGCTCCTGGAGACATCTCCTAAAGATGGAACATCCCACTGTCTACAGACCCTGTGAGTACATTCTCTGATTGTGTCTTGTGCAGAGCAGCCAGGGGTGCCCAGGGCTGTCCTGCAGAGCAGGGTCCTGCAGCCCAGGGCGCTGTGCTGGGCAGGGACTCTGCTGCCTTCCAGGGACAGCTCTCAGCCAGCCCTGGCAGCTGCTCCCAGCACTGGGGGACAAGATCTGGGTGCGAGGAGACAGCTGGTCAGGCTTTGGAGTGTTCTCATAGTGTGGGGAGGATGCTGCATTGATGAGCAGTTCTCCCAGCATGACATTTAACTGCAGAACATTTCCAAGTACATTAAAAAGGGAGTGCAGGAAGGCAGGGGCTGCATAAAAGGGAAAATCCTGCTTCTTTAATCTACTGTACTGTGTTGCCTGAATAGAAATTCCATATAGCTATCATCTCTCAGTTCAGGTGGAGAATAAATACAAAAAAAAATCTTACAGACTTGAATAAACCAGGCAGTGACAGAAATCAGCACAGGGCCTCTCACAGGCAGCATCAGTGTCACTTTTCCAGATTCCTCAGGGTTGCTCTGACGTTGCCAGCAGAGCCTGCAGAGCCAGAGCTGCCCCTGGGCAGTGCCAGAGCTGGGAGGGCTCTGCAGGGCAGAGCTGAGCCCCCAGGGCTGGGCTGGGCTCTGGCAGCACTGGCAGGGCCCAGCCCTGGGCACAGGGAAGCAGCTGCTGGCAGGGACAGCTCGAGGCAGCAGAGCCCTGGGCAGGCAGTGGGGGTAAAGTGCCCCCAGGCCGTGCTGGAATATTTAAAGTCCTCTCCAAACACAGCTATTGCATGATTACGTTTTTTACAGATCCCCATGCTCAGCCCCAGCAAATGTCCAACAGCAGCTCCATCAGGCAATTCCTCCTGCTGGCATTGGCAGACACGTGGCAGCTGCAGCTCCTGCACTTCTGCCTCTTGCTGGGCATCTCCCTGGCTGCCCTCCTGGGCAACGGCCTCATCATCAGCACCGTAGCCTGCGGCCACCACCTGCACAAGCCCATGCTCTTCTTCCTGCTCAACCTGGCCCTCGGTGACCTGGGCTCCATCTGCACCACTGTCCCCAAAGCCATTCACAATTCCCTCTGGGACACCAGGAACATCTCCTACACTGGATGTGCCACACAGCTCTTTTTCTTTATGTTCTTCCTGTCAGCAGAGTATTTCCTCCTGACCGTCATGTGCTACGACCGCTATGTGTCCATCTGCAAACCTCTGCACTATGGGACCCTCCTGGGCATCAGAGCTTGTGCCCACATGGCAGCAGCTGCCTGGGCCAGTGCCTTTCTCTTTTCGCTGATCCACACAGCCAATACATTTTCCCTGCCCCTGTGCCATGGCAATACCCTGGGCCAGTTCTTCTGTGAAATCCCACAGATCCTCAAGCTCTCCTGCTCCAAATCCCACCTCAGGGAACTGGGGCTTCTTGCTCTTAGTGGCTGTTTAGGTTTTGGCTGTTTTGTGTTCATTGTTTTCTCCTATGTGCAGATCTTCAGGGCTGTGCTGAGGATCCCCTCTGAGCAGGGACAGCACAAAGCCTTTTCCACCTGCCTCCCTCACCTGGTCGTCTCCCTGTTCATCAGCACTGGCACATTTGCTCACCTGAAGCCCCCCTCCATCTCCTCTTCATCTCTGTACCTGGCCCTGTCAGTTCTGTACTCGGTGGTGCCTCCAGCCCTAAACCCCCTCATCTACAGCCTGAGGAACCAGGAGCTCAAGGCTGCAGTGAGGAAACTGATGACTGGATGGTATCAGAAACATTAAACTGCTGGCCAGTTTCTGCAAATCACAAGTATGAAAAGTTGTTTTTCATACTTCTTGTTGGTTTCCATTTGGAGGTTCTTTATGTTTGTTTTACTTTTTTCATATTGTCCATCAAAAAATGTCATTTTTTGTGCCATTTCTCATTTTGTTTCTCATTTTGTTTCTCTCCACCTTTCCTGTGGCCACACACTGTGTCAATGAGGGGCTGCACTCTTGGTGGCTTTAAATGAACTAAATGATCTCCCAGCAGAGTTTTCTGCAGAGATGCCCTTTTCTTGCCTTCTCTGGAGCTGCAGTAGCAATGTCTGTGTGCAGAGCTGGGGGCAGATCAGTGCTGGCCCAGCAGCAGCAGCAACGCTTGGTGTTGCCAGTGCTGCTGCCGTGGCCCTGCCCTGCTGCCCTGGTGGCCCTGGTGTTGCTCTAGGGCCTGAGTGCTCTTGGGGCTGGGAACAGTCCTGGGGGTGGCAGTGCTGGGGCTGCAGCAGGGACAGGCCATGGGCACTGCTGGGGCAGTGCTGACGCCTCAGGCCAGGGCCTGGGGGCTCCAGGCTCCTTGCCCAGGCTCTCCCAAGAACACGGCCAGGCCAATGCTCAGCACAGAAAGGCCCCGTGAGCAGCCCCATAGTGGTCATGGGCAGGCTGGGGACAAACAGCATGGCTGAGGCTCTGCAAGGGCCCTGGGGCAGACGGGAAGGAGGAGCAGAGCAGGGGCTGATCCATCCCCAGTGCGCTGGACAGCCCAGGGCAGCGTCCCAGAGCGTCCTCATGCAGCTGCCAACAACATCCCCCCTCTGCAGCCCTTACCTCTCCCCCAGCTCACACAAGTGCCCCATCCTTGCAGGCACAGACATGGCAGCACTGGCTCAGGAGCCCCGGTTTACATTGCACAGAGCAGGCAGGAGCATGCCCATGCTGTTGGGGACATGAAGCTGAGGGAGCACAAATGCCATCAGCCCCTGGGGCCAGTAAGGGCTGGGGTACAGCAGGGAAACCACTCAGCTTTGTCCTGGCCTCTGCAGTCAGCTAGAAAGGCTGGCCCAGAAACCATCAGTGTCCATCTCAGCCTGGCTGAGTGTGCAAGGGCAGGACTCAGACCAGGCCTGGTGGGGCAGGGCCAGTGCCTGTGCAAGGCATTGCAAACAGGCAAGTGGCCCAGAGAGGAGGCTGCTCTGTGGTCTTGGTGGCATGGACAGAGCAGGGAGGGGGCCAAGGACATTTGTCAGTGCCAGCCTCTGTCCCAAGCCCTTGGCAGCCCTGGCTGTTGAGCCCAGCTTTGGCCTGGGTTGAGTTGGGCTGTGGCCCAGTTCCATCCTCCTGCGGGGCTCCGGGCCTGTTCCCAGCCATGACCAGCCCAGGCCAGCATCTCTGCTGGCCCAGAAACCGGCGGAGCCCGGGGCAGGGCTGTCTGTGCAGCCCCCCAGGTGCCACGGGCTCTGCAGGAGCTGGCAGAGGCTGCCCAGCAGGGAGGCCATGGGGCACAGAGCCCCAAGGCTGCTGTGGGCACCATGGCACAGAGGCCGTTCCCAGCCGCAATGCTCCTGGCCTGGGCTGGGCCTGCACAGGGGCTGGGCCACCATGGCTGGGCCAGCACAGGGCCACAAAGGGGCCACGCAGCCACTGCCGGGGCTGACAGCAAGGCCAGGCACACAAAGAAATTGCTGAGCATGGCCTGTGCTGGCCAGGGCTGACTGTGCCAAAGGCAGAGCTCAGCTGCCCTTGGGGGCTGCAGCAACAGTCCAGAGCCCAAAGAGCCTCCATAGCTGTGCTGGAGACCAAGGCTGCAGGAGGGAAATGCAGGGCTGCTGTGGGATAGGGAGGGCATTGAATTCCAGCACACACCTCAGCTCTCTGATGATCCTAGCACCATGCTGGGCCCTGTTTCAGACTGCAGTAGAGCAGATGTTGATGGGACAGGAGCCCTGCAGGGCTGTCAGGGACCTGTAGCTTGCAAGGTGCTCTGCTCTCCCTCTGGTGCTCTCAGAGAGACCCAATCCCAGTGGAGAACCTCAGGGCACAAGTGGCACTGCCTGTTCATGGGCACACAACTGATGTCTGCCTGAAAAGGGGCACAGGTGTTAAACCCTGTTTGTTTCATAATATACAAACAAATCTTTATTATCTGGGTCATTTGAGTACTTTTAAGAAATGGCACAATTTTCCCACCAGGAACAGGAATTTCCTGGAGATGTACTGATGGCAGGAGGAGAAATATCGATCTTCCCTTCTACTGGTGTCACCAATATTCTGTTTATTACTTCCTCTCCCTTTTCCTTCAGATGTTTTCAGCTTTTCTGTTGAAATGGCCATGTCTATGGACATCTCTTCTTTTACAGCAGGTGGATCTATGTACTTCTACCACTCTCTGATTTCCTCCTCTGGGTGCTCTCTGGTCATTCAAGTGCCTCTCAACTGACTGGCTTCATGCTTTGAGCTGGAAAAAATTGCCCAATATTTCTGAAGTTCAAATAAATATATAATAAATATAATTTTAATTGTGTTTTTACCGATCACAGAATTACCTTATGTCTTTGTCTAAATCTGTTCATGTACAGAAATCCCTGTGGGATGGGCGATATGTCAGATGCTGCTGGGACATCACAGAGAGCTGATGGAAGAGCTGTGATGGTTGTTAAACTGTTCAAATGTTCAACTTGTGTTTGTGGGCAAGAAACCTTTCTGTGTCTCTGAGTGTCAGCAGTCCCTGAGCCCAAAGGACACAAACCTGATGAGTTGTGGTTTCCACTGCAGGGGCTGCACTTGGACCTTGGCTCTGCACAGGAGAGCTCTTCGTCCCCTTTCTCTCTTATCCTCCCTCTGGGCATGGAGGGAGCTCCTGACTTCAGCCTGTGACTTGTGTGTGCAAAGAGCAAATCTCAGTAAAATCTGGGCAGGAAGGGTTTGGGGGGGACCTTGGGATCTGTGCTGGGCACAGAAGGTGTTTTCCTTTGCTCTGAGACTGTCTGCTGTGGAAAGTGGATTCAATATCCAGCAGAGTAATGACTTCTGTATTTGATGGAGCTCTGCCTTCCCTTGGCTTTGTTGGATGACAAGAAATGAACATCCCTCTGTGTCTCAGGCAGCTTCTTCTCCAAGCAAAGCAGATGGGAGTTGAAGCCAAGGAGCTGAAAGCTGCAGGTGTAGCCTGGGCTGGAGGGAGCTCAGATTTGCACAAGACTGCTCTGAGTGCCAGGGCTTGGATGGGGGAAATGGTGAGGTGGGGGTAGGGACAGAGTGTGATTGATTGTCAGCCATGAAGGGTCTTGATTTTCATATCTGCTCAAATTCAAGAGAAAGTACTTGGATTCAGTGTCAATTGGAAATTGCTCATATCAATGTATTAACATGAAAACAAAACGAAACAGGACCTAAAAATTATTTTCTCACTGTCTTTTTAACCATCATGTATTCACTTTGAATATACTACTGAGATCTACTTAACTACAAATTATTTGGAAACTGAAATCAAATTATTCCCAGGGGCTTGGCTTGTTAAGGTGTTCTGAATGTTAATGAGCCCTGCGACACTGAATTCCTGCAAAGAAGAACTGAAGGCTGAACAAGCCTCTGCAGCAGGAAAATTCAGCAGTAGCCTCCAAGTTGCTGAGGATGTCAGCAGCCCCCACTGAGGCCATCCCTGCCCAGAGACCGTGGGGGAATGGGCAGACAAGGAGAGCGTCCCTGGGGCTGGGGCAGCACAACTCAGAGGCACCAGCGGCTCCAGCTGGGAAATGGAGTGTGGAATGTGGCTGGGAAAGCCCTGCCTGGGCTGTGCCAAGCAGGACAGACAAGCCCTGACTTCCATCCCCCAAACAATTCTCTCAAACAAGAAGACATTTAAAAGGAATTACAGTTGTTTGTGTATTCTGAGTTGGACTCTCTGGAGAAATACGAACAAGACATTCTGAGGAACTCAAAAGAACAAAACAGCCTTTAGTGGGTACTTTAGAAAATCAGAGAAACTTTTGCAAAAGGTTTATTATGACATAGTAGTGGTTTTCGTTTGTTAATTTAAGATTTTTCTAATCTTGAGATTTCTTAATTAATGTATTGATGAGTGTGATGTGTTTTAATGTTGGTTACTGATTTATGTATTTATTTTATTCTAAAATAAAATTACGAGAATGGTAAAGTAGGCTTAAAATTTTAAAAGGATATAAAGAAAATTTCATTAAAAGCAGCCTAAAGAGAAAAGGTAGGGAGAATTTAAATAAACTCTTTGGAACAATTTTTTTTCCTTTACACCTTTTTCTTTTTATTGGCAATGTAAAGAAACTAAACTTAAAATTTGTAGTTAGTTTGCTGTTTCTAGAATAGTCTTTTTTTTAGTTTACTTAGGGAGACAAGTTTATCTTGTTAGGGTTATGGAGATTATTTTACAAGAGGAAAATATGTTTTTTTGTAGTTCCTAATTTTGACATGGATAACAGTTGTCTGGGGAACTTTGTTATTGTGAAGTTGTTTTTATTGCTACAAGCTTTTTTACAGCTTGTTGATGGGCCATGTTGATGTATGGGGTATTGTTTTAAAAATGAGTTCTTTAAAGGTAAAAGTTTTTATTATTTAGTTTTTGAATAATTTTTATCTCTGGGAATAGAGATCTTCTCTTGGGGGTACTGGATTACTTTTTATTTTTCTGCTAAAAATTTGATGCAATTACAGTAATTTCTTTATTTTAAGATGGAGGTTTTTGTTTGGTAGTATTTTTTAATATTTTAATTTTTTTATAGTTTGATGCGTTTTAAAGAAAAAGATTTTAAGAGGATTTTAATTTTAAGACTAAGGAATTTTTTCTTCATTTTTATTTGGGATTTTGCTTCTTCTTTACTGACTTTGATGGTTTTATGGATTTTTAAAATATGTTTGTATGTTGTTTTTTTCTTTTACTTGAGGGAAGATTGAATCATTGAAAGGGTTAACACCTGACCCGCTGGTAACTTGGGGTGGAAGTTGTGGTTGGATTGTGTTAGGATTGGTTTTATAGTTGGTTTGGGGGGGGGGGGGGGGTTTGTTTAATTTTAGTTGAAGGATTATTTTGAATGGGTTGTAGGTTGTAGGGGTTTCTGGTTTGAGTTGTGTTGCGGGGAGGGACTTGACGAGCGGATTTGATGGTAAGATTTTAACAGCTGTGGCTACCTTTGTTCTAGCTGGGGTTTTGTAGCCTCTTTTGTTTTCCTGTTTGGTAGTTGTTGAGGTTTGGTTTGGTTAGAATGGGGCTGATGGGGAGGGCAGCCTGGGGAGGGGTGAAGGAGCTCAGCCCATGGCAGGGTTGCTTGGTTTGGTTTGGTTTGGTTTTGTTTGGTTTGGTTTGGTTTGGTTTGGTTTGGTTTGGTTTGGTTTGGTTTGGTTTGGTTTGGTTTGGTTGAGATGGGGGCTAGGGCCAGGGCACGCTGCTTCTTTGTTGACTGGAAAAGAAAGAGGAGGTTCCCTGGTTTTTCAATCTTTAGCATATGTATTTCACAGAGGCATGTTCAGTATCTTAGTGGTTTAACAGATTGTCAGTTACACAAAAAGTTTTGTATTACTTTTTAAAATTCTTCTCATGTCAACCTATGACAGACATTAAATCAACAAAAAACACTTCTCAAAGCATTGACTTGGCCCATTCAACTTCACAGACTCTAAGCCTGTTCAATTTAATGTTATTCAAAATATGCAGGAGCAAAGAAACAGAAGAAGACACGGAAAGAAAGACACAAAAGATGCAGAGAAGCACACACAGCTACCAACTCCTGCATTCCATCAGTGTTCAGACAGAAATTCCAAGAGGAGGTAGGCTCAAGATGTGTGCTTGCCTTGTGGTCAGCCTTCAATACCCCTTGGTCTTCCTGAGCCCTTCCCCCAGGTGGGGCTTGGGCTCATTTGGTCACTCAGGAGCTGGGCTGGGGGCTGCAGAGGTGGCTGTGGAGCATTGCCTGTGCTGTGCCAGGGACTGGCAGCCACTGCTGGGCTGGGATAGAGACTCTGGGGGGATTGGGGTTCCAGGGCAGGGCAAGGCCCTTCCTCCCAAGCACATAAAATGTTTTTAGCCAACAATCTCCTCCAGTCTGTCACAACAGGGAATGTTGGAGGTGAAATCCCAATTCTGGCCATGGGCATCTGGACTAGAAGGACAGCTCTTATCCATAGGAAGGAAAGCACAAAGCTCCAGTGTTTGGAAGGCAGGTGAGAGCCTCACTAGGCCAAGGCCAGCCAGACTTGTCAGGAATGGCAGATTTTGTCTGGGAGCACTCTTTGGATTTAAGGAATTTTGGAGGTAGAAGCTCAATCTCAGCCATGGGCACCTGGAGAAGCAGGACAGTTCTTGTCCACAGGAAGGAAAGCACGGAGCCTTTCCTAGTGTTTTGGGGACAGATGAGAGCTGACCCTTGTGAAACCATTACCAGCCAGACTTATCCTGGCAATATTCCTATTGGAACAATCCCTGGGTATAAGGAAATTTGGAGGTGAAATCCTAGTTTTGGCCATGGATGCCTGGAGGAGAAGGAGAGTTCTTTTTCTATAGAAGAAAAGTACAGAGCCCCAGTGTTTCATTAGCAGAAGAGACAACTGAGTTCTTGAGGGTCTTGGCACCAAGGGGCACCCCATTCCATGGGGTCCAGCGGTGTCACAATGGTCCCAATGATTCCATGAAGCCTTGCAGTGTCACAATGGTCTCCACAGCTCCATGAGGCCTGGCGGGGTCATAATGGACCCTTGGTTTGGTGGGACCTCTCAGTGTCACAATGATCCCTACACTCCATGGAGCCACAGAGCTGGGATTCCACACATGGAATAGAGGTTTGTGGTTCCATGGAATGTAGGGATCATTGTGACACTGGCAGGGGGACCCAGGGGGACAGGGGACCCCACTGTGTACGAGCAGGGTTAGATTTCTCTGGCATAAACTATGAGGGTGGGGCGGGGAGGATTGACCTCCTCAGTGACCTCACACAGCTCCTTTGATATCACATAGCCTCCTTGTGATGTCACACAGCCTTCTCTATGATGTCACACTGCCCCTGCGATGTCATACACCACCTGTGATGTAACACAGTTCCTGTGATCCTGTGATGTCACAGAGCTAACTCTATTATATTACCCTGTAATGTCATACAGCAGCGCTGTGATGTCATAAAAGACTGTGATGTCACAAAGTGACCCTGTGATCTCACAGTCTATTCTGTGATGTCACAGCCTCTTCTATGATGTTACACAGCCACCTGGTGATGTCACAATCCTCTCTCTGACACCACAGAGACACACTCTATGGCCTCACATCCTACTATGTGATGTCACAGCCAGCTCTGTGATGTCACAAGTCCCTCAGTGATGTCACAGAACCTTCAAGAACTCAGTTACATTGAAACATTGAAGTCTCTTGGACTTTGAAGAGATCTCTGTCAGGGACACAACTGAGAAAGTGTCCCCAGGTTCCAGGTAGAGCAGAACACTGGAAGCAGTGATGACAGGTGGGGACAAACAAGGCAAAGGTGTCTCTGGTGCTGAGCAAACCTCAATGTGTTTCAGGAATGCCAAGGACCAAGGCCTGAGCCCCAGCCCCTGGCCAGGCAGATCCTGTCCCTCCCTCCTTGCTCAGGGCTCTTCCTGGGATGGGCACTGGCATGTGGGGATGTGCAATGCCAAGGGCAGGACCATGAGGCAGCCCCTGCCAGGCTGCTGAGCAGGGACAAGGAGGCAATGAGGCCCCAGCCCTGCAAGGGTCACTTGTCCCCTCCTGGCCTCAGGCCCAGGGCCAGCAGCTATGGCCAAAGTGCTGCCCAAGTTGGCTCTGGCAGGGCTGTCTTGCAGCTGCTGCCCATGCCTGTGCCCTGTGCAGCCCAGGCTGTCCTACAGTGTCCCTGCCCTGCGCCTCTGTCCCTGCAGGCTGTTGGCATCCCCCAGCTGCCCCACCTGGCTGGGTCCTTCCTTTGCTGACAGCTCTGCCTCTTCCTGCCCACACAAAGCCTTGGGCTTGATATCAAAAGGTTTAATTCAATTTTTACTGTGCCTGTGAACTTTCAGCCGAGAAACAAGGCATTGAGGGGCTCCTTTCCCAGCAGGAATGGTTGGAAGAGAAGATGAAGACATCTGGCTCAAGAATGCAGTGACAAAAAAAAGGTCTGAATCTGGGAACTTGGAGTTGGTTCTAGGGTCATCGGTAAATTGTAATACACATTTAGTGACACTGGTAGAATTACATGTCCACATAAGGTTAGGAGTTATCCCTCACTAGACCTCAGGCCTGAATAAATGATACCCACTTAAATAGGAAATTAGTGTTAACGAGTCTTATTCTGATATTTAGGAGATTTGGTGGCAGTGGAGCCTCACAGAACCAAGGAGTCAGCTGTGACACTGAGGAAACTCATTGAACAAAGGGTCCATTGTGACACAGTGGAACCCCATGGAACCAAAATCCATTTTCGAACATTGGGGCCACATTGAACCAATTGTGATACACCACATTGTGATACTGCGGATCCAAGGAGAGCATTGTGACACTGAAAAACCTGTTGGAACCAAGGGACCATTGTGACACAGCAAGGCCTCGTGGAACTATGGGTCCATTGTGACGCTGCAGAGCCTCACAGAACCAAGGTGACCATGTTCTACTATGGAACTCATGGAACAAAGGAACCATGGTGACACTGCGGAACCAAGGAGACTCCTGTTGGCTGTGTGAAAGCTTATGGAACCAAGGGTCCATTGTGACACAGCAAGGCCTTGTGGAACCAAGGATCCGTTGTTAAACTCATTGGCCTCATGGAACCATGAGCCATTGTGACACGGTGTGGCCACATGAAGCCAAGGGGCTGCTGTGACACTGTGGATCCAAGGAGACCATTGGGACTGAGGAACCTCATGGAACCAAGAGTCCATTGTTCCACTGTGGGGCCTAGGGGAACCACAGGGATGACAGTGACTTTGTGGGCCTTCATGGAACAATGGAGACTGGTCTGACACTTTGAGACCCACTATAGCATGGCAGGGTCTCATGGAACCAAGGGGACTACAGTGATTCCTGTGGGTCTCCATGGGATGAAGGGTCCGATGGAACCAAGGATACCATTGTGACACTCTGGGACATCATGGAATCAAAGGTCCATGAGCAGGGCCTCATGGAACCATGGAAGCCTTTTTTACACTTTGAGGCCTTGTGAAACCAAAGGGCCATTGTTGCATTTCAGAGCCTTGTGGAGCCAAGGGGACCACAATGACACTGTGGGGCTCCATTAAACCAATGGTCTATTGTGACACTGCAAGGCCTTATGGGATCATGGAGACTATTCTGACACCAAAAGCCTCACTGAACCAAGGGGCCATAGTGACACTAGAATGCCTCTTGGAAGCAAGGAATCATTGTGGCACCATGGAGTGTTGGCAGGCCAAATGGCAGTTGTCACACTGTGTGGCACTGTGTGGCACCAAGGAGTCCATTGTGACACTACAGAGCCCCATGGAACTAAGGATTCATGGAACAGTGCTGGAACACATGGAAAGAAAGGTCCATTGTGACATTGCAGGGCCCCATGGAATCCTGGAGGCCATTATGACACTTTGAGGCCTTGTTGAATCAAGGGGCTCTGCAAGGCCTCATGGAACCAAGGAGACCCTTCTGACATTGTGAGTCCCCGTAGAGCCAAGGGTCCAGTGTGACACCATCAAATTTTTGGCAGTACAAAAGCTCATGGAACCAAAAGTCCATTGTGACATTGTGGGGCCTCATGGAACCATGGAGATCATTATGACACTTCAGGATTCACTGGAACCAAGGGGCCACTGTGTCACCACAGGGCCTTATATAACCAAGACAGTCACTGTGACACTGCAAGATCTCATGGAAGCAAGGGGCCATTGTGTCACTGCAGGTCCCCATGGAAGCAAGTGGCCAGTGTAACACATCCAGGCCTGGTGGAACCAAGGGGCCATTGTGGCATTACGGAGTCCCATGGAAACAAGGAAACCATTTTGACACTGTAAGGCCTCATGGAGCCAAGGAGACTATTGTTATATCACTGGGCCTCATGAAAACAAAGATCTGTTGTGATCCTGCAGGGTCTCATGGAACCAAGGGGCCATTGTGATCTTTCAGAGCCCCAAGGATCCCAGAAAATGGAACAGGTCTGATTGGCTGGCCCTTCTGGGGGCTGCCTGACAGGTTCAGCTGACCTTGGTATGTTGGGGGTCATTTTTCATCAGCCCCTGAAACCCTGGAGTTCTGTGTTTTCCTTCCTGTGGGAAAGGACTGCCTTTCTCCTCCAGGGGGTCATGGCTGAAATTGGGATTCCTCCTCCAAATTTAATTATATGCAAGGATTATTCCCATATGAAACCTGTCAGGACAGACAGCTCTGGCTGGCCTTGGCTTCTTGGGGGCCACCTCTCATCAGCCTTCAAAACACTGGGAGCCTGTGCTTTTCTTCCCATGGGCAAAACTTCTTTCAAGTCCAGGCATCCATGGCAAAAGTTGAGAATCTGCCTCCAAAATTTGTTATATCCAAGGATAGCTCCCAGATTAAAGCTGCCAGGACTATTTAGGTTCCCTTGGTTTTCTGAGAGTGAGCTCTCATCTGCCTTTGAAACACTGGGGCTCTGTATTTTCCTCCCTATGGAAAAGAACTGTCCTTCTCGTCCAGTTGGCCCTAGACAAAAGTGGGGTTGGGCCTCGCCAATTCTGTCTGTCCAATGATTCTCCCCTGAAAACAGGTCTGACTGCCTTGGCCTCCTTGGGGCGGCCTCTAATCAGCCTTTGAAACATTGGGGCTCTGCCATTTCCTTTCTATGGAGAACTGTCATTCCAGTCCAGGAACCCATGGCGGAAAGGGAATTCCACCCCTAAAACTCCCCATGTATCCAAGGGTTGTTTTCAGCCAAAAGTTGCAAGGACAGACAGGTCTGGCTGGCCTTGGCCTCTGGTGGCTGCTTCTCATCTGCCTTCAAAACCCTGGGGTTGCGTGGTTTCCTCCTATAAAAAAGAACTGTCGCTCTTGTCCAGGTGCTCCTGGCATCAGGCATTTGACCACTGTATAGGGACACAGGAGCTCTGTGCTCAGTGGGGTGGAGACTGAGGACAGCAGACGAGAGCCCTGGGAGGGATTGAAGGGTGGTTTCAGAGATTCTGGACCTTTTCTTTATAGAGGATATAAGATTTAGAAGGAAATAATGGCACCAAAGGCAGCTGGAGAGGTGCAGAGTGGACACCAGGAGAAAGGAATTTCCCTGCCAGGGCAGGGATGTGGTGCAGCACGTCCCCCAGAAGGATCCTGGAGCAGCCCAAGGCTTTGTGGGGACAGGCAGAGGCAGGCAGGAGGCAGAGCTGTCAGCAAAGGAAGGGGCCAGCCAGGTGGGGCAGCCGGGGGATGCCGACAGCCTGCAGGAACAGAGGCGCAGGTGTGCTCAGCAGCAGAGACATCTTTTCCTTGCTTGTCCCCACCTGTCATGACTGCCTCCAGTGTTCTGCTCTACCTGGATCCTGGGGACACTTTCTCAGTCTTGTCCCTCAGACGGATCTTTTTGAAGTATGAGAAACTTCTGTGTTTTAATCACTTTTTGAGTCCCTGAGAAGTTTTTTCAGCACACTCTGAGGGACTGAGTCTGATGCAAAGAGCACCAAAGCCCCAGAGGGTCATTAAAGTCCTTGTGCTGTGTCTGTGCTGCTGAGCTTGGCCAGGCTCCTGGCCCAGAGGCAGCTCCTGGCAAGGGCAGCGCTGCAGAGAGACAGCTCTGGCCAGGAGCAGCTCCTGTGCACAGCCCAGCACGCTGGGGCACTGCCAGGGCCCCTCAGGGACACCAGCAGGGCACAGACAGAGCTCACAGGGGCTCAGCACTGGCAGGGGCTGTGGCATGTCCCAGAGGGGGCTGTGTCACAGCAGCACCTCTGTGGCTGCGTCATAGAGGCACAGAGCAGCTAGGATGTCAGCAAGGGGCTGGGGGACAGCACAGAGTGGGCTGTGTGAGGTCACAGATTGGGCTCTTATACTACAGAGTTTGTTGTGTGAGGTCATTAAGCAGCTACAGCATCATAAAGGGGATTGTGTGACATCACAGAGCAGGTTGTGACATCATGGCATGGCTGTATGACATCATAGAGCAGGCTGTGAGATCAAAATGTGTGCGGTGACATTACAGAGTGTCAGTATGACATCACAGAGAGGATTGTGTGACATCACTGAGGGGATTGTGACATCACAGAGGCGGCTGTGACATGATAGGGTAGGATGTGACACCATAGACCAGACTCTGCCATCATGGAGGGTGGCTCTGTGGCATCAGAGAGTGGGTTGTGGTATCACTGGGTGTCTGAGTAACATCACAGAACAGTCTGTGACATGAGAGAACTTGCAGTGACATCACTGGGTGAGTTTGTGACATCACAGTGTCTTCTGTGACATCCCAGGAGGCAGCTGTATGACATCAGAGAGTGATATGCCAGCATTGGCTCTGTGATATCACAAGGGGGATTCGTGACATCCCAGCATGGGCTGTGACATCACAGGGATTGTGTGACATCACAGATGCCTGTGTGACATCACAGATGGCTGTGTGACATCACAGATGGCTGTGTGACATCACAGGAGCTGTGTGACATCACAGAGATGGCTGTGTGACATCACAGGTGCTGTGTGAGGTCCCTGGGGAGGTCACTCTGCCCCAGCCCCCCTTACAGCTTCCCCCAGAGCAGTCCAACCCTGCTTGTGCACAGCGGGGTCTCCTGTCCCCCTGGGTCCCCCCGGCCCCGGCCCCGCAGCCTCCCCCAGAGGATGTTCTGTCGGGAGTTTAGTTCAGGCATGGCTTGAGGAAAAAGGCCACGAAGCCATGCAGCTGAGAGAAAAGTAACAGGTAGCTGTGAAGCAGTTTCAAAGCAGCTTCCAGCCTGACTTCTATAAACAATTAGTCTCTCTCAGGCATCCTTGTATAAACAATAAAGTTCTCAGGCAGTCTTCCCATAACAAAGGTAACATCCTCTCTGGGAAAAGATGGCACCCTGGGAACAGTTATGGAAGTTTTGGGAACCGTTCGTATCACAGTGAGAACACTGATTTTGTTTGATGTAAACAATCAACGGTATTGTAAAACAAAAGGAGTGGTTAGAGTTTTCTCTGTTAGCCTATCATAAAGCTGTATTTTGGAATATGCATGAAGTTCGTTAACACTATTATTTAAGGTGACGGATCGATCAATAAAGTTGGAGTTCGATGCATTATAGGATGGTCGTTCTCCCCCTCACTTCAACAATGTTCCACAAGATCGACCCCAGAGCCTGACACGGGGACGGGGTCTGGGGCCCTGGGGGTGGTACAGGGGGACAGGGACCCCCTGGCAGCATCCCCGTGTCCTCCAGGGCCACAGCCTGGGCCAGGGCTCCTTCACTCTGTCACAAATGAGAGCTTGAGAGTGCTGAAAAAATCCCCAGCAAGGGATCAGCAAAAACCAGATTTAATATTAAGGGACAGCAGCACAAAGTTCCTTGGCAAGAGTCACTCTGCTCCTGACTGGACACTTCAGGTGCACCAAGGAAACAAAACAAAACAAAACAAAACAAAGCAAAACAAAGCAAAACAAAACAAAACAAAACAAAAGAAAACAAAACAAAACAAAACTCCAAAAATAAGGCAATCAAACAAAATATGAACTGAGAACTAGGGCTTTCCTTTCTCTGGAAGGGAACTGTCCTTGTCCAGGTGCCCATGAACTTTGGGCTCCACTTCCAACATTCCCTGTTGTGACAGGCTGGAGGAGACTTTTGGCTAAAAACATTTCATGTGTGGGGGAGGAAGGGGCAGGTCCAGCCTTGCCCTGCCCTGTAACCCCAGACCTGCCCTGCCCTGCCCTGCCCTGCCCTGTGACCCCAATCCCCCCAGAGCCTCTATCCCAGCCCAGCAGTGTCTGCCAGTCCCTGGAACAGCACAGGCAATGCTCCACAGCCACCTCTGCTGCCCCAGCCCAGCTCCTGAGGGACGAAATGAGCCCAACTCCCACCTGGGGGAAGGGCCCAGCAAGACCAAGGGGTATTTAAGGTTTGTGGTATTTAAGACCATATGGCAAGCACACATCTCGACCCTGTATCCTCTTGGAATTCCCATTTGTGCACCACTGAAATCCAGGAGGTGGTAGATGTGTGTGTGCTTCTCTAAATAATTTTTGCCTTTCTCTCTTTCTATGTCGTCTTCTTCTATTTCGAACCTCTTAAAAATTTTGATTAATTTCAAATTGAACAGCTTTAGTGTTTATGAAATTGAATGGGCCAAAATAATGCTTTGAGAAGTATTTTCTGTTGATTGAAGGTTGTATTAAACATTTTGCCAAAGTTTCTCTGATTTTCTAAAGTACCCAGTAAAGGCTGTTTTGTTCTTTTGAGTTCCTCAGAATCTCTTGTTCGTATTTCTCCAGGGAGTCCAACTCAGAATACACAAACAACTGTAATCCCTTTTAAATGTCTTCTTGTTTGAGAGAATTGTTTGGGGGATGGGAGTCAGGGCTTGTCTGTCCTGCTTGGCACAGCCCAGGCAGGGCTTTCCCAGCCACATTCCACACTCCATTTCCCAGCTGGAGCCACTGGTGCCTCTGAGTTGTGCTGCCCCAGCCCCAGGGACGCTCTCCTTGTCTGCCCATTCCCCCATGGTCTCTGGGTAGGGGGGGCTGCTGACATCCTCAGCAACTTGGAGGCTGCTGCTGAATTTTCCTGCTGCAGAGGCTTGTTCAGCCTTCAGTTCTTCTTTGCAGGAATTCAGTGTGGCAGGGCTCATTAACATTCAGAACACCTTAACAAGCCAAGCCTCTGGGAATAATTGGATTTTAATTTTCAAATCATTTGTGGTTAGGTAGATCTCAGTAGCGTATTCAAAGTAAATGCATGATATTTAAAAAGACAGCGAGAAGAGATTTTTTTAGGTCACATGCGTTTTTTTTTTCCTGGTTTTTTATTGCTATGTGCAATCTCCAGTTGACACTGAATCCAAGTACCTCCTCATGCAGTTTGAGTAGATATGAAAATCAAGACCCTTCATGGCTGACAATCAATCACACTCTGTCCCTACCCCCACCCCACCATTTCCCCCATCCAAGCCCTGGCACTCAAAGCAGCCTTGTGCAAATCTGAGCTCCCTCCAGCCCAGGCTGCATCTGCAGCTTTCAGCTCCTTGGCTCCAACTCCCACCTGCTTTCCTTGGAGAAGGAGCTGCCAGAGACATAGAGGGATGTTCATTTCTTGTCATCCAACAAAGCCAAGGGGAGGCAGAGCTCCATCAAATGCAAAAGTCATTCTTCTCCCTGAGTCTGCCGTCCCCCTGATCCTCACAGCCTGTCCTGTTTCCTTCATCCCTCCTTTGCCAGGGACTTTCTGGGACAAGGGAGCTCTGCTCTGGCTATGGAGGGAGGTCCAAGTGCAGCCCCCGGAGTGGGAACCACAACTCATCAGGTTTGTGTCCTTTGAGGGACCAGGAACTGGTGAGACTCAGAGACACAGAAAGGTTTATCTTCATGGCCAACATAAAAATTGTGACCGTGATAAAATTTATTAAACATCAAAACACTTCCTTCAGTTCCTTGTGACATCTCAGCAATATCTGACATGTCCATCATCCACAAGGGATAGCCATAAAGGAAGGATTTTAGATAAAGGCATAAGAAGAGGTGATAGAATAGATAGAACTACAACTAAGATGCTGACTAAGGAGTTATTTAAACTTCTGAAAGAGTAGGCAACTCCCTTAAGGAGTTAAAGCATGAAGCCAGTCAAGGGAGACTCATTGGAATGGCCAGAAAACAGCTGCAGGAAGAAAACTGGAAGAAAGGGGAAGGACATAGATCCAGCTGCTCTAAATGAAGACATGTCCTTAGACATGGCCATTTAAACAGGAGAGCTGGAAACACCTGAAGGAAGAGGGTCATGACGTATTAGACTGAATGTTAGTGACAAGAGTAGAGGATCAGTATTCCTTCTTCTGCCATCAGTAGAGGGATCCAGGAAATCCAGGAAATTCCTTTTCTTGGCAGGAATACTTTGCCAATTCTTAGAAGTACTCAAATGACCCAGATAATAAAGATTTGTTTGTATACAAAAAACCAAAAAGGTATAAACATCTGTGTCCCTTTCCAGCCAAACATCCATTGTGTGCCCATGAACAGCGGTGCCACTTTTGCCCTGAGGTGCCCCGCTGGGATTGGATCTCTCTGAAAGCACCAGAGGGAGAGCAGAGCACCTTGCAAGCTACAGGTCCCTGACAGCCCTGCACGGCCCCTGTCCCATCAACATCTGCTCTGCTCCAGTCTGAAACAGGGCCCAGCATGGTGCCAGGATCATCAGAGAGCTGAGGTGTGTGCTGGAATTCAATGCCCTCCCTATCCCACAGCAGCCCTGCATTTCCCTCCTGCAGCCTTGGTCTCCAGCACAGCCATGGAGGCTCTTTGGGCTCTGGACTGTTGCTGCAGCCGCCAAGGGCAGCTGAGCTCTGCCTTTGGCTCAGTCAAGCCTGGCCAGCACAGGCCATGCTCAGCAATTTCTTGTGTGTGCCTGGCCTTGCTGTCAGCCCCGGCAGCGGCTACGTAGCCCCTTTGTGGCCCTGTGCTGGCCCAGCCATGGTGGCCCAGCCCCTGTGCAGGCCCAGCCCAGGCCAGGAGCATTGCGGCTGGGAACGGCCTCTGTGCCATGGTGCCCACAGCAGCCTTGGGCATGGCCTCCCTGCTGGGCAGCCTCTGCCAGCTCCTGCAGAGCCCGTGGCACCTGTGGGGCTGCACAGACAGCCCTGCCCAAGGCTCTGCCGGTTTCTGGGCCAGCAGAGAGGCCGCCAGGGCTGGCCATGGCTGGGAACAGGCCCTGAGCCCCGCAGGAGGATGGAACTGGGCCACAGCCAAACTCAGCCCAGGCCAAAGCTGGGCTCAGCAGCCAGGGCTGCCAAGGGCTTGGGATAGAGGCTGGTGCTGACAAATGTCCTGGGCCCCCTCCCTGCTCTGTCCATGCCACCAAGGGCACAGAGCAGCCTCCTCTCTGGGCCACTTGCCTGTTTGCCATGCCTTGCATAGGCACTGGCCCTGCCCCACAAGGCCTGGCCTGAGTCCTGGCCCTGCACGCTCAGCCAGGCTGAGATGGACACTGATGGTTTCTGGGTCAGGCTCTCTGAGCCCAGCCCAGCTCCCTGCAAGCTCTGCCAGCTGCCTTGAGCTCTGGGCAGCACCACGGGCCTCTCCCCAGCCCAGCTGGCTCTGGCCCCACAGCTGTGTTCAGGCCAGGCTGCTCTAGGCACTGGCCCCACGGCCTCAGGCCCTGGCAAGGGCACAGCAGCAGCTGCAGCTGCCACAGGACTCAGCCCCAGCCATGGGGGAAGGTGCTTGGCCAAGGCCGAAGGAGGCTCCCTGGCTGCCCTGCTCCCCTCTGTCTGAGGTGCTGAGAGCTCTGCAGCCCCTGCTGCCATCCCATCTGCCCAGAGCAGCACAAGAGCCCCGGTCTTGGACCCTCAAGAGCTGATGCTGCTCCAGGCCCAGGGCCCATCCCAAAGCAGGGGCAGCCACAAAGCTGAACCAATTTCTGCTCATTACTCCTCTACTGGTGATAGTAGAATAAGAACACAAATATTGTTGCAAGTTCATTTATTTCAAATAAATACAATGTGAAAATCCTCATTTACATGAAGTTTCTGGGACACAAAAAGGGGGATAATTTTAAATTGGAGGTAATGAATACCATCTGTGCTTTGAAGACAACAGCATCAGAATTGGAAGAAATATAAATAAGGAGAAACTAGAAATTTGGCCTGTCATGATGTGCACCAGGGGCCAATGACAGAAGGAAGCTGGAAGTGTGTGGTAGCTGAAAAGGATCGAGACATCAGAGCCCTAAGAGATTTCTTGAGCTCCTGGTTCCTCAGGCTGTAGATGAGATGGTTCAGGGCTGGAAGCACCACCGAGTACAGAACTGACAGTGCCAGATCCAGGGATGGGGAGGACATGGAGGGGGGCTTCACGTAGGCAAATATGCCAGTGCTGACAAACAAAGAGACCACAGCCAGGTGAGGGAGGCAGGTGGAAAAGGCTTTGTGCCGTCCCTGCTCAGAGGGGATCCTCAGCACAGCCCTGAAGATCTGCACATAGGAGAAAACAATGAACACAAAACAGCCAAAACCTAAACAGGCAATAACTACGATGAGCCCAAGTTCCCTGAGGTGGGATTTGGAGCAGGAGAGCTTGAGGATCTGTGGGACATCACAGAAGAACTGGCCCAGGGTATTGCCATGGCACAGGGGCAGGGAAAATGTATTGGCCATTTGCAGCTGAGCATGGAGAAAGGCACTGGCCCAGGCAGCTGCTGCCATGTGGGCACAAGCTCTGATGCCCAGGAGTGTCCCGTAGTGCAGGGGTTTGCAGATGGACACGTAGCGGTTGTAGCACATGACAGTCAGGAGTGAATACCCTGCTGTGATAAAGAACAGAAAGAAAAAGAGCTGAGCAGCACATCCAGTGTAGGAGATGGTGCTGGTGTCCCAGAGGGAATTGTGCATGGCTTTAGGGACAGTGGTGCAGATGGAGCCCAGGTCGCTGAGGGCCAGGTTGAGCAGGAAGAGGAATATGGGTGTGTGCAGGTGGTGGCCACAGGCTACGGCGCTGATGATGAGGCCGTTGCCCAGGAGGGCAGCCAGGGAGATGCCCAGCAAGAGGCAGAAGTGCAGGAGCTGCAGCTGCCACGTGTCTGCCAATGCCAGCAGGAGGAATTGCCTGATGGAGCTGCTGTTGGACATTTGCAATGTCTTGGCATGGAGATCTGTAAAAAACATAATCATGCAATAGCTGTGTTTGGAGAGGGACTTTAAATATCCCAGCACAGCTTGGGGGCACTTTCCCCCCACTGCCTGCCCAGGGCTCTGCTGCCTGGAGCTGTCCCTGCCAGCAGCTGCTTCCCTGTGCCCAGGGCTGGGCCCTGCCAGTGCTGCCAGAGCCCAGCCCAGCCCTGGGGGCTCAGCTCTGCCCTGCAGAGACCTCCCAGCTCTGGCACTGCCCAGGAGCAGCTCTGGCTCTGCAGGCTCTGATGGCAACATCAAAGCAACCCTGAGGAGGCTGGGGAAGTGACACTGAGGCTGCCTCGTAGAGACCCTCTGCTGATTTCTGTCACTGCCTGGTTTGTTAAGATCTGAGACAACATTTTTTCATTTTTTTAAACCTCAACCAGAGATGAATATCTATAGACAATTTCCCATCCAGGCAACCCAGAGTAGTACTTAAATAAAACAGGATTTTCCCTTGTGTGCAGCCCTTGATTCGCTGTGCTCCCTGTATAATGTACTTGGAAATGTTCTGCAGTTAAATGTCATGCTGAGAGAACTGCTCATCAATGCAGCATCCTCCCCACACTATAAGAACACTTCCAAGCCTTACCACCTGTCTCCTCGCACCCAGATCTTGTCCCCCAGTGCTGGGAGCAGCTGCCAGGGCTGGCTGAGAGCTGTCCCTGGAAGGCAGCAGAGTCCCTGCCCAGCACAGCGCCCTGGGCTGCAGGACCCTGCTCTGCAGGACAGCCCTGGGCACCCCTGGCTGCTCTGCACAAGACACAATCAGAGAATGTACTCACAGGGTCTGTAGGCAGTGGGATGTTCCATCTTTAGGAGATGTCTCCAGGAGCTGCAGCTGCATTGTCCTGCAGCCAGAGGTTCCTGTGCCAAGGGCTGGCATTGATTGTGCCCCAGGTACTTCTCAGCACCTTCCCAGCCCAGGCTGATTGAAGATCTCTGTGCCTCTGTGCTGTGCCTAGGGTGGCTGCAGGCAGTGCCCCAGCCCTGCTGGGCTGGCAGAAGAGCTGCTTATCAAGAGAAATGTGCTTTTGAAGCTCTTCTTGGTTACCAGGAGCTGCCTCTGTGCCAGGAACCCAGCCCAGCTCAGCAGCACAGACAAGCACAGGGACTTTAATGAGCCTCTGGGGCTTTGTGCTCAGGCCCTGAACATCAGTCCCTGAGAGGGAGCTGAAGAAACTTCTCCAGAACTGTAAGTCAGAGTCCAACTCCAAAGTTTCCTGGACTTTTAATGGGTCCCACTGAGGGACATGACTGGGGAAGTGTCCCCAGGTCCCAGGCAGAGCAGAGGCAGTGATGACAGGTGGGGACAAAGAGAAGCCAAGTCCTGGTGCCCTGGGGCACAGCAGCAGGGTCTGTGCCACCAAGGGCTGGGAGGAGACACCTTGTCCTGAGGCACTGGGGTCTCCTGGCACAGCCCCAGCCAGGCTGGGCACTGTCAGCCCCTTGTCCTGCCCTCAGCATCCCCCCTAGCCCACATCCCAGTGGCCTCAAAGATCTGCTGGAAGGAGTCCCTGGGGACCCTTGTTCAGGAATGGCCCTGGGGGCTCCTGGATGCTCCCAGGGACTGCAGGTTTTCCAAAGGACTTGGGTTTACCTTTTGCCTCGGAGTCTCTGAGAGCTTTCTGAAATAATGCCCTCCACTTATCTGCTGTAATTAGTCCCTGGAGAGGCTCTGTCAGTAACAACACTCAGTGGGGCTCATTAATGCTTTGAGATACTCAAGGATTTTAAGGTACTTTATGGATTTAAGAATACTTTTAGGTATTCTTAAATACCAAAAATCCAATCTTTAAGGATTTTCCTTCCCACACTGATTCTCTGAGAGGTTTTTGTGCCATCCGGGCCTCCAGTTCTCTCGTCCAAAGAGTCCAAATTTGGGTGCCAAATGTCGCAATGAGAGTGGCTATGACAAACCTTTCTGGTTCCCCAACTTCAGGGCAAGGGTGGTAAAAATGAAAAGAAGCAGATGCTGGGAAGATGAAACAGGAAAGCCTTATTAATATGATTGCCTGGCAATACATTTTTAAAATATGGAAACTATAAGTGAGATTGAAATGAAAGCAAGCTTTAAGATACCGTTAGTTACTGAACAACTGGAAAACTTATGGTATGGCTGGCTGAAGGTAATCCCCTTTTGATGAAACAATACCCCCTGCTTGCAGACAGGTCCACGGGTCAGAGCAGACCCTACTAGCTTGGCAGAAGGGGTCCAAAGAGTAGTTTTTAGGGTTTAAAATGTAACACAGTATGGTAATGTAATTATTCCTATAGGCCGTATGTAAATGCTGTAAGATTTGTATCTTGTAATAGATTGGTTAGTGAAAATTAGAATATGCAGCACAGAAGAAGATTTATTGCATAGTAATGGGAACTCCTCTCCTCTTTTGGGCATCCATTTTGGGTGCCTCTTTTGAGGTCCTCTTTTGGCCTGCTCCGAGCTGTGGCTGGCAGCTCCAAACAAGGCCTCTGCACCCACACCCTTTGCAATAAACCACAAATTCCAAGACCTGGCTTGAGACATCTCTTGTCTCTGTCCATCCCAATTGTCCTAGCCCCTGATGCTCCTACAAGCAGGATCAATGGACTTGCCCAAAAAGAACTTTAGTAACAGGGTGAAAAACAATAAACATGGAGAAGTCGAGCACAGTACAAGGGGCAGGATCCAAAGACCTGAGATAAAGGTGAAGCAACAATATACACAGTTGAGGGTAGAATACTCTAGAACAATAACCACAGAGGGGAAACAAGTAACCAATAGGGGAGGAGAACTTGGACAACTTAGCATAACAACACTAAAGGCATATGGGGGAACTCTCAAACTTACCCTAAGTTAAACTAATGATTCCCGGGGCTTGAAACTCATGCCCATTCTTCTGGGATAAAATCTGGCTGACTCTGAGTTACAGCTGGGCTAACTACCACACCACTGCTTTGCTCTGGTCCCTTGGGGCCATGTGGCCCAACAGAGCTACAATGATGTCCTTGGTTCCACAATGCTCCACAGTGTCACATTGGTCCCTTGGATCCATGGTGCTCTGCAGTGCCACAATGGCCCCTTCATTTCACAAGGCTCCCAAATGTCACACTGGTCTCCATAGGAAGGAAAGCACAGAGCCCCCATGTTTCAGGAGCTGATGAACAGTAACCACCAAGGCAAGCCTGACCTGTCTGTCCTGGCAGGTTTGCTTGGAGCAACCCTTGAATATTTGAAATTATGAATGCAGAGTCCTAACTTCAGACATTTGTGCCTGGAGAAGAGGAATGGGGTTTTTTCCATAAGAAGAAAAGCACAAAGTCTTTTCCAGTGTTTGGAAAATAGGTGAGTTCTGCCCCTCAGGAGTCAAAGACCAACCAGACTTGTTTGTCCAGCCAAACTTTTGTCTGGGAACAATCCTTTAATACACAGAAATTTGGAGGTGGAATCCTAATTTTAGCCATGGATGCCTGGAAAAAATGGACAGTTCTTTGCCATAAAAAGAAAAGCCTAGAGCTCCAGTGTTTCAGGGGCAGATGGGAGTGGCCTTCCAGATTCCAAGATCAGCCAGACCTGTCAGGTGACCCCTGGGAGGCCAAGGCAGCCACACCTATTTCATGTTCCCTTGATTCCACAGGGCCCTGCAGTGTCACAATATCTCCTTGCTTCCATGAGGCCTTGCAGAGCCACAATGGTTCTCTTGCTTCCATGATGCCCTCAGGTGTCATAATGGCTCCTTGATTACACAAGTCCTTAGGGATCTTAATGGTCTCCATGGTTCCACAAGGCCCCACAGTGTCACAATGGTCTTTTTGTTCCATGAAGCCTTGCTGTTTCCTATGCCCTCCCCAATGGTTCCACAAATTCCCATAGTGTCACAATGGCCCTTTCCTTCCATGAGGCCCCACAGTGTCACAAGGGTCTCCATGATTCCAAGGGGCCTTGCAATGCCACAATGCTCTCCATGGATCCACGGTGCCTTGCAGGATCACAATGGCCCTTTTGCTCCACAAGGCCCTGAAATGCAGCAATGGCCTCTTGGCTCCACAAAGCTCCACTGCTTCACATTGGGACCATGCAGCCCAACAGAACCACAAAGATGTCCTTGGTTCCACGAGGCCCCACAGTGTCACAGTGTCACAATGGCCCTTTGGATCCATGGTACCCTGCAGTGTCACAATGTTCTTCTTGGTTCCAGAAGTTCCTACAGTGTAACAGGTTCCACAAGGGCCTGCAGTGTCACCATGGCCCATTGGTTCCACAATGCTCCCCAGTGTCACAATGGTCTCCATAGGAAGGAAACAAGTGAATACCAGAGGTGCAGGGGTATAGGTGGCATGTGAGTCATAGTAAAATATATGTATTGTATAGGTGGCCTTGCCCCGATAAGTCCCGCATGTTCTAATGGGGCTAATTCCCAGGTGCCCATGGCTCTCCACATCAGCGCGGCAGCTCTGTGGGACCAGAGTTGTGCATCAGTATCGTGCCCCGTGCAGCTGCAGCAGGCTCAGGAAACAGAGGGGCCCGAGGGTGCCGGTGCTCTCCTCCTGTCTGGCAGAGCCCACTGGACAGGCTGTACAGGGCAAGGGGCCCTACAGGCTGGTGAGCACCGAGCTCTCAAGGCAGTTGTGCCCCTTACCCGTCACACGTTGGGGCACAGCGCAGGAGGCTCATCACCACGGGGGCAGGGTGTTCTTCAGCGAGGCTGACAATGGCCATTTGCAGACCGGCGTCCACAGACTCACAGGACGTGAGTCTCTGCAGCATGGCACTCACCACGGCTTGCACCTGGAGGAAGCGGCATGGGGAAGACTTGGAGTGCTGTCCAAGGGAGAAACTTGCCCAGCTTCCCCCAAGAAGTGCTTGCCTTCCCAGCCCACTGTGATGGGGCTGAGGGGGGCCAGCAGACATGGCTTTAGGGGCCACGTGATCCTGGGAGGCCTTCAGCCCTGGCCCCAGGCTGCTGCAGAGAATTAAAACCCTTCTGGAAAAACTCCAGAGTAGGTCTAGGACTCACAGTAAGCATGGGCATGGCCACAGTCTCTGGGATGCCCTGTGGGATGATGTTGGTGGTGGCCATGCCCTCTGTCAGGGCCATGTCAACCTCCTCCCAGCCCTCATCCATTTCCGAGTCAGAGCTGGCGGCCAGGTCAGAGGATGCTGTGCTGGCAGCAGCCTCTGCCCGCAGCTCACTGGGCCTGGATTCAGGCTGGGCCGTGCCCTCGGGTGTGGGGCCGCTGGTCTTTTTGTGCTGAAGGCACAGGAACCTCCGCAGTGTCTGCAGCAGAAGGACAGGCGGGAAGAGAGGGACGTTCCATGGTCTGCTCCAAGCGCGGGGCTCGGCTGGGCAGTGCCAGCAGGCCCAGCCCAGGTGGGGATGGCCACAGGTACCTGCGCTGCTCGCTGGAAGCAGCCACGGATGGGCTCCTGCTCTTCAGTCTGGTCCTGGGCCGCATCTGGCAAAGAGAGAGCTCAGCCAGAGCTGAGGGGCTGCGGGAGAGGCCGGAGAACACAGCCCAGCCCTGTGCTCCCCAGGCAGGGACAGCCCCCCGGGAGCCCAGGGATCGGAGCATGGCCATTGGTGGGGGCAGCCCCGGCCCCTGTCCCATCCCATCCATGGGCGTGTCTGCAGGGATGGGATGGGATGGGATGGGATGGGATGGGATGGGATGGGATGGGATGGGATGGGATGGGATGGGATGGGATGGGATGGGATGGGATGGGATGGGGCCAGGATGGCTGCAGGCACCGGCCCTGCAGCCCAGCTCCACCACTCACCGTCCTGCAGTGGCTGCAACTGCTGCAGCTGTGCAGGCTGCTGCGCTGGGGCAGCTGCAGGGCCTTTGCTTTTCTTGCCCCGAAGCCTCTTGAACAGGCTGAGCAGTCTGCCTGCCATCCTGCTGTCTGACCTCAAGGGCACCTTCGAGACAGATGCCTCGGCAAAGGCCCGAGTCAGCGAGTGCTGCAGTCGTGCCTTGCAGGCACCTCCAACAGAGGAGCCTCAGGAAAGCTACAGGACAGCAAGTCCTGCACTCGAGGTCTCCTGCCACAATGACAGGAGACTCCTGATGAACGATGGAGGTTCCCACAGCCTGGCCACGAGGGCACCGGCTGCAGGGATGGAAGATGCCTCGGAAAAACTCCAGGTCAGCAATCAGTGAGCCAGCTGTGCGGGGACACCTCACCGCACCGCTCTGTCACCTCCTGTCCTGTCACGTGCACCGAGCACTGTGGCGTTGCCTCGTCACCGCCAGCACCCATGTCACCATGTGTCACAAAGGGTCCTGTTCCATTCTGCTCCATGGTAACCGTGCTGTGCCATGTCAGCAAGGACCCTTGGACACGCTGCCAACTGCCCTGGGGGCACCCCCACCCCACCCAAAATGCCTCTGATTGGAAGAAATCCATTGCCCCAAGTGTCTAAGACAGCCTTGGACACACCAAGCCCAGCCAAATGCTCAGGGAAGGACTCTCCACAGTGTCAGGCCAGCACAGCCTAGCTCGGTGCTGGCTCTGGAACAGAGCAGCCTCCAGCAAGCACAGGGCAAACACATCTTGCCAAGAGTTAAAAACACAGCAGATAGGGGAGGTGGCATGAATGTGTGCATCAAGGCCTTTGAATTCACAGCTCCCCAAGAGAGCTTTGGGGCACTCGGCTGGACAAACAGGATCTGGCTCAGACCTGTGCTCAAAGGTGGGCAACAAACCCTGCTACAGGTGCTTGGCTTGGTCTCTGCAGGCCCAGGCAGATACCCAAGCTTCTCTTCACATCCTTGCCCTGCCCCTCTGCCAAGTGCATGGGGCCTCAAGGACTGAAGGAAACACAGGCAGTCAAATGGAGACACTTGCACCTGTCTCACTGGGGGCTCCTGGGAAAGCAGTTTCCTTGGGAATCAAGCCCCTCTCTTCCAGGGGCACTTCCCCAAATGTGTACATTTCCTGGGCAGCACCAACACACTCTTAAGTGTGGGGTGCGGAAGTTCATGGACATCACACCATGACCAGTATGATCCAGTGAAGCTAAATTTATTATTCCTAAAAAGACTCTATTTATAATAAATCTCTACTGTCCACACGTCTCTAGCTAATACATGATTGGTTAATCCTAGCTGTTCACACGACTAAAATAGAATGCTGATTGGATTACCTAATTTTTCACGCATCTCTCTGGGGTTGTCTGGCCACCCATGGCTCACTTTCCCAAGCTTGCTGACAAACTTGCTGAGTCCTGATGACTCTTCTTCTTGTATCTTTTTCAAGGATATACCGACCCCATTTCTGGTTATGTCCATAATTCATTCTTTGTGAATGTGTTCATTGTCCATTATTACAAGCAGGCTGGATTCAGTGCATTGGCTAAATATGGCCCTTGTCTTACCAGAACTCCTCAACCTGCAAAATATCTTCAACAGTTCCCCGCTTTTTTTTTGCTCAAGCCAGACTGATTTAAAAGCATGGTCAATTACTTTTTGCACACAGCACAGTAAGCAAGGCACAATAAGCAGAATTGGAAAAAGAATACCAAGACAATAATATGTAGAATTATTTATTAATTACATAGCCAAGAATACCTAATACAGACAATAATACATAATGCCAAAGCATACAAAGTCCTTGTTATTCCCCAGGATTTTAGCCACTCATCAAAAGAATTCTAAACAACTGTCAGCTTTTTCACATTCTCCTTAAGCAATGACAGTTTCTTGTGAATAGATTCAGAGTGGTCAGAGAGATTCATGCAACAAATCCCTTCAAAATCTTCAGACCCACCTCCTTGTGCTAGCAACAAAAAATCTATAGCAGCCCTATCCTGTAACACAGCGTGGTGTATGCTGCCTAAATCAGTGGTAAGCTCATTCAGTATTGCAGATCTAATGTTAATTTGTTTTCCTGTCCAACAGGCCAATCATTTGAATTATGTAAGGGCCTTTGATGAAGCTAATCCTGGTGTAAAAAGTGATGCCAATTTAACCGAAGGCCAATTCCACAATTCTACATTATTGCTGCAGTCTGAACCTAATGGATGCACACTACGTTTTGGACATTGGAATTTGTGCCTGATGTCAAGCATCTGTTGAATGCTAGGGGCAAACAGTGTCAATTTCCCAAAATAGCATGGTCCTCCTAATGCTTTCCGAGGAATTGCAGGCCAAGCTTTATCTCCACAAAAGAGAAATGAAAGTAGAAAACAGTTATTGTAGAAGTTTTTGTAGAAGGGACTTTTCTCCCAAATGATGTAGAAGCTTTTCCTGTAGTAACTAATGCTGCAAGTAGAGTTTGAAAACCTTTCGATTGGAAGATTTTAGGAAAGTTGAGAGCTGCAATTTCACAATTTGGTTGAAAATCTCAACGTGCACTGTCACTTCTGCAGTATATTTTTCCATCTAACACGTTAATTCCAGCTGATGTGCATACCCTAATAAGACTTAGAATGCCACCCCATTAGCAGGTGATGTGTCATAAAAGCTGGGAGGAAAAGTGTGCTCAAGAAGCAGCAAGACCTAGAGTGCAGGGTGATCCTCTGTATAGTTTAACAGCACAACAGTTCCTTGGCAAGAGGCCCTGGGCTACTGCCACTGCCCAGGCTGGGAGCATTGATCAAGTCTCACAGATATGTGTGCTTGGCAGAAAGATCTCTGAATGTAGAACCTGAGAATGGAATAGAGATGGAAGCAAGTTTTGATAGAGAAGAAAAGAATTGCTGAGCTAGTCTCACTGGATAACCAAGGAGGCAAAGGATGTGTTAGTTAAAAGGGGTTTTTATGGCTTAGAGCAAAGGATAAACCCACCTCAAACAAGAAGATGTTTTTACCAAGCAGAAGGATACCACAGGCAAACAAGACATGTAGCAAGTAGAAAAAAGGTCTCAGAATTTTCCACTACAAGGAAACTGAAAAACAACTTCTAGCTTTAACTGTAATGTACTTACTTTTAGTGATTGGAGAATAGTAACATTGTTGCCCGATTGATAGATGACACAAAACTCGGATAAGTTTTGTGGGTGCTTTATTAAGGGCCCGGGGAGCTTGGGGGACTCACGTCCCAAAGTCCGAGCCCCCAAATTCACGTGTGGGTGCTTCCCTCTTATACATGCGATTCACAACAAAGTCTCCAAGAAACAGTTTCCCGTTCCCCTTGCCTAGTCTCTAAGAAACAGTTCCCCGTTCCCCTTGCCTGGTCACAGACCTCTTATGATACATTCCTTGGTTCATAAACAAGATCATTAATCCTCTGCTTATCTTATTCTAAGAGCATTGTATGCTGCCTCCAGACAGGTTAGCATTCTTACTTTCCTGCACTAGTTTAATTATTTATTAAATCCCTAAAACTACCTCCTAGGTTACACACAAAACTCAACACACTTTTCAACAGCTACAAAACTACTTTTTAACAAACCAGTTCACACACAACTCACTATAATTAAATATTTTGCTAAATTTCATTTCTTTTCCAACAACATGAATATGGTAATTATAGTAGTTATGATATAGGTATCATTATGATATGATATGATATGATATGATATGATATGATATGATATGATATTATATGATTGATACAGTAGTTATAATATCATATGTTACGACATAGTAGTTAGGCTATAGGTAAAAGTTAAGGTATAGATTGGTTGTGCTGTATTAAATTATTTGTATACTGCAAATAAAGGAATACAGGCTCCCTGGGAGAGTCCTGTAATTTTACCTGCACCCTAAAATCTGAAATTTCAATACTCACACCATATCACAGGATAAAATAATGACACTTGGCTTCATAGCGCTCTTTCAGTCTGTTATGTATTTCATCATTTAAGGATTATCCAATTAAGCTCTCCAGTTAGTGAAAGAAATCTTTATGCTCAGCAAAGAAAAGTATATAATGCATTGTAACCAAAATTAAAGGGTGTCCAGGCTTGTGTGCAGCTGGAGCTGACAGCTGTAGGCACAGGCTCTGTCACCCATGACCCTGGACTGCTGTAACCTCTGGGATGGAATAAACTGCAGTTTGTATACAATAAACTGCATTTTGGAGAGCCGCCTGGAGTCCCACATCTCTCATTTAGGCTCTTACAACCTTCCCCTTTGTCAAGTCCTCAGCCGTTGTACAGCTCATTAGAGAGGGTTGAGGGCTGGAGATGAAGGCTGCAGTGCCCACTCTGAAGAGGTGATAACAGCACTGTGCAGCTGGCACTGATCCAGGGTATGCTAAGGAGACCATGCCCAGTGGAAAAACAGCTCCTCAACATGGGATGGACAATTCTGGCCATCCCCTCCAGCCCCAGCCCTTTGTCTCAGTGGCCACCTGGGCCCTGCCTCACTGTCTGTGACATGACACTTGCCGACTGGATCCTGTTACAGCTGCTTTGCACCAACTTCCACCTCCTTTCACCCTAGACCTGGCTGTGAACAGGCATGAAAGGGTTGCTGCTAATTATTTAAAAATAAATTATTTTAATTTTTAAAAAATATATTAAAAGTAATAGCAACAAGAATAGCTCCCTGCCTGAAAAATACATATTACATGGTTGGCTCTTCACATATATTAGAAGGAATAATATACGTGTTATATTGTATTAATTAGTAGTACTGTATTTTTTAAGTAGTGTGGTAAATATAGTTTTAGGCTACAACATATTATTAAAATAGAAACCATGCCATGTAAGATACTTTTAACTGGCTCAAAGAATGGATAAGATAATAAAGAAATTCTTTGCACTGAAATAACAGCAACAAGACACCCAAAATCCCAAAGAGAAGAATTATTGCTTCCTTATCAGGAAGAACCAGGCTTTTCTACCTCCTTTCAGACTCCGTGGAGCCAAACCGTGATTTACAAGATGAAGGGGGAGAAGTTGACAATAAACAGAAAAATCCTTAGTTTGAAAGGAATGTTTGCATCATGTGTGAGATATTTTAATGTGCAACAGGCTGTGGCTTTTAAGGGTTAATGCTTTGTTAGCATGCCATGCTTTCCAGAGGAAAGCATCTAAATGTCAGTAATTCTTTGCTTTTTTTGTCTTTATTGTCTTAACTCTGTCCAAATTCTTATTGCTGTAATTTTTATTACTATTTTATAACCATTTTATTACTATTAAACTTTTAAAATTTGAACACAAGTGATTGGGGATTCTCACACCAGGAGCCCCTCAGAGCCCCACGGGTCCTGGCCCCAGTGAGGCTGACAGCTTCCCTCCCAAAATGCTGCATTCAGTTCTGACCCAGCACTAAGAAATCCAAGAAGAAAACAGAAATCTGATGACAGAATCTTGCAAAATCCCATACAAGAACATTCTGTTATAAAATCACAAGTATTAACAGAAGCTGAGAAAGTCAACAACATTAGAAAATGATGCTGTAGATGAATAATGAGATAGATGGTTGGGTCTCACAATTAAAGAGTGAATATTAAATATATGCTAAGAGAAGTTTTGTAGATTTATAGTTATGTGTGTGTGAAAAACGCCAATCACTTGTTTTTAAAAATTTTAAAAATTTAATAGTAATAAGATGGTTATAAAAATAGTAACACAATTAGAGTAATAACAATTTGGACAAATTGAATTAAGACAATATGAGATAATAAAAACAAAGAATTACAGATGTCTGGGTACCTTTTCTGGGCATGATGAGCCCGAAAAAGAACCCCTGCTAACAAAGGATTAACCATTAGGAACAATAGCCCATTGCATATTCATTCACTTCATACCTGATGCATAAATTCCATTCAAACACAGGATTCTGTCTGGTCATTGTCAACTTCTTCCTTCTAATCCTAACAGTGCCTCCAAGGCGGGAAGAAGTTCCTTTCTTCTGATAAGAAGGCAATAAATTCCTTTTCCCTGAAAGATTTAGGTGTCCTGTGGCTGCTATCTCGCTGCAAGCCCTTTCTGTTAAACAAAGCACCTTACATAGCATCGTTTCTATTTTAACAATTTTTATAACCTAAAACTATATTTAACACAGTACTTAAGAGAATTGATACAGCATTTCTTTCTAACACAACACATATAATATTCATTTTAATATTTGCAAAAAGCCAATCGTAAAATACATGCAGTTTTCAAAGGGGATTTCAGGTAGCTCTGGGGTGAATTTTGGAGAGAAATGGGGGGGTCTGAGAGTCCTGGGGTGTTTTGGAGGTCTTGGGGAGGGTTTGGGGGTCCAGGGTGATTCTAGGCCAACCCTGGGGGGCTCTGGGGGGTTTGGGGTTCCTGGAGAGGTCTCGGGGGAGAATTGGGGGTCCCGGGGGGGTTCCAGGCCCACCCTGAACCGAGGTCTGGGGGTTTTGGGGGGCAGGGGCACAGCAGAGGTTCCTTCCCTTCCCCCCCCCCGGATTTTGGGGGGATCTCCCATGGTGCCCCCTCCCCAAAAAGCTCTGAGGGCCCCCTGAAGTGGCTCCTGTTCCACCGGCCAGTGCCCCCTGATCCAGGACAGCCCCACAGAGTCTAGGGGTTCTGGGGGGATTTGTGGGGATTTTGGGGTTTTGCGAGGCTGTTTGGGAATTTCAGGGTGGCTTTTTTGGGCTTTTGGGGATTTTGTTGGGAGTTTGGGGGGGAATTATTGGGGGTTTTTGGGAGAATTATTTGTTTAGAGATGCTTATGTGATTTTGGGGGGTTTTGTTGATTTGGGGGGTTTTGGATTTGGGGTGATTTGTTGGGGTTGTGGGGGTTTTTGGGGGGTATTTATTGAAATTTTTGGGAGTTTTTTAAAATTTTGGTGAGTTCCACTGGGATTTTTGGTGATTCTCTGGGGTTTTTGAGGGTTTTCTTGTATTAGTCCAGTCCCTCCCAGTATGATCCAAAGATAGCCCCACTGTGCTCCCAGTCCCTGCCAGTAAGAACTAGTTGTGCTCCACATAGTTCCAGTTGCTCTCTTTCACCCTCATTTGTTCCAGTCCCTCCCAGTATGTCCCAGTATAGCCCAGTTCCCTCCAGCATGTTCCCAGTCACTCCCAGTTGCTCCCAGTTGGGTTTTTGGGGGGATGTTTGGAGAATGAAGCAGTCCAAGGCTGAGCGGAAAAGGCCCCTTGGGGGAACATCGGGGGGTGCTGATGGCGGCTGCCGGCAGAGGCAGCCTGGAGGAGCAGAGCCCTGTGTCCCCCAGGAGCCCAAAGTGGGGAGCCCAGAGAGGGGGGAGCGCTGCCATTGGCAGGAGCCTCAAGAGCCTGGAGGGAGCAGGGGGGACTCCTTGGAGCTGCTGCAGCCCAGAGCAGAGAACGAGGGGAGAAGGGAGCCCTGGAGCCCAAAGAGCCCTGGCATCCCAAAATGGGGAGAGCGAAGAGGGGGAAGCTTTTGGGATTGCTGGGACTGCCGGCAGCCTGGGCAGGGCGGGCACCGAGGAGAAGGGGGACCCCCAATCCAAGCGTGACCCCATGCAGCTGGGACAGGGGGGAACCTCTGAACACCCGAGGGGAGGGACCAGGGACAGGGAACTCCTGGGAGGCTTTTCCAGGGCTGAATCTTGGTGTTTGGGAGGTTTTCATGAAGCACAGATGGCCGGTGACTTGTAGAGATGGACTTGGGCAGAGGGACCTTCAAACTCAACATGCTCATCCCTTGTTTTCCCCAAACCAGGATTTCCCATTGCCAACCCCTGGGAGTCTTTGAGGAAGATGCCCTGGGGCACTGAGGCAGATGAGGAGGAGGTCAGTGCCCCTTTCCCCTCTGTGCTGCTCCATAGCCCAGCCCAGTATGGCCCTGGCTGCAGCACAACCCTGGGGGGATCTCCTTGCCCTTGCCTGTGGCACGGAGGCAAATCCCATCCTGTCCTTGTCCTTCCTCCCCCAGAGCAGGAGCTGAGCATGGAGAGCAGGGAGGACAAATGCCCGCAGCAGAACCTGGTGGAAGAGGCCGTTTTGAGTGGCTCCATGGCGCAGGAAGCCGACGGGGAGGAAAAGCCCTGGAGATGCTGCACGAGGAGGGGCTGCAAATGCAGATGGCAGGAATCTGAGGAGGAAAGAGCCAGCCTGGGCTGGGAAGGTGGCCAGAGATCAAGCTAGAGCTCGGAGCTGGTGCTCCATGAGCAGCTCCAGGATGGGGAGAAGCCCCACACATGTGTGGAGTGTGGGAAGAGCTTCAGGTGGAACTACAAGCTCATTGAGCACCAGAGGACCCACACTGGGGAACGGCCCTACGAGTGTGGGGAGTGTGGGGAGTGTGGGATGAGCTTCAGCCAGAGCTCCCACCTGACCAGCCACCAGAGGACCCATACTGGGGAGAGGCCCTACGAATGTGGGGAGTTTGGCAGAGCTTCAGGCAGAGCTCCAGCCTGATCAGCCACCAGAGAACCCACACTGGAGAACGGCCCCATGAGTGTGGGGAGTGTGGGAAGAGCTTCAAGTGGAGCTGTGACCTGATCAAGCACTGGGGAATCCACACTGGAGAACGGCCCTACAAATGTGGGGAGTGTGGGAAGAGCTTCAGGGGGAGCTCTGACCTGATCAAGCACCAGAGGATCCACACTGGGGAATGACCCTACGAGTGTGAGGAATGTGGGAAGAGCTTTAGGGACCATGACACCCTGATCAGGCACCAAAAGATTCACACTAGGGAGAGGCCTTATGAGTGTTCTGAGTGTGGGAACAGATTTCAGTTCAACTCCCATCTCCTCCTGCACAGTCTGAGTCACACAGAGGAGAGGCCCTTCTTCTGCCCTGAGTGTGGGAAGGGATTTAAGTACAACTGCCAACTCATCACCCACCGGCGCATCCACACAGGGGAGAGACCCTACAAGTGTGGGGCATGTGGGAAGAGCTTCTCACAGAGCTCTCATTTGACCCGACACCAATACAGCCACAGGTAAGGGAAGCCCTGCGAGTCCCCCGAGTGCAGGAAGAGCTTCGTGCTCTGCTCCAGCTCCATCCCCCACTGGAGGAGGCACTTTGGGCACAGCCCTGGTGACCCACATTCCCTGTGATCCATGTTGGGAACACACCTGGCTTCTTATTCTTTTGGTTTGGCCTTAATTTTCTTGTCTTTTCCATCTCTTTGCAGTCCAAAAGTGAAGAGGGATCGATCTTTCACCTCAAAACCACTCAAATCATACTGAAAACAGCTCAATCTTAACACAAAAGGGCTCAATCCTACCTCAAATTGCTTGTTCCCACCTCAAAATCTCAATCCTATGCCAAACTCACTCCATTCCACAGGTACCAGGGTGAGATGGGGTTGGAAGGAGATGGGAGAAATGGGATCCCAATTTGGGAGCGATAGGATAGGATGGGAGCGTAGGAGCGATTGGATGGGGGTTGTGTGGGGCTGGGTGTGTGGGATGTATTTGATAGCAAATAAAACTCTCAGACTTATTGCTTTCTCTCCCGTTCATGTTCAGTCCATTGCAGTTCTGTTTTCAGAGTGCCGCCTCCCAGAGTGCCCCCTCGCAGTTGCTGCCCTTGGCCTGAGCCTGCCCCTTTCCCCTCACGGTTCCCGCCCTTTCCTTGCCCTCTTTCCCCTCACGGTTCTGCCCTTTCCCTGCCCCCTTTCCCCTCATGGTTCCCACCCTTTCCCTGCCCCCTTTGCCCTCATGGTTCGACCTTCGGGAACAGGGAGGGAGGAGGAGGGAGGGAGGGAGGAGGAGGGAGGGAGGAAGAGGCTAAGCGGCAGCAGAAGCAGCTGGAGAAGGGGAGAGGGAACCCTGGAGTCGCCGCAGCCCCGGGAGCATCACCCCCCCCCATCCCACAGGTGCCCGGAGAAGGGGGAGCTCGGCCCAAACCTGCTGGGGGGTGCCTGGGTTTGGGGTTTTATTCAGGGGAAGTTTGGAGCTGGCAGGGCTCCAAAGCCGAGCCACGGATGGCCCTCGGGGGGACATCCGGGGTCCCCAGGAGGTGTTTTTGGAGGGTCCCAGGGCCAGCAGTGGCTGCTCCCAGTATGAGCCCAGTCCCTCCCAGTCATTCCCTATGATGATACAATTTGATCCCAGCACAGTCCCAGTTCTTCCCAATTTCATCCAGTGTGTTCCCAGTTCTCCCAGTGTCCCTAGCATAGCCCTAGGCACTCCCAATATGATCCCAGTCTCTCCCACCAGGTCCCTAGTCCTTCCCACTTGCCTCCAGCGTGTTCCCAGTTCCCTCAGCACATTCCCAGTGGCTCCTAGTCCGGTCCCAGTCAACACCCATATGGCCTCAGACACTCCCAGTATATCCCAGTTGCCCTGGACATTCTCATAGTCATTGCCAGGCACTCCCAGTTACCTTAGGGTGGTTCCCTTGCCCCCTGTTTTATCCCAGTTGCTCCCAGTTCCTCTAATTATGTCCCCCAGCATGGGCCTGGTAGCTCCCAGTAACCCCCAGTCAGGGTCCAATCACACCCACTCTGATCCCAGTATGATTGTAGCCACTCCCAGTATGATCCCAGTCACTTGCAGTCTAATCCCAGTTGCTCTCAGACACTCCCAGTAAGATTTCAGTGCCCCCAGTGTTATCCCAGTTGCTCCCTGTCAATGCCAGCATGACCCCAGTAGCCTCCAGTATGATCCCAGTGTCTCCCTGTCTCTCCTAATTTATCCCAGTTGCTTCCAGCTTGTTCCCAGTCACTCCCACTTCTTCCCAGTTGCTTTCAGCATCATTCCAGTTGCTCCCAGTCAATCCCTCCATGATTCCAGTCCCTCTCAGAGTGATCCCAGTTGGTCCCAGCATGGGCCCAGCTGTTCCCAGTGTGCTTCCATCACTCCCGTATGGTTACAGACACTGCCAGTATGGTCCCAATTGAACTCAGTTGTCCCTGGTATAGTCCCAGTCACTCCCCATATGATCCCAGTTCCTCCCAGCATGGTCTCACTCACTCCCAGTTACCCCCAGTGTGGTCCCAGTTCTCCTCAGCATGGTCCTGGTTGTTCCTGTGTGGTTCCAGTCATTTCAGTATGGTTACATATTGAGAGTTTTTGCAGATTGAGGAGTTTTTGTTAGACAATGGCCATATTCAGCCGAAGCACAATCCAGCCTGCTTGTACTAATGGACAATGGACACATGCACAAACAATGAATAATGGACATATTCAGAAATGGGGTTGCTATATCCTTGAAAGAGATACAGGAAGAAGAGTCATCAGGACTCAGCAAGTTTGTCAGCAAGCTTGGGAAAGTAAGAAAAAAGTAAATAATGGGTGGGTGTCCTGGGTTGACTAAATGATGCTTTTATCCCCAATTGTCTCATTCTGTTTATGCTGAATAATAAGTTTTACACCTTTAAGACTTGTTCCAGAGAGTGAAGGGGGGGAGAGAAGAAGTGGCAGGTTTTTTCAGACACTGCACTCACTCCTCCACATTCCTGCTCTGGACTCTGTTGTCTGTGGATGTACAGACAGCAGGACAGAGCTCTCTTTTGCTTTTAGTTAGTTAGCTAGCTGAGGCAAAGGAGACAAAGAAGTTCCCTGGACTGTGGGGTTTTTTCCCTTTTCTTTGGAGCTGTTCAAACCTGCTCTGGACTGAACACCAGAAGAGCACCGGCAGCTACACGTATGGCCACTGAGCCAGGCCTGGCCTGCGACACTTCCAGCACCAGAGGGACTGATCAGAGACTGAGTGAGCTGAGCTGCAACCCAGGGAGGGGACTTTCTCAGTTTGTCATCTCTTTTGGAGCAGGAAGGGGTTTTATTGTTTAATATTGTTTAGGTTTTATTGTTTAATGAACAGGTTTTTCCACCTTTCTCCAAGGAGGTATTTTCTCCAGGACCGATTAGGGGAAGGGGCTGATTTAATCTGCTTTCCTACTGGAGCCCCTTTGGGATTCTCTTCCAAATTTGAACCAGGACAAATATATCTATTGGTGCCCAATGCGTGGCTCAAGAAGGTGGAGAAAAGCTCTATTGATTGTATGTTGGTTGTGCTCACTCTCTAGTGAGTTAAAGCAGTCAGTAGCCATGTTGCTTGAATTCCTAATGTCTCTTGGGGTGGAGGCCTTCACGTGGTTCTGGTCTCTAGAGCTTTTTGAGGTTTCAATACCTTTCTGGTCACTAGGATTGTTGTCCATAACCCGTAATTTTTATGGTAGTGCGGCACGAATTGGAATAGCTGTTGTGCTGGCCTTGGTGATAATGATTTATAGAGCATTTACAAAGATACTGGAGTCAGTTTATGATATTTATGGTTTACGGTTTCTTTGTCCTACCCTGCATCCCAGTTCCAGTAGTATGTTTTGGGAATTTATTAGTAATTGCACCCAGTTTGTTAGAGGAGGAGCAGGGAATGAGGCTTTCCAGCCTTTCCTTTCCTTCTTCTCCTTTGAATCTGTTATGTCACTTTTTGAGAATGTTCAGTTTCCCCTGAATGTTAAAGAGACCATCTTTCTGGTATTTAATCTGGTATTTAATCAAACTTCCTCTATATGGTCTGCAGCTTCTCTAGAATGAGGGCTGAGATATCCAGAGGAGTTGGTGAGACCATTGACCCAGAAGCAGATGCAGGCATGAAAAATCCTAAGTGGTGTGGAGAATAGGAAAATACAGGCTAAACCCTGAAGGAATTTTCTCATCCTGTAGACTGGGATTTTCCACAGGAACAAATTCAGAACCCAGCTGAGGTGGGGAAATACCTAAAAACAAAGTGCCATGATCATTCTAAAGAGAAAAGGCTCATTGCAATAAGCTGGGTCCTGGCCTATGCTTATCCCACTCTGTTAGATACTGTCGGGCAGCAGACAGAGGCAGGAGGGCAGGGAGATAAATCAGCAGCTATCCCAGTCAGGCTACAGCTAACAGCCCAGGCTCAAAGCCAGCAGCTAAACCAGATAGTGAGCCTAAGCCAGCAGCTAAACCAGACAATAAGCCTCAACCAATGGCTGTTGCTACCAGCACTAGAAGTGGGAAATGCACGGACAAGACCGATCGACCAGTGGAGGCACGGACAAGACCGATCGACCAGTGGAGGATGATGATGATGATGATGATGATGATGATGATGATGATGATGATGATGATGCAGCAGGAGAAGGACCCTCAATGCCTCCTGACATAAAATCAGGAGTCAAACCAGCAGGTGCAAGATCAGAAGCCAATATTGAGTCCTTTTCTCTGAAGGACCTTTGTGGCCTACAGAAGGATTACACCCAATGACCTGATGAATCCATAATTAGTTGGTTAGTCCATCTCTGGGATGCTGCAGGTGAGGCTACAATTCTGGACAGCACTGAAGCCAGGCATTTGGGATCCCTGTCACAGGATCCTGTCATTGACCAAGGAATGGTGAGGGGGACTACTCCACACAGCCTCTGGGCACGGGTCTTGGAAAATGTAGCACAAAGATACCTATGTGCAGATGATCTCTATATGCAACAAACCCAGTGGAAGACCATAAAGCAAGTGATCCAACACCTGAGAGAAATGGCAGTGGCAGAGATTATCTTCTTAGATGATGTAACAACTAGGAACCCAGACTTGATACCATGCAGGTCTGTGATGTGGCGGAAACTTGTACGACTTGTGCCACACGAATATGCTTCTGCCTCAGCCATCATGAAGTGGGATGAGAGGGATGAGACTGTGCTGGATATGGCAAAGAAGCTCCGAGCATATGCAGATGCTGTGCATGGCCCAACACATGCCAGAATCGCAGCAGTAGAAACATGTCTGCAGAAATTAGAGGACAAGATAGAGGAGAATCATAAGAAATTCAGAGAGGAGATTAAAGAAGACCTTCTCCAAATCTCAGCAGTACAGATCAGAGGTTCTGGTAGCCAACACAGATGTTACCCAGATGGCAAGAGAAGGTACACCCCATGAGCTGAGCTGTGGTTCTACCTGTGTGATTGTGGAGAAAACATGAGGAGATGGGATGGAAAATCTACTGCTGCTCTGGCACAAGGGGTGCATGAACTGAAGGAAGCCACCAGAAGGAAAGCAGCTCCAGTTGCCCACAGCCGAACTGCCAGGTATGATGATGATGATGATGACATCCAAGGAACATCCAAGAAGGAACATCCAAGACATATGCCCAGGGAAAGAAAGATAAGCAGGCTTAGAGGGGCCCCGCCTCTAGCCAGGTAGAGGCTAGGGAAAACTGTGTTTTCTGGTCTGTGTGGATTCGTTGGCCTGGCACATCGGAACCACAAGAGTATAAAGCTTTGGTAGATACTGGTGTGCAATGCACATTAATCCCATCGAGACATGTGGAGACAGAGTCTGTTTCTATTGCTGGTGTGACAGGGGGATCCCAGGATTTCACTGTGGTGGAAGCTGATGTGAGCCTGACTGGGAATGAGTGGAAGAAACATCCTATTGTGACTGGCCCAGAGGCCCCATGTATTTTGGGCATAGACTTCCTCCAAAGTGGGTATTTCAAAGACACAAAAGGACTCAAGTGGGCATTTGGGATAGCAGCTGTAGTGACAGAGGGCATCCAGCAAATGAACACCTTGCCTGGACTGTCTGAGAATCCATCTGCAGTAGGAGTCCTGATGGGAGAAGAGCAATAGGTGCCAATTGCCACTTCCATAGTGCATCGACGACAGTACAAGAACCACTCGAGATGCTGTGATGCCCATCCATAAGATGATCCAAGAGCTGGAGAGCCAAGGGGTGGTCAGCAAGACTCACTCACCCTTCAACAGCCCCACTTGGCCTGTGCACAAGTCTGACAGAGAATGGAGATTGACTGTGGACTGTCGTGGCTTGAATGAAGTGACTCCACTGCTGAGTGCTGCTGTGCCGGACATGCTGGAACTCCAGTACGAGCTGGAGTCCAAGGCAGCAAAGTGGTACTCCACTGCTGACATTGCTAACGCGTTTGTCTCCATTCCTCTGGCAGCAGAATGCAGGCCTCAGTTTGCTTTCACCTGGAGGGGCGTGCAGTGCACCTGGAACCAACTGCCCCAGGGGTGGAAGCACAGCCCCACCATCTGCAATTGGACTGATCCAGGCTGCACTGGAAAAGGGTGAGGCTCCAGAACACCTGCAGTACATGGATGACATCATTGTGTGGGGGAACACAGCAATGGAAGTATTTGAGAAAGGAGAGAGGATCATCACGATTCTGCTAGAAGCCAGCTTTGACATCAAGAAGAGAAAAGTCAAGGGATCTGCTCAAGAAATCCAGTTCCTGGGAGTGAAGTGCCAAGAGAGACGGAGTCAGATTCCCACTGAGGTCATCAACAATGTTGGAAAAGAAATGAAATTTAGCAAAATATTTAATTATAGTGAGTTGTGTGTGAACTGGTTTGTTAAAAAGTAGTTTTGTAGCCGTTGAAAGTGTGTGTTGGGTTTTGTGTGTTACCTAGCAGGTAGTCTTAGAGATTTAATAAATAATTAAACTAGTGCAAGAAGGTAAGAATGCTAAACTGTCTAGAGGCAGCATACAATGCTCTTAGAATAAGATAAGCAGAGGATTAATGATCTTATTTGTGAACCAAGGAATGTATCACAAGGGGTCTGTGACCAGGCAAGGGGAACGGGGAAACTGTTCCTTAGAGACTTTGTTGTGAATTGCATGTATAAGAGGGAAGCACCCATACGCGAATTCGGGGGCTCGGACTTTGGGACGTGAGTCCCCCAGTTCCCCGGGCCCTTAATAAAGCACCCACAAAATTTATTCGAGTTTTGTGTCATTTATCAATCGGGCAACAGTTTTCTGGCGACCGCGGCAGGACTCCAAGGGCTGCTGGGGCGGTTCGCGTCCCGATCCACTCCAAGCCGGCACCGAGCACTTCTCGGGGAGTCATCGGTCGTGACCGACACCCCGCGCCTGTTGGACAACTGCCAAGGTAAGCCCGAAGGTGCTTTATATTGGAAAAAGGTGATAATTGGATTTGGATTTGGTGGTTGGTAAAAAAAGCCTAGGCTCCGGCCATAAGACGTCTAAGGACGCAGGAGCGGAACTCGCCTCCTGTTTGTTTTAGGGAAGGACGGCAAGAAGGTATATTGGTTTAAGGTATATTGGTTTATTGGGATTAATAGTAGAATTAAAGGTTGTAATATGATGTCTTTTAAAACTTTTAAAACCTTAGTGCAAGCCAATGGTAAAATACCTGGAAATACACCATTAGGTTGTATATTGAAACGGTGGAAAAGTGAAGGGTATTATCAAGAATTGGATAAAAGTAAAATGATAGATTATTGTAACCATTGGTGGCCTGAATATGAGATTGGGGAAGCGGGATGGCCGGTGAATGGTACACTGGAATTGGGGATAATGGAATCTTTGATGCAATTTTTAAGGAGGAATGAGAAATGGGATGAAATACCATATTTGGATTTGTTTTTCGTTTTATATCGGAAAGAGGAATGGCAAAAGGAATGTGGTATCTTGGTTTTAGAAGTGAATGATGAAAGGGAGTGTGTGGGATGTAAAGAAAGAAAGGAGCGTAATTTGTATCCTTCAGTCGAGGAAGATTTGTCTTATTGTATAGCACTTCCAAGGGTTCCGGTTGCTCCTAATGTGCCCCCTGCTCCCCCTGCGGATATAGCTATAAAAACGGGATCTAGTGAGAGTGATAGTGATGGTGGTGATGGTGAAAAGAATGAGAGTGTTAAAAGAACTCCGTTAGCAGGGCGGACTCGCAAGGGAAGGAAGGGGCAGAAGGGGCCACAGTTAATTGCGCCGTTGAGGGAAGCTGTGGGACCACAGGGAGAGAGGATACTTATAAAGGTGCCTTTCTCCCCCGGAGATTTGGTAATATGGAAGCAATCAGCGGGGAGTTATCGGGAGGATCCTGAAAGGGTGGCAAGGGTGGTTAAAATGGTAATAAAGACTCAGAATCCAGACTGGAATGATTTACAGGTATTATTAGATACTATAATGGATTCCACGGAAAAGGAAATGGTTATTAGAGCCACTAGAGAAAAGGCTCGTGAGGAAATTCGGTTGAGACAACTAAATGAGACAGTTGATGAATTGGTACCAAGTGAGGAACCTAAGTGGGACCCAAACTCTATGGGAGGAATAAGGGCTGTAAAACGATATCAGGAATTGTTGGTGGAAGGAATTAGGACAGGAATACCTAAGACTATGAACTGGTCTAAGTTGTATTCAGTCAAGCAGGACAAGAATGAGTCTCCGTCTGCCTTTTTAGAACGATTAAAAGACATGGCTCGGAAGTTTACTAATTTAGATGTAGAGGATCAATCAGGAAAACTTCAATTGGCATTGTTGTTTATGGGGCAATCACAAGAGGATATTAGGAAAAAGTTACAAAAGCTGGAAGGAGAGGATACTAGAAGTTTGGATAAAATGCTGGAGGTAGCGTGGAAGGTATACAACAACAGGGAAAAAGAAACTGCAAAAAGACAACAAGCTAGTATTCTGGCTGTAATGCAGCAGGCAGGGGCAGGAGGAAGACCCATTAGGGGTCGAGGTCGGGGAGGAGCTAATCACGGACAGAGGGGGTTGCCAAGAGGTCGGGGAGGATTTGGGTTTGCACCTAACATGGGGAGGTTGGATCCAAACCAGTGTGCCTTTTGCCGACAATTGGGACACTGGAAAAATGAATGCCCGGTTAGAGGAGGTATGGGCATGGGAAACATGGGATTAAGGACAGGTCCAATGGGGAATGCCCCTGTGGGAGGATTTACAGGAGGACCAGCAGAAGTCGCTCAAGCACTAGTTTTGGGAAACTATCAGAATCAAAGCTGACTAGAAAAGGATTTAAGGGTAGTTTTAGAAATAGATGGAAAGGATCAAGAATTTATGGTAGACACTGGAGCTACTTATTCTGTACTCAATAGACGATTGGGACCTTTGAGTGACACAACGGTACAGGTGGTGGGGGCAACAGGGAAGCTAGAGGAACAACCATTTTTACAACCTTTAAATCTTAGGTTTGGGGGGAAGGAATTAGATCACCAATTTTTGTATATGCCAAACTGCCCCACACCCCTTCTTGGCAGAGACCTGTTGTCCCGACTTAATGTGAAAATAATATTTGAAGGGGGAAGGGTGAAATTGGAAATACCTGAGGAACAAATAGCAGGCATTTTTGTGATCAAGGAAGTGGATGCCTCTCCTATTCCAGAAGAAATTGAGCAGGCTGTAGTACCCTGGGTATGGGAGTCAGGGGTCCCCGGAAAATCTAAAGCTGCGCAGCCAGTAAAGGTGGAACTAAAGGAAGGGGCCCGACCAGTGAGGATAAAGTAATACCCCTTGAAGCTTGAGGCAAGGAGGGGAGTAGCCCCGTTAATTAAACAATTTTTGGCTCAAGGAATATTACAGGAATGTGAATCGGAGTATAATACTCCAATTTTTCCAGTAAAGAAACCTAATGGTAAGTACCGTTTGGTACAGGACTTAAGGGCTATTAATGAAATAGTGAAAGACATACATCCAGTTGTTGCTAATCCTTATACTTTGTTAACATCTGTATCAGAGGAGTTTAAATGGTTCTCAGTGATTGACCTTAAAGATGCCTTCTTCTGCATCCCACTGGCAATAGAGAGTAGGAAATATTTTGCCTTTGAGTGGGAGAGTCCTGATTTTGGGAGAAAGAAGCAGCTTATGTGGACGAGACTCCCACAGGGATTTAAATGCTCCCCTACTATTTTTGGAAACCAACTGGCCAAGGAGCTGGAGGAATGGAAGATAACCCAGGTAACAATATCCCCATCCTTGTATGTAGTCCTGCAGTACGTGGACGACATTTTTCTGGCTACTAAGGAAAGGGAAATGTGCGTGGAATTAACAATTAAATTACTCAACATGCTTGGCCAAGCAGGGTATCGGGTTTCTAAGGAAAAAGCTCAATTGGTCAAAAATAGCGTTATTTACCTCGGTTGTGAGATCACACAAGGGCAGAGACGTTTGGGAGTAAACCGAATAGAGGCAATATGTGCTATTCCTTTGCCTCGTAACCATCAGGAATTGAGATCTTTTCTAGGAATGGTGGGATGGTGTCGACTGTGGATCATGAATTTCGGTCTCCTAGCCAAGCCACTATATGAGGCCTTGAAGCAGCATCGGTTGGAGTGGACGACACAGCAAAAGAAGGCCTTCCAGGAATTGAAGCAGGCACTAAAGGAGGCCCCAGCCCTAGGACTCCCTGACGTGACCAAGGAATTCCAGTTGTACGTGAATGAGAGGCAAAAACTGGCATTGGGGGTCCTCACCCAGAAGGTGGGATCCTGGAAGAGGCCAGTGGGATACTTCTCTAAACAACTGGATTCGGTAAGTTCCGGGTGGCCCTCGTGTTTACAAGCCGTGGCGGCAACAATAATTCTTATTCAAGAGGCCCGGAAATTGACTTTGGGGGCAAAAATGAAAGTGTTTGTTCCCCATATGGTCATGGCCGTTTTGGAGCAAAAGGGGGGTCACTGGCTATCATCCAGTCGAATGTTGCAATACCAGGCCATCCTGAGAGAACAGGATGATATTGAAATAAGGACTACTAATCATGTTAATCCAGCAGAGTTTTTACGCAGTGACCAGGAGGCTGGGGGACTGGTGCATGATTGTGTAGAGGTAATTGAACAAGTATATGCCAGCAGACCCGACCTAAAGGATGAACCATTGGAAGAACCTGAATGGGAACTATACACTGATGGATCCAGTTTTGTCGAGAATGGGATTCGCTATGCTGGGTATGCAGTGGTAACATTGGATCAGGTAATAGAGGCAAAGGCTTTGTTACCTGGAACTTCGGCCCAGAAGGCAGAGGTGATTGGACTCACCAGAGCCCTGTATTTGAGCAAGGACAAAAGGGTTAATATCTGGACAGATTCTAAATATGCCTTTGGTGTGGTTCATGTACATGGGGCGTTATGGAAGGAAAGGGGGCTTTTGAATTCACAGGGAACCAACATCAAGCACTGGGAAGAAGTGCTACAGCTACTGGATGCGGTACACAGTCCCAAAGCAGTTGCAGTAATGCATGTTAGAGGACATCAGACTGCGGAAGGAGATGTTTACAGAGGAAATCGATTTGCTGATGTTACAGCTCGGCAAGTGGCACGGGAAGTATGGACTCAAATGGCATTGGTACCGGTAAGAACAAATCCGGCTACCCCATACCTGAATCAGGAGCCCAAATATTCAATAGAAGATGGAAAACTAATAAACTTGCTAGGGGCACAGAAGAATCAACTTGGGTGGTACGTTACACCAATGGGACAAATAGTGGTACCTACCCGCATAATGAAATTTATTTTGGAATCAGAACATAATAAATGTCATTGGGGGGCAGAAGTATTGGTAAAATTTTTGAAGAATGAGATAATCTCTAATCAGATGTTAACAATGGCAAAAAGAGTTAATGCAATGTGCCCAGTATGTTTGAAAAATAATCCAGTAGTTAGGAGACAAATACAAATGGGAAAGTTGCAAGTCGGGCCACAACCAGGAGATTACTGGCAAGTTGATTTTTCTGAATTGCCTAGGGCACAGGGATACAGATACTTGTTAGTGTATGTATGTACATTCTCAGGGTGGCCGGAAGCTTTTCCATGTAGAACTAATCAGGCTAAGGAGGTGGTCAAAACCTTGTTAAAAGAAATAATACCAAGATTTGGAGTACCTTTAGGATTGTCATCAGATAGGGGTCCGCATTTTATAGCCAGGGTAGTGCAGGAATTAGCACGAATGTTAGATATAACCTGGAATTTGCATACCCCCTGGAGACCTCAGTCTAGTGGGCAGGTGGAAAGGATGAATCAAACCCTGAAAGGACAAATCAAAAAGATTTGCCAGGAAGCTAAACTGCACTGGCCTCAAGCTTTGCCTTTGGCCCTACTCAGGATTCGAATTAAACCAAGGAAATTGAAAGGGAAGCACAGCATAATTGGATAGGAGCAGTATTTGATTCTTTGGGGCTTCACCTGTCTGGCTGGATTACGTCTGCTATACAGTATGTACTAATGTTTTTAGTATTTTTAGTGACTATATGGATTGTACATAGATGCCTCTTAGGTGTGATCGAAAAGGAAAGGAGGCGATCTCTCCGGTTGCTGAAGGCGATGACCCGTGGGCGGCAGAATGAAGAACACTCCCCACCTCGTTATGAAGATGTTACTGTCAATACTGTTGATTGAGCATCCTTGCAGCAGGACTGAAGGATGCTCAAAAGGGGGGAAATGTTGGAAAAGAAATGAAATTTAGCAAAATATTTAATTATAGTGAGTTGTGTGTGAACTGGTTTGTTAAAAAGTAGTTTTGTAGCCGTTGAAAGTGTGTGTTGGGTTTTGTGTGTTACCTAGCAGGTAGTCTTAGAGATTTAATAAATAATTAAACTAGTGCAAGAAGGTAAGAATGCTAAACTGTCTGGAGGCAGCATACAATGCTCTTAGAATAAGATAAGCAGAGGATTAATGATCTTATTTGTGAACCAAGGAATGTATCACAAGGGGTCTGTGACCAGGCAAGGGGAACGGGGAAACTGTTCCTTAGAGACTTTGTTGTGAATTGCATGTATAAGAGGGAAGCACCCATACGCGAATTCGGGGGCTCGGACTTTGGGACGTGAGTCCCCCAGTTCCCCGGGCCCTTAATAAAGCACCCACAAAACTTATCCGAGTTTTGTGTCATTTATCAATCGGGCAACAACAAGATCACAGCTACATCCCCACCAACTAGCAATAAGGAAACGTAAGCTTTCCTGGGTGCCATAGGTTTTTGGAGGATGCACATTCCCGAATACAGTCAGATCATGAGCCCTCTCTACCTGGTTACCTGCAAGAAGAATGAGTTCCACTGGGGCCCTGAACAACAACAAGCCTTTGCCCAGATCAAGCAGGAGATCACTCATGCAGTAGCCCTTGGCCCGGTCAGGACAGGACCAGAGGTAAAGAATATGCTCTACTCTGCAGCAGGGAACCATGGCTTGTCCTGGAGCCTTTGGCAGAAGGTGCCTGGGGAGACTCGAGGCTGACCACTGGGATTTTGGAGTTGAAGATACAAAGGGTCCAAAGCCAACTACACTCCCACAGAGAAGGAAATCTTGGCTGCCTATGAAGGAGTCCAGGCTGCCTCAGAGGTGATTGGCACGGAAGCACAACTCCTCCTTGCACCCCGACTACCAGTGTTGGGGTGGATGTTCAAAGGCAAGGTTCCTTCCACCCATCACGCCATTGACGCTGCATGGAGTAAATGGATTGCTCTTATCACACAGCGTGCCCGTATAGGTAAACTGAATCACCCTGGGATTTTGGAGATAATTACAAACTGGCCAGAAGGTGAGAACTTTGGTCTGAATGATGAAGAGGAACAAGAACCAGTGACACGTGCGTAGAAGGCTCCTCCCTATAACCAACTGCCCCCAGAAGAAACACGCTACGCTCTTTTCACTGACGGTTCCTGTCACATCGTAGGGATGAACCAGAAGTGGAAAGCAGCCATACGGAGCCCTATTACCGCGCCTGAGTGGGTCGCAGCTGGTGAGAGAGAGACGGTGAATCTTGTATCTTGATCAGAAGGCTGATTTATTAAGATATTATATATAATACATTATGACTATACTAAATAGAATATAGAGAGAGGTTTGCAGAGCAGCTAGGCTAGGCTAAGAATAGATAGAAAGAATCTATAACAAAGTTGTGGCCAAGGACTCAGTCCCCTAGCTTGCACTGGTGATTGGCCCTTAATTATAAACATAGGAAATGAGCCAATCAAGGTGTCCCTGTTGCATTCCCCAGCAGCTGATAATAATTGTTTACCTTGTCTTCTAAAGCCTCTGGCCTCCAGAAGACGCAGAAATCCGAAAGAAAGGATTTCTGTGGAGACATGTCTGCGACAGAGCCCCACACAACAGGTTGGACAAGCTACTGAAGGAGAAGGTGGATCAAGTCAACTTGCAGATCTCAAAGCTGTTCAGCTGGCCCTGGACATTACTGAGGCACAGAAATGGCCAAAGCTCTGTCTTTATACTGTTTCATGAGTGGTAGCCAATGCTCTTTGGGGTTGGCTGGAAAGGTGGAAAAAGGCCAACTGGCAGCGTGGGGGAAAACCAATCTGGGCTGCTCATGAGTGGAAAGACATTGCCACTCAGTTAGAGAAGCTACCTGTGAAAGTCCACCATGTGGATGCTCATGTCCCCAAGAGTTGGCTAATGAGGAACACCGAAACAACGAGCAGGTAGATCAGGCAGCAAAAATGGAGGTGTCAAAGATAGACTTAGATTGGCAACATAAGGGGGAGTTGTTCCTAGGTTGATGGGCCCATGATGCTTCAGCCATCAGGCCAGAGATGCCACCTAAAAGTGGGCACAAGACCGAGGGGTGGATTTAACCATGGACAGTATTTCTCAGGTCATCCATGACTGTGAGATGTGTGCGGCCATCAAGTAGGGCAAGTGAGTAAAGCCCCTGTGGTATGGTGGGCAGTAGTCCAAGTACAAGTATGGGGAAACCTGGCAGATTGACTACATCACACTGCCCTAGACACGCCAAGGCAAGCGCTACGTGCTGACCATGGTGGAAGCCACCACTGGATGGGTGGAGACCTACCCTGTGCCTCACGCCACTGCCCAGAACACCATCCTGGGCCTGGAAAAGCAAATCCTGTGGAGACATGGCACCCCTGAGAGAACTGAGTCAGACAATGAGACCCATTTCAAGAATGCCCTTATCAACACCTGGGCCAGGGAACATGGTATTGAATGGATATATCATATTCCTTATCAGGCACCAGCTGCCGGGGAATTTGAATGATGCAATGGACTACTTAAAACAACCCTGAAGGCACTCGGCAGGGGTGAACTTTTAGAAATTGGGAAATGAACCTAACAAAAGCCACCTGGTTGGTCAACACCAGAGGGTCCATAAATAGAGCTGGTCCTGCCCAGTCTGAACCCCTGCACACAGTGGGTGGAGATAAAGTCCCTGTTGTACATGTGAAAGGTATTTTAGGAAAAACTGTTTGGATTACTCCCACTTCAGGCAAAGACAAAACCATGCATGGAATTGTTTTTGCTCAAGGACCTGTTTACACTTGGTGGGTAATGCAGAAAGATGGAGAAAGCCATTGTGTACCACAGGGAAACTTAGTCTTAAGTGAGAACTGTGTGTAAGGTTTCATTGTGATGCAGATGGAAATAGAATAAGAGGTGGATAATGTTCCAGATTGCAAGGCAAGATGCATTCTATTACCATCTGTATGGCAGCTGCCTTTTGTCAAGTGGGCAGTTTGCTTTATCTCTCTTTCTGAGCGCTCACTCCCACTCCTCCCCCGAGAGGAGACATCTGCTGATAACAGGCTATTGAATGTCACTGCATGACTGATAAGAATTATAACATCTCATTGTGAGATGTTCTGCCCAGAGGGAGGAGCCAAGCATTGCTACCCAGATATAATCCAGAGGTTTTTGAGACACCAGTGCGGCTTTCTCCACTGGATTCCCCAGAGGAACAGCAGCTCTCTCTTCTTCTACTGGATCTTCAGAGGAAGAATACATCCTTCTCTACAGATCCCCTTGCTCCAACAGAACCACACCTGACACTTCAGGAGGGCTGCAGCCACATTTTCAATTGGATTGCCACCAATACCCCACAGGGTGTCAGGTTGGGTTCTGACTCTGTCAGTGTTGTTCTAGTGTAATGCATTGTTTATTTTATCCTTTTTTTTTTCCTTACCTATTAAAGAACTGTTATTTCCTGCTCCCATATTTTTGCCTGAGAGCCCCTTAATTTAAAATTTATAGCAATTTGGAGGGGTGGGAGGGTTTACATTCTCCATTTCTGGGGAGGCTCCTGCTTTCCTTAGCAGCCCCCTGTCTTTCCAAACCAAGACAAAAACCTTTGACTATACAGGATCTTTTGGATCCACTGTCCCCCAAACAGGTCAACAGGTGACCCCGTTGTAATGCCAAGTAACAAAGAGCAGCACAAATGACACAAAAAAAACATGGCCAAAGAGGAAGAGGAGAGGCCCAATGAGGAAAGGATGTGGTGAGACACTGGCACATCGAGTGAGCTCTACTCCCATAATCACTAGGCTAGCAGGTCCTGGTCTCACATTCTTCTCTTGGTTTATTTAAATATTATTTAAATATTATTTATTTATTTATTTATTTATTTATTTATTTATTTATTTATTTTTCATCTTAAAATATATATACAATTAGAAATATGTCATCAAATTTTAAAGATACAATCAAAACACATTAATTCATAACTACATCTAAAGATCAGAACATATGTACAGCTGTAATTATGAAGCCTAATGCATCAATCCTATTCTTCACACACTCTTCATACAGGTGGCAGCTTCTTCCTGAGCTTAGAGGACAGAGAGCTCTTCTGGACGGGAGGCGAGGACTTTGTGGGTGAGGGAACATCAGAAGTGTCCAGAGAAAACTTCTCGGTAAGACTGTAACCAGTCAGATCTGCAAAGTGGAGACACAAAGTTTAACAGAGGCCACCATGCAAACCTAAAGCATCTGAAGCTCCATATTTCACGGGACACATTTCCTGGAAATGTCTAAACAGCTGCACAGGGAAACATGCTCCTGCTGGCAGACACTTGAGGCAGGCCGGGGCATAACCCTGAGCCCCTCGCCCAGGGCTAGCACAGGCACAGCCTGGCCTCTGGGGTGCCCTGGGACAGCAGGGAGCCCAGAGCCCTGTGCTCTCCAGGAATGGCTCAGCTGCACATGCACCCTCCTGTTCCTCTGCCTGCCCCACAGCTCAGCAGCCCCACAGCTCCAGGGGCACTGGCAGCAGCACAGCTCATTGCAGAGGCACATGCAGGGCACAGCTGTTCCCTGGTAATGTGCACAGCCTCTCTGGGCTGCCACAAGACCCTTCCTCCCAGCAGAGATTCGCCCAGCTCCCCCCTCACCTCTGTGTGAGGCTGAGCCATGATTGCCTTCACCTTGTCCTCCATCTGGAGTTGCTTCAGGCCTGCCATGCCATGACTAGGAAGGGCAATGGAGAGAGTGGGAGCAGATGCACACCCTTCCTTAGAATTTAGTCATTTTTGGAACAGCTCAAAAGGAAAATCCAGACATGTCCAACTCAGTGCTTCCTCAGCTTTATGGTGAACATCTCGCCTTCACCAGCCCAACATTTTGGAGAGGTTTTCCCGTAGATGTGGAGGCTTGCTGGCAGCACATTTCTTCAGCTGGGTGCCCATCACCTTGTAGAGGGCAGAGGCGAGCTTGGTGGCCACGGTGCGGATGTTGGCGCTCCGCACAGGCAGCGCCTTGTTCCCCAGGAAGGCCCAGAGCACGGGCAGGGCGTCGCGCTGGACAACTTCAGGGCTCCTGGCATGAACCCACTGCACAAGCACTGCCGGGACAGAGACACAGCTCCTTACCCACCAGCCTCACTGCAAACAAGGATCTACCTCTGCTTCTGCTTCTTGCCAGCCTCTCTGGCCAAGATCAGCAAAATAGCACCCAGAGCCCTTTGATCCAGAAAAGGGCAAAGCAGCTGATCAACCTGGGAACAGAACCACCAACCCCTCAGGACTAATTGCTCCAACCACAGCCTTGTCCCTGTGGCCGACTTCCTACCTTTACTAAATTATTTCACAATCTCTTTCTGCATGAACAATGAATGAAATGTCCAATTGCCTTTGATTTCCATTAAGAAGTTGTCTAAACCCACACTTGAATATTTGGAAATGCACCGTAGAGAGGAAATGGAGAGATTTCTAATAAAAGGGATGATTCCATTTTTGTAACTTTGATGTCAAGTGCCAAATGTCTAATCTGGCTCTTCTCTTTGCTCAGTGGCACACAGCAAAGGGCAGGATTAGAACACACCTCAAAACTCCAGCCCACCAGAGATGGCTGCTGCCTGACAGTTGGATGAGAAACATCAGTGACCAGCTGGTGTCTTTGGCAGAATGCTTTTGGGGCTTCCAACAAAGAGCTCTTTCAAACCTCAGGGTGTCTTAGAGAATTACCCAGAGCCCATTGCTGTGGCATTTGAGCATCTCCACATTTTAATGCCATTTTTCCTCTCAATGTTAATGGCATTTTCTCTTATAATGTCCACTGAAATAGGGGCATAGAGAAAGAAAAATGCTACACAGGGGACTGAAATGTAACCAAAACACGAGTGTTTTCTCAAACTGTCTCTGGAATCTCTCTGCCCATTTTTTGAACTGAACTGTATCAAACACAGACAAAAAGTTACTACCAACAGGCTTCTTGCATGGCAGATTTGGCTGAGAGATATGAAAACCTGAAATGCTCTGGAGACCATTCTTATTTTCTGATCAGACAATATGTTGTCTAGCAGCCATTTAATATTCTGTGGTGGAAGAGACTTCATTTTCTCTATGCTGTTAATCCACCAGCAGTCATCAACATTGAAAAAGCTCCTGCAAGTACCCAAAACTAATTCTGCTAAGCAGGAAATGGTTATGGTACCCATTTTAAAATGGGAATTCATTTGAGTTTAAATGCAATTAAAGACATCGGTGACTACTGAATGTGAGGAACAGCTGTCTGTTCCTATTAAATCTCAGAGAGAACATCTGCTCTTTCTAAAGTAGTCCTAATTTATGGTTAATTCCTTTAATTGAAAAAGAGATCAAAAGAACTGTTAAACTAAATTCCCTATTGCTGGAGATCTACTTTATTCAAATGCTCTTTAAAGGGCCTTTGACATTCCCAATCTCTGAACATGCCCTTTTGAGATTCCTAATGAAGACACAAAGTGTATTACACCTTGCATTCAAAGATGTTGGCATAGTTAGAAGTGTATTTAGCCCCAGTTAAAGCAAGGCTATCAATCATCTTTTCTACTATATATAGAGATTATAATTTTTCCATTCCTTGGCTCTTGCTGGCATACCAAGCTCCTCTGAGGAATCAATTATCAGCTGCATTTGTAGCATTTTGGACAGTGCTGACACAGGCAGACACTTTTTGCACACCCTGAAAGGCTCAGTCCAATGCCACTGTGACAGCACAGGCAGGGAGCTTCAGACCTCTGCTTCTGTCCCTGTGCCCCCAGAGGCTGCCTTGCACTAAACCCATGCCTCTGATACCTCTGTTGAGTTCTGGCCTAAGCTGTGACCCCCAGGCTCTGCACGGTTCAGCCTCAAAACTTTCCAAGAGAAAAACAAGAATTCTGTGAGGACAAAACCAACTGATGCCCTGAGACAGCATTTGCCACCATTTCCCCTCAAGGTCACAGATGTCCCTGAGCTTCCCAGAGAGGAGCCAGCTGGGGTATTTTAGCCCTCCCTTTGCTGGAGGTGGTTCTGAGATGCCCCAGTGAGAGCTCAGCCCCAGGCCGAGCGCTGCCCCCATCTCAGATGCTGCCCAGCTCTGCAGCAGCCAGGGAAAACCTGCCAAACCCACCTGCCTTGGCTATGGGGCAGCAGGGACAAGCTCAGCACCTCCTGATTTGGAGGAGCTGCTCTGCTGTCTGCTCACAGGCATTCCCTGTAAATACTCCCTGGGAAGAGCTCTTGGCTCAGAAGGGGAGGCCATACCTGTGATACACTCGGTGACATCCAGCAAAGCTTGGCCACTCAGGTGATTCCATTGGTAGCTGAACTCTTTCAGCAGTGACACTTTATCTACAAGGGAAACACACGTTTCTGCTCACTTTTCTCAGGTCATAGGAGAAAGGACAGTGGGGAGGGAAAGGGCAGGGCCAACCCCATTTTATAAAATCATGTACATTTCTGCTGATTTTTGAATAGTTTTCTTCTTTCCTTCCAGCCTACTTGGCAGAATTTTAAATTCCAAAAGCAAAGCTCTCCTTTCACATTTGTAAATCCAAACATTTCTGCTTTAGCAGGAGCTGTGTTAAAATATTTCACATCAGGGACCTCAAGAGTTCAGTCACATGGAAGCAGTGAAAAGGTTCTGCATTCCAGAGCACAAAGGAAGAGCCCCATACTTGGGACACAGAAAGGCACTGAGTCAGGCAGTTCCTGAGCTCACAGAGCAGCTGGGGAGGAAAAATGGAAACTCCTCTTGAAGACCTGACTCTTCAACACTCCTTTTTTCAGGCATATTTCCCCAGTGCAGCATTCTCAGAGCTGACATAAATCTGTGTGGCAAAGGAATTTAGAGCAGCCCTTGCCTATGTAGTTAATTGCTGTAGCCATTTTGCCCCATGCAAAACAACATGTGGAAAAAGGCATCATTGACAGCTGGGTTTATACCTGTTTGTTCTAAAGAAATGAACTTGGTGAATCATAAGTTCCACTTTGAAAATAGAAGACAAAGAGAAAAGTGGAAAATAGGCAGCTAATGCCTCTAATGTAGAGCCTTGCAGGTGGCTGCCCTGCAGAAGCTCTGATGGGTGAGTGTCCCTTCATGCCAACAGCAAAGCTGTTCATTTGGGAAGTCAGACGGGGCCCAAGCAAACTCCAAACCCCCTTTGCCTCTGAACTGTAGCAGAGCTGCAGCCCAGGACTTGCTCTTCAGACAAGCATCACAGAGCCAAGGGCTCCTGAGACTGTTGGGAAATGCTGATCCCATTCCAGCCTGTTGGGAATGGTGCATAAGGGCTGCACCTGCACAGCTACTGGTGGGTGTCAGCTGGAGGGTTCCACAGACAAAAGCAGCTTTCAAAGCACTCAGCGCTCTCTTGTGCAGGAGAGACAGAGAAGAAGTTGAGGAGAGTCCCTGCCAGGGCTCAGCCTTACCCAAATGAGCAATGGATTCTTCCAGTGCTTTCACAGCTGCCCCACGAACCCTGGGATCCTTTGAATTCAGGTTCTTTGTTATTCCTTCCACTAAACCAATGATCACCGGGTTCAAGGCATCTTTCAGGGCTCCTGTGATTTCAGCCAGCACGTCCAGCGCCCTCTGCTTCACTTTCTTGTGGCTGTCAGATATTCTCAGGACAAAATAATCAAAAATCTGTGAAGAGAACAAGCAATGTGAAAGCTGGATTCAAATGTCCTTGTTTGAAGAGTGGATGTAGCAGTCAGCAATGTCAAAGATGAAAGTGATCCTTTCTGTCAGGTCAGCCCTTGCTTGCACAATTTCACTGTTTTCCTGTGGGCCACTCACTGGAATGGTGGCACAACCTCATGCTGGTTGAAAGATTTTCTTCTGTTTTCTGGAGGTTTGGCTGGGGACAGAATAGTTCCTATGGTATTTCTCTCCATCTATAAATCATTAAATCAATTCCATTTATTAATGCTAAAGAGTACCTTTGCTTTGAATGCAAGCAGATGTTTACAATGCCTGGTTTTCTATACAGTTGCCTCAAGTGCTGAGGGCAGTTATGATTTTGCCAAAATTATGGCTGGAGGAGATCTAAGTTTTCTTTTGTTTGTCTCAGAGCCAGTGTCTGGAGAAGTGCAGGGCTCTGATCAACTCTTCCAGGATCCAGAGCATTTCTCTAAGTAACAGGTGGACTTCTGAAATGCAATGTGCTGTTCAGTGCTCATTAGAGCAGGTTCAGTCCCTTGACAGCCACATTATCAGGCGCCTTTCCCTGGAAAAAGGGAAAAAGCAGCTACTGGGAAGAGAAGGCAGAGATGAGTCCTTAGCTGGTTTCCTCCTTTTCCAAAGAGAAAAAAAGACCCCCAAGAAGGGTGAGCACTGTCTTTACTAAGAGGAATAGAAACAAGGATGGAAATGAGTAGCAGAGCTGTGGCTGTGTAAGACAATATGGAGTATATAGGAGTGTTGTTTTTGAAAAAACAACTGGGTCTAAACCAACCCAGCCTGATACTTCTCTTCCCTATGCAAACCCATTTTTGTCTAGAAAATAATTGCCATGCTTTCAGGGGCTGGATTCCCTTCACTTAACCCAACTGGCAGTAGGAGAGAGCAGCATTTACACCAGCTGAAAATTCTGCCATCATCTGATGAACAGCAGCAATAGGCACCTGCCAGACATAAAACAGCTGGACTGAAATAACTTGTCCTGAAGTCTGGACCTGAATTACATTTGTCTGGGTAAGAGGGATCAGCGTGTCCCAAACAGCCAGGACAGAGTGCCAAGACACACTGAATTAACTTTACTGCTACAGGCTTAGGAAAGGAGCTAAAGGAAAGGAGCAGTGAAGATACCCTACATACTTGGGCAATGTTAGTGGAGATGAGCTGGGGGCTGGTTTTGCACAGGTCTCGGAGGAGTTCCACTCCTTCCATCCTTTTCTGAAACCCCTTGGCTTCCAGGAGATTGTAAAGCTTCTGGAGCAGCTCCGTTTCTTCCACAGCTGGAGGTGACGTGACCTGGGCTTTTGCATGGTGTAGGAGGTGTCCCTCAGAGGGAGATTTCACCCTGGAAAATAAAACTAAATGAGGACCTGGTGGTGATAATTATCGTAGCATGGCATCCCCATAGTGGAAATAATTAGCATTGATTCCAGAAGGCTGATCAATCACTTTATTTTACTGTACTATACTGTACTGTACTATACTGTACTGTACTATACCATACCATACCATACCATACCATACCATACCATACCATACCATACCATACCATACCATACTATACTATTCTATACTGAAACTCATCGCCCTTACAGACAGTCTGATACATACAGACCAGATTGGTCAATTGAATCCAAAACACCATCATCAGTGGCCAGTTAAGAAATCACCTTTTGGTAAACAAGTCTCCATGACACATTCCACATGTTCACAACAGCAGGTGCAGCAAGTGAAGATAAGAATTATTTCTCACTCTTTTCTCTGATCTTCTCACAGCCTTCCCCAGGACAATGCCTGGCAAAGTTGTGCCTGCTGCTGTCTATGGAGAGAGCTGCAGCCACAGACAATACTTTCAGTTAATTGTGAGCAAAACATCTTGAGCAGCTTTCCTAATTATGTGATTTCAAGCTGGAAAATCATGAGGCTCTGAAGAACAACGTGGACCTCATGGCAATCATTACTGGAGACAAACTGCAAGTGACATTCTCACCAGTGCTCACTTAGGAAAACCAAGGATGAGATGCATCTGGTCTATCTTCAGATGGCTGTCAAGGCTCACAGGTCACATTGCTTTGTGGAGAAAGAAAGACACTACTGCCAAGTTTAAATGCCTCCTCATATGGGACGTATGTGTCTTAGAATAAGGAAACTCATCACTCTGGAGAAGTGTCTCTGCAACTAGGCATGACAATCTGAAAAAGTAGCTCAGATGCACCTGAACAGATGAACAGGGCCATATTTGAAGGATTCAAAAAATCAGTAAGAGAGATAAAAACAGAAGTCAGACATCCCAGAACTACACTCACATTTCATTTGTTTCCCTAGAGACTAGATGCACAGCTTAACAACCCCACTGGGAACAATTCTCCTGATCAACCTGTCTCTTCCATGAGCACGGGAAGATGCTAGCTGTGCTACTGAGGCATGTGGTCACTTTCCTGCCACTGCTGAGGAGGACAGAGCTAAATAACTCCCCTCTGCTATCAGAGGAGAACAGATACAAGCTGCTCTGCAGCAAGGAGCAATTCCTGTCTTAAATGCTGGTTGCAGCACAGGGGAAAATAAACCAAACATGCTGTCCATCAAGCAAATTACATGAAGGACAGGAATATCAAGACAAAAAGTCCACATTCAGACACCTGCTGACTGAAGTTGTTCAGGAATTGCCTTGCTCTTTGCTACTCAAACTTGGTACTGTGTGAGGGTAAGAAAACCATGATTCACCCAGGCCAAAGCACATGGATGAGAACTGCATCTTTGTGGAATAGCATCTTGCTTCCAGACTGAGATTTCTCATCACAACACCCATCTGAAAAAGACTCCACTCAGATGAAAAAAAAGCCCTGGTTGAATTTACTTGTCCCAAGTCAGGCAGCAGAGACTTGACCCTCTCACAACCTCCACAACACTGCCCTTGCCACTGCACTGGATCGTCTGAGCTGCAATCAATGGGTGTCTGTTTGTCTCTCCATTTTTGTGGAAACCCCTCCAGAGAAGTTGTGGTCAGCACAATGCAGAAGCAGACATTTTTTATCCTAGAGCATTTGTAGGGAAAGGAAACAATCTGTGGCATTGGTCATCTCTGCCAGAAAGATTTTCCTGAGCAAGAAGAGACATGTAAAGCTTGTCACGTGCTTTGTCACATCTGACAAAAGTGATCAGTACCGTTTGCTGGAAGACAATGTGGCCTGGGGCTCCTTTGAGCCATCGTTCCTCTCCTTCACCGGCTCCTTGACAGATGGGCCTTCAGCCTTCTGGTTTTCCATCCCCTACAAAGACATAGAGAAACCCCATCAATCTTTAGAATATAAACCAGGAAATTCCCTGTTGAAAACACAAGTTAGAACCTGGATCACTGCTACCAAGGCTTAGGGAAACATTTCCTAACTTATAGATGGAAACAGACCAGAGATTCAGTGATGCCAACTCTTTGTTTTCAATAGCCCAAGGCAGGTTATGGATGCTACCAGTCTGAGCAGCAATCTAAAATCCCAAATTCCGCAGTCTTGAGCATAAGTGGGAGGAATGCAAACTGGCAGGCAACGAGTGTTCGTGAAGGAAGCAGCAGAAATCACTGGACTCTCTGGGGCTTGGCCCTCTGTGTTGGAAGTCAATTTGGTTCAACACTCACTCTCCCTGTGCCTGTACAACGGCAGGCTCCCTTCTGTAATGTCAATAGAAAAAATAAAATCCTCCCCATCAAACAAGCAAAGGATTTTCCAGTGGATGCTGCTGAATTCACCAAGCTTCTTCCAGCTCCACAGGGCTGGACAGCAGAGCAGTATTCACAAAAGACAGACAGTCATTGTAGGAACTAGGATTGACTTGGACATCTTTTGTAAATTTGGGAATTTTCTTGGCACTACTACTTCCAGTGTCCTTTGCAAAGACTCTGTTATCTTCAGAAGCACTATTCTCACTTAATTTCTTTACAGGACGCAGAGTAGGGAGAGCATGGTGGGGGCCTATGCTTAAATGTAAACCCATTTTCTCCTCTTTCCCTTTCCTCTTTGTGACCAATATTGAAAATATTCAAAACCCCACCTTTTCCCTAATAATATCAGTTCCTTTGTGGTCTGCAGATGAACAGGCTGAGGATTAACAGCTCATTCCCAGGAGCAAAATGATTCAGCAGAAGAGGAATGAGCTAAAGACAGATTGGGTATGTTTGATCTCATATTAGCAGTGGCAATACTTGCACAAAGGAGACATTTCTCCTACCAAGCACTTACTTTCTTCTTAATTCTTTTCAGAATATCTTCCAGGTCACGGGGGGAAAGAGATTGTTCCAAAAGCATTTTAAATTGTTGATGACTGAGCAACATCTTCACCATCTCCTGTCCATAATGCCTAAGGAAGGAAGGAAGAAAGGCAGGAAGGAAACAAAACAAAAGTCAACAAACACAGGAAGAGTGTTAACAGAAGAGGCTGATACCTTAAACACATCAGGTGCAATCCCTGCATGAGAAGGCATTACCTACTCAGCAAAGAGGGAGATTTACCTCACTTGACACTGCACAGTGAGGTACAGAGCTGAACACAAGAGGCAAGAGGAGAATGTGGGGCAACAGAAAAATATCATTTCACTCTGAAACTGAGGGTGTGCTTCTGTGGCATCAAAGGATCCCAGGGACAAAGCAAAACACATCTGCTTTGTTGTCAGAGCCTATTAGCTATGTCTTGCTGCAATTGCACAATAATTTGCCTTTCTTTAACTGGCAGGGAAGCCAGGAGAAAACACCTCATGCATCCTCTTGATTATTCTATACTATGTGTATGCACAGGGACAGCTAGTTGCTCTGATGTTCTTGGCAGCTATTAATGGCAATTTCGTCATCAAGGAAGGGGATTTTGGTGGTTTGGGTTGATTTTGCCACTAGGAAACCACAGTTTTCTTCAAGAAGAAATGTGGAGCTCACTGAGCCACAGATAACATCATTCTAGAAATCTACAGAACAGATTTAGAAAGACTGAATATGTTGGCTAAAGACCCCTGACATATTTCTAGGATAGTCTGAAGTTGATGAGAACTGGATGTTTGGGATCTTTCAGTGATGAACGTTAGCCAACACTTTGGCTTTGTGTTGTGCACCTAAGGCAAATCAAAACTGTTGGACTGGCTGATCTGAGCTCTTTTGATCTCAGTAAAGAATCCTTCAAGCCACAGCAAAAAGTTGGCAATGCTCCTTTTTGCTGGCCAACCTCAGATTACCCGGTACAGCCATTTGCCCAGGCAACCCAGACCAAGCAGTGGTCACAGTGCCAAGGCTGACAGAGCTCAAGAAGAGTTTGGACAATGCTCTCAAGCACATGGAGAGACTCTTGGGGTCACTGCACATGGCCAGGAGATGGACTCAATGACCCTGATGGGTCCCTTCCAACTCAGCACATTCCATGCTTCTGTAACCCTTATTCACACTGTTAGGTAACTTCATATTCCCTTTAGTTTCCACCCTTGTGTGGTTTCACCTTTATAGCCAGACACAAAACGGTTTTCCTGTTTTGGGAGGTGAAATGAAGATCATTACCTTGTGTCCTTGTGACAGTCCTGAGCAAGCTTCCCTGCCACGTGTGGCAGCCTCTCAGCCCTGGGTGTGCCTGCGAGCTGGGTGACTCCAATTCTCTCCACCAGGGACAGGAGGAGTTGGGCCGCACGCTCGCGCACCGGGGCGTGGCGGTTGCTGGGGAGGAGAGAGCAAACCCTGGGCACAGGGACAAGGAGCAGCAGCAGCGCCGGCCTTGGCCAGAGCCTGCTCCCTGCCCTTGCTGGGGGAAGGAGCCTGGGCTCTCCCTGCACCTTCAGATACCTGCAGAAGGTTCTGTCCTCAGCTAAACACAAATTTAGCACTGTACAGAAGGCCTGCCTGCATGGAAGAGGGAGGAATTCTGTCTCCCTGCACTGTCTGATACTCAATTTCTTTCACAGTATTTACTCTGAGAAAGATTAAAGAAATAGATGACATATGAATAATTTAGAAATTAGAGACAATTGATGCTGACCCATCAGAGAGCACCCAGTACAGTGCTGCAGCAGGATTGAGGCTCTTTCCACCCATTTATCCCCAAATCTGCAGACCTTTGGAAAACAACAAATGCAGGGAAAACATATTGTGGGCCATGAAGTTGCAGAATATCCAGCAATGCAGCTTGTTTCTTCTGTGGGGCTTGGCAATGGATCCATCTGAACGTTTTATCCTATTGCAAAGCTGAGGAAAGGGTGCCAGGTAGTTTAGCCAGGCTGTCCTGTTCTAGAGAGTGTCTCTTGGGAACTATCAGGCCCAGCACCAACATTTAAGGCAACATTTGCTCCAACTGTCCCATGGCAGTCAGCCTGTGAAGGTGCCTGTAAAGTGATTCATCATCTCAAGGCTAATATGAAACATCAGTTTGAATAGAAAGTAGAGCTCTAAGGCCAGGACAGTCATACATGAGTCCTTTGGCAGGAGCTGCACCTGCAGTGCAGGCTGTGCCACACCCAGCAGATTGTCCCCCATATGCTCCACGCCCCAGCAAGGACCCTCCTCATTTCTCAAGTTAATGGCATCATGATGACACATGGTTTTCCCAGGGCCTCTGTGAAATACCAAACACTGCTCACAGCTGCAATTGCAATTGTCCCTCTCCCCACAAAAGCACAAGGCTCTATCCTTGGCCTTTGCAGACACTTTCCCTTCCCCACTGATCACCACATCTAGGAAACTCTGACAGACTGGGAGAACTCCAGGAAGCAGCAGGAAGCTGAGTCAGAGGAGCTTTAGTTTGGATATCAGGAAAAAGGGTTTTTCACCCAGAGGGTGGTTGGGCACTGGAACAGGCTCCCCAGGGCAGTGGTCACAGCACCAAGCCTGACAGGGTCGAAGGAGCATCTGGACAACAATCTCAGGAACTTGGTGTGACCCTTGGGCTGTTCTGGGCAAGGCCAAGAGCTGGACTCGATGGTCCTGATGGTCCCCTTCCAACTCCCCATATTCTACACTTCTGTGATTCTGAGAACTAACGGGCTGCAGGAGGGCAGAAATAGGTGACAAGAGGAAAGAAGTGAGGTTGGTTGGAGAATCAAGTCACTGAGTTCACAGAAGATGCAGGATACAGGACCCTTCCATCCCAGCATTCCCATTCTCTGTCTCACCCCTTCTCCCTCTCACACACACAAAAGTGAAGAATATCACTAAAAGTAAAGAACCTACTTGACTCCCGTGTCCATGAGAGCAGTCATTGCTCGTGCAGGAGTCACATTCTCCACCATGATCCCCAGGGTCTGACTGGCTGCTTTCTGAACAAATTCTGGGGAGTTGGACACCATCTGGAGAAGGATCCGAGCAACCTCATCCACCTCAGAGTCCATGTCCTTCTTCAAGGTCACAAAGAGCTCTCCCAGAGTGACAATGGCAGAGTAGGACACCTTGGACCGGAGGTTGGTCACCTGGGGAAGCCATGAGGGGAAACATAGGAATCACCTTGAAAAGAAAACCAGTTGCCTTCAACAGAAGTCCCAGGAAATGACAACACATCCCACTGTGTCCAGAGGAACATACAAGTACAAGAAGAGCAGGAGAGCACAAGCACAGAAAGGCACTTAATCTGGCACCAATTTCTGGCCTCAGACCTGCTTACTGCAGGCCTAAAATAAAAATTTCATTGGGTGCTTAACCCTTCTAAAATGTCCACACCTTTGATTTTAGGCCCCTTTACTAGAAAATTAAATCAAGGGCTGCTTTCAAATCATAAAGGCAAAAGTCATAAAGATAAAATAGTCAGGTTCTCCTGTTCAAAAAAGCAACACCAGCAGCTGAAGCACTCAGCCAGGAAACAGAAAACATAGGCTGAGGTCTACAGAATAATTTACAGTGTTGAATTACAACTTGGGCAGAGACTGGGACTCTGGCAAATAACACCACTAGTGTCTCAGTTTCTGCATTTGTACATTGGATTATAAAGGCACCACACTCAAAGATTAGTGTCAGATCCCCGACCTGCCAGTAAATACAGCTGCATGTACCCACAGATCCTACAGATAGCTGATAGACATTAGAAATATCAGGTCTAAAACCAGAAATGAAGGCAGACCATGAGCACACATGGAGATGAACAAGCACATACCTACTCTACACACCATGTATGAAGTATGGGGGCAATTCAGAACAATGTTCTCACCTCACTGGTAACTGCCAAGCAAACCTCACGAAGTCGACAAAGCAGGACCTCTGAATGGGACCCAGCCAGGTGTTGGATGGTGAAGAGTCCCTTCTCCTTCAGCTCCCTGAAAGGCAGAAGATTGATTTTTCTCTCCACCAAGGCAGCACCCTCTGAAATGACCAGGCTGGCAGCTCTGTTGAACAATGGGAGGTGCTTTTCAAGGAGTGCTTAATGAAATCGGGGAATGCATTGCCCCAGGATGTTTTGGCTGTCAAAAGCATACACAAATCCAAGAGGCAAAGAGAGGGGTTTCAGAGTGGCCATTTAAGAGGACAGCCTTTCTGAAATCTCTGGCACATGAGGCCCCTCTGTCACTGCTTCCTAGAAGTTGTGAGACCAGGCCATGCTGCTGTTTGTTGTCACCTCCCTGTACCTGTCCCTGAGACACAGTGCCACCAGGCTGCTATTGGGGCATTTTCCTTCTTTGTCAGCCCCAGCAGGCATTCAGCAGGGAGAGTCTGCACTGCCACTCTGGAGCTGAGTTTCCACTCTATGACCTCGGCCTCTCTGTCACCCCCTCCACTCCACATCACACATTCCCCAATAAAGCAGCAGGATGTCCTAGGAGATTCCACTCCTGGGAAACAGCTGTTGAAACTCTGGCTTTTCCCAAAAACCCCTACCTAAAACAACCCCCACAACAGCAACAGGATATTTAAAAGGTGCAAACAACTCTGTCTCTGAGCACTTGCTTTGTGCAGGCCCTCAGCTAGAGGAAGGTCTGTGAGGCATCAGGGCTGCAGCCCAGGGCTGGTGACCGATCCCACGGGCACCCTGAGTGTCATCCGGACCCCCCACACCTGCAGAAGCTCTCTGCACCTCACAAGACACCAAAGAGAAATGGGGAAGAGAAAGCAGAAGAGAAAGGGCAAAGCAAAGGTGACTGCACAAGGAGATGCATCGTGGCAGATTTTTCATGCTTATCCCAGTGGGAATGGATTCCTTGCCCCTGTGTGAATGAAGCATCCAGCAGAGAGTGACCAAAAAGCTGTCAAAAAGAAAACCAGTATCAGCTAACATTTGTAGGGTAATCACCTCTGGGCCTCCTTCTGCCTGTGTATAATTTGGGACACATGGTGAGTATTGACAAAACATCTCAGGTCCATATGAAGCAGTGAGTAGGAAGAAGTTGAATTCCAAGAGTGCAAGATACCTAGAGGATTTTCTTTCTTCTTCCTTCTCTTCTGCCATGAGCCCTTCAGGAGTAATGGCAGGCTGAGGGACTTGAAAGCACAACTCAGTCCATTTCTCAGAAAAAGGAGCTCCCTGGAGCTGCTTCTGGGACTGCCATGCAGGAGGTCATGGGGAGACCCTGTCACCTGCCATTGCTGTCAGCAGTGGGAGCAGAGAGGATCTTACTCAGTCCCACTGGGCCAGTGGCCCAAGGCACCCAAATCTCTACACTCAAAACTTCTGCCATCCTGCTTCTGCCTGATTTGCCTTCTGCCTGATTTGCCTTCAGCCAGCAAATCATCTCCTTCCAGAGCTTTCTCTCTTCCCTCAAGGTTTCCTTTGCAGCTCCATGGAGCAGCAGGCAAAGCAAGGAAACAGCACAGAGCTGCTGCAGCTGCAGCACTGCTGCAGAGCAAGGCCAAGAAAAGGCTGCTCTCCAATCTTCATCCTCTCTCTACTCTGGAGTGGTTTCACCAGTGCCCTTTGGCCCTCTGGGCTCTCGGGGCTCCGAGGCACAAGCAAGACACGCTTCTGACTGACCTTAACACTGAGAGGGACGCAGAGGGAATGGGGCCTTTCTTACCAGTCATCGCTGCCCAGCAAGGAGAGTGCCTCCTGCAAGGACTGCTGTGGGTCTGCAGAGGCTCTGTCCTTCCGCCCATGCCCACGGAGCAGCTCCTCTCGGCGCTTGGCACCAGGGGCCCTCTGCAAGGTCACTGTGAGGAGAGGGTCGGCCATGGGCGCTGCAGCCCCGGGCAAGGCCCCGCCATGGAGCGGCCTCCGCCGCATCTCCCAGCCAGGGCTCCGTGTGCTACAAACTGGCACAGGCTCAGAGGCTTCCGTGCTCTCTGGCTCCTAGGGCTCCTTGCTTGCTCCCAGCCTCCCCCAGCTGGGCCCAGCTCCAGGCTGAAGCTGACAATTGCCTCGCAGCGCCAGCTCCCCAGTGCCACAGGTGCCACAGCCAGCGGCAGCTCCTGGGCTGCAGAGCTCCCGCTCCCTGCGAGGCAGCACTGACCAGCAGCACTGGCTACCCACGAGGGAACCCCTCAGGTGCCCCTCTTGTCTCAGCGCCCTGATTGCCCCCAGCCTGAGGACAGGGGCACTCTGCAACTCCCTGGGGAGAGCCATGCAGTTGCCTGGAGACAGCACCAAGCCAAGCCTGAACAACCCAGCCCTGCTGGGCCCGGCTCAATCCCCCCGGAGCAGCTGCCAGGGAACAGCCACACCTGACCCTTCCCACCTGACAGCGCCTCCGTTCCCATTGACTGCAAATACTCCAGACAGAGGCAGCCGAGTGCACACATATTTTAGCCTGCTATGGGGAAGGGAGTACTTTATGGATTTTGCTCTTTCCAAGCATCATTAACCTTTTTCAGAGGTACATACTGCCTGTATTTCAAGGATGCTGAGGTGAAATTTATTTGCCATCTAATGGACATGTTTGTAAACTCAGCAGTTTCTAAGCTTTCTCTTGTGTAAAAATGCAATTTCCAGACTAGACAGTTGATAAAAAAGCCTTCCAAATGTACTCTGAGGATAAAAATATGCATATACAAATCCACATATTTGGCAGATGCACTCTCTTGTTAATCAGTTGACCTGGGTTTGCCTTAATTGAATTTTTTTGTAAGGAAAAAAATTTTACAAGGTATGAGAAAAATCTGATGATAAATGCATTCCTTATGAAACCCATTTGTCATCAAAAGCACTGTCAATCAAAAATTTCATGTTGTGCACTCAAAAGCTCATTTTCTAATGCTTAGATTAAAACATTTGAGATGTTTAAAAGGATGGAGTATAAATATTGCACAGAATCTAGATGAACTGCTCTGGACTCTGTAGGGTTTTTGTGCTACCTTGCATGTTCTCACAAAGTATGGAGGAATGACAACTTCAAAAATATTCAGAGGGGAGCTAATCTGGATTTCACTGAGGTACCCCAGCCACTGACACCAGTGATGTAGACACACACATCTAGATTCACTGTGAATGGAGAGCCACGTCAGGCTAGTTCTGGTCAATTCTGAACATGGAAGTAGCATCACTAGAGAAGAGCATTCAAGTATCACTCCTAGCTCCCTTCTTCTTATCTCACCCTACTTGGGATCACAGCACAGGCAAGGGCTACCCACAAAGGAGGGACAAGAGCCACTAGGGACTCTCTGCTGTCTATTTGCTGCAGGCAGCAAACAGCCTGGGAGAAGCAGGCGGCCCCTCCTGGCTGCCATCTGCTGCACAGGGGTGTGGCATTTGCTGGCTGACACAGGAGGCACTGCTTGTTCCCTCTTGGCACTGCAGGCTCTGGGATGGCAGCAGTGAGGAGCCATCGGGCACTTCTGGGAGCAGCAGCAGCACGACTGCACCAAGCCACTGACTGCCCTGCAGACACAGCCCTTGCTGGAGAGCAGAACAGCTGGCTGCAGAACTGGACAGCAGCACAGGCAGAGGGCCCAGATGGTGAGTGAACAACTGATCATGGTGGTTTCTCGTAGGAGCACAGTGAGCACAGCAGCAGACTGCCCTGCAGCTCATCCCTGCAGTTACAGCTGCCTCCTGGCACCAGTGCTGTAGTTTGGACTCTTAGGATGGGCAAAAGCCAGAGCTTAGGCCTTTAGCACGACTTTATTCAGTTCAACTTTCCAATGGATCTCTAAGAACCAACTGCTCCAGTACTTCCAAGCTGGAGTAACTCAAAAGTAGATTTGCTGTTCTCTCTCAGGACAGACTATGGAGCCAAGATCCCAGCAGTGCTGGCTGAAGCAGGAGGCAGTTTGTGCTCCTTGTGCAAGGAAAAACCCAAGTGGGAAAAGCTGCCATGGAGCAGGCTTACCTGAGGAGCTGCATGGGAAGCTGCCATCCCCATGGATGACGGGTGTATTGGGCAGTAAGGGCATGTTGTTCTGCTTCCTCAAGACCTTCTCCTTCAAGGCACTACCAGGGTGTTTTCTATGCCCTCTAGAAGCTGTGCCATCAACAGGTGGTAGGCTAAAGGCTGCAGGGACCAAAGAGGAGCTTGTAAGGGGAGAGTGCTGGACAGGGTGACAATGGAAAGGACCAGAAAACTTGCTGGAGCTGGGCAACATCTGCTTGTTACCCCAAAGAACTTCAAGTATAACAATGAAATACCACTTTATACCAAGTATAACACTAACATGGGACAATGATCATAGAATCTTAGAAGAGTTTGGGTAGGAAGGCACCTTTAAACATCATCTAGTCCAACCCCTGTGAAAAGGGACATCTTCATCCTTATCAGGTTCTTCAGAGCCCCATGTAAGCTGGCCTTGAACACCTTCAAGGATGGACCAACAACAGTTTCTCTGGGAAAACCTTCCAGCTTTTCATCCCCTTCGTTATAAAAAAAATTCTCCCTTATGTCTAATCTAAATCTACCTTATTCTAGCTTAAAACCAAATTGCAGTGATGCTTCCTCTAAGAAACAAGGAAACCCAGCATTGCTTTGCCTTTGTTCTCCTGTTCCAGAGGCTGGCAGGGGCAGTTGCCAAAGGAAAGTGCAGATAACTCTGCGTGCTGCCCTCGGGCTGAGTGCTGCCTCCTCAGGGCCCCGCTGCGACCCTCGGGCAGCGCTCACAGCCCTGCAGGCAGAGCCCCTCAGCCAGGATCCAGTTAGGAATGCTGCTGCTCCTGGGGCTGCAACAGAAGCCCTGGCTGGGGCTTCAGCACAGCCCTACAGTGCCAGCTCCTCAGCAGGGAGTGGCAGGAGAAGGATCTCTGGTGTTTTCATTACAAGGAGCTGAATTTTGTTTCTTCCAGGCTGCAGCCTGGTTAAAAAGCACTCTTTTGGACTACCCTTCCCTGGAGGCTGCTCTCCAGGAGAGAGTCTGAAGCCCCAGTGTACTTTGCAAGACAGAATTTTCTACTCTGAAAGACTTTAGAGGTGAAGGAGGGAAGCTGATATTCTGTTACTGACTCAGCGAGGCTGTGGGCAAGACACTTCATGCCTCTGTATTTTTCTTTGGGAAACAGAATTAAATCCCAAGCAAGCTTCCACTCAGATGCAAGCTGAACAGCTCCCCAGTCTGACTGCAACACTGCGCAAAGGGCAAGCAAGTGGTCAAAAAGGACCACCACAAGTGTAGCCACTACTTACTTGCTTCAGCTGCATGCCCACGCTTGACTGTCTCAGGAATAGGTGGCAATGATGTTTTCCTTTGTCTCCTTTTTTTCATCTCTCTCTCCAAAAGCTCTGCGTCCTTCCACCCCAAGTTCTTTTGAGCCAACATGCACAAAGCAGCACGGATCTGGGTGCAATGGAAATACATCATAGACTGTAAGCAGAGATACACAAACCACACACAACATCTCATCAGGAGCACAGAGTCCACAGAGTGCCCTAGGCTTCAATGCAGCTCCATCCACATTCCAACAGTTTCAGAGGAATGTCTCCTGTCCTCACCTTGGCAATTACACACAGTGAGGTGGAACACTTCAGTGCCACAACCTTACACTGCTGCAACTGCAACCAATGTCAGGAAGCGCTGCTTGAAGCATGAAAGTCATAGGAGTGCTCCAAGGCAGAGGAAGAGCTGACATGGCCAGGGAGCAGGCAGTTCAGTTCCTACAGGCCATGGCAGGAGAATAAAAACCATGTGCAATACCCAGCAAGGAGGACTAATGAGCTGTTGCTTAACACTCATGGCCAGGAATTGCAGCTGTTTCTCACTTCCTGGCTTCTGAAAAGCCTTCTGAAAAGTCCTTCAGCTCTGAAGGACTCTGAAGGACTTGGTCTCTGAGACCAGGAGACCAAAAGGAGAAGTCATGTGAAAACAAGTGGCAGAAGCATTGATGTTCATGAGCAGAAAACTTGAGAATGAGAGGGCTGTGAGATACAGCCACAAAGGTAACCAGGAAAAATCAACCTCTCCCATTTTCTTTTGCAGCCTTGCTTGCACCCAACATTAGAATCTTTGCCTCTCTGCTTCCAAGGATGCACTTTGCCCACATTCACTGATGTGTAGCTCGCTCTGTCATTCAGAACTTCTCTAAAACACCCTCTGCACACAAAGAATGCTTCTGGCATGACCTTAGCACCATCTCCAAATCAGGGACCTTAGCACCACTGGAAATAGCCAAGCAATGGTTCTGTAGCTGTCCAATATATTCCCAAGGGAATCCCCATTGCCCAAGAGTGGAAGATGATGATTTTCAGTGACATTTTGGGCCAAGCACTAAACAGCCACTGGAAAGGAAGTTTGCTCATCCCTGTCCTTATCCCTTACCTTTCCAAAGGCATCCCTCAGCTCTTTGTCCCTCGTAAGACCAGGACTGGTGGGATGATCTGTCTCCTTGGCCTGGCTCAGTGGGAGGCCTGGGAATGGAAGCAAAGGTTCCTGGATACCTCTGACAGACTTCAATCCCCCAAAAACACAATGCTGGGCAACAGGCAAGGCAGGTTCCAGAGTGCAGAGCTCTTAAGACACAGAGATTGGGATTGAGAGCAGCAAGGTACAATGCCTAGACCCTCTCCCAAGGGATGGGCTACTGGCAGCAAACATGACATGACTCTGTTGGCCAGCAGACTGAAACATGCTGCTTGATGAAGGCCCCAGCCCCTGCATGCTGGAGAGCCTCTGTGTGTGATAGAGAAGGGCAGAGATGGAGATTGCTCTTGACAGAGATTCTTATCTGCCCTTATTCGTGCTGATTGCAGTAAACATCATCTTTCCGGTTCCTGAAAGAAGCCCCAGGTTCTAATACCTGGATGCATTTAGACCAACATTGTCTTCTCTTGGTTGGAATATTTCAGAGGACATTCAAAGAAAATCTGAGCATTGCAGGAGTGTTACCCAAGTGTGAACTGTGTTCTTGACACTAGATATTTCATTTTCCCCAGGGATCTTTATTTTAAACTGTATGAGATTGGGCCACTTTCAGGCCAGGCTGACTAAAGGCTCATTTTCTAGTTGCAATTCTATACAACAGCTTCAAAGAGGATAAATTAGGTGGCAATGCAGTAGAAAAAAAGCAATGTCTAAAATCAGGATTTTTTGCCCCTGCAGAATGATCAGCATAATAATAAAAAAGGAGACTTAGATAGCAGCTCTATGAAAGGAGGGCCTTGAAAGGTAAAAGAATTTGGGATGTTGGCAGGGAAACTACGGATCCCGAGGTAACCTCCTTGGGACCACTGCTGTCAGTCAGGCCAGCAAAATGGACACACAAAATGTAACAGAGGCGGAGATGCAATCTAAAGCATCTGAAGCTCCATACTTCCCGGGACACATTTCCTGGAAATGTCTATACAGCTGCACAGGGAAACATGCTCCTGCTGGCAGACACTTGAGGCAGGCCAGGGCACAACCCTGAGCCACTTGCCCAGAGCTAGCACAGGCACAGCATGGCCTCTGGGCTGCCCCGGGACAGCAGGGAGCCCAGAGCCCTGTGCTCTCCAGGAATGGCTCAGCTGCACATGCACCCTCCTGCTCCTCTCCCTGCCCCACAGCTCAGCAGCCCTACAGCTCCAGGGGCACTGGAGGCAGCACAGCTCAGTGCAGGGGCACATGCAGGGCACAGCTGCTCCCTGGCAATGTGCACAGCCTCTCTGGGCTGCCACAAGACCCTTGCTCCTGTCAGCCAGCAGCCCAGCTCCCCCTGCCCTCTGTGCTTGTCCTCCCTGCAGTGCCCCTGGGGCCGGCGCTGCCCCGCGGCTCTGCTGGGGCTCCTGGGCCAAGGCCCCTGAGCCGCCTGCGAGCCCAGACCTCCATTCCCAAGGCCGGGCTCCAGCACAGGAGGCTCCAAGCCCAACAGCTCAGCCGGTTTCCTTGGGAACAGAGGCATCCCAGCTCCTGTCTTGTACCAAGAGCTCTTTCCCTTCTTCCTCTGACTTTTTGCTGTAGGCTCAGAAGAAGCTCACATTCAGGTACAAGAGAAGAAGTGAGTTAATTGAACTCATGCCTTTACAATCAATCCATCTAAGGGGTGAGGAATTCAAAGCGTATTTTAGTTACTGAGAAGATTGCTTGGTTTTTCATTTTTCATTAAACGAGCATCAGTTTAATTTCTCTGGACAATATGGAGCTGGCAAGCCAAGAGAGAAGGGTTCTACTAGTTCATGTGGTGCCCGTTGCCTCCCCACTACTACAGGATCCCTTTCCTTCCAAATAAATTGGAAACTCACAGTGCTCTCTAGAATCTGACACTGGCAAGGAAGTAATTGTTTTCAAAAGTAATTTTCAAGGCCTTTGTTTCTGTAGGTCCCACTCAATTCCAGGTCGGGTTTTGCATTTTTGGGATTTTTACATTACTCTTTACAACAAAAGAAGTGCTGGGACATAAACAATGGCACCACGTTTTAGATAAAAAAGAAGATTTGCTTTCTTCATTAGATGTACCCAGTATTCTGTGAGCCTGTATTGGTAGGGAGCAAAGTGCTCATCCCAAAGTTCCAATTTTGCTCTACTTACTTGTTCCAAGGGTTTATTCCCTGCTGTCTTTTCAGCAGAGATACCCAAACACAACATAAACATGACCTGCCTCAAAACATTTCTGATCTTGGCTAATACTGTCAATTCAAAATATTCCTAATGGAAATAGCAGAGGGTAGGTAATTTTGAAATATTCTCCAACAAAGCAGATAGAATTAAGAGAACTAGTTCTTTACATGGCTGCACAGAGAATAAAATCATATGGCAGCCAAGCAGGATGAGTGTCTTAAACCTGGATTTCTTCATCCTGTAGAATGCTGTAGTCAGTAATAAAAGTGAGACAGGTAAGGTTTAATGGGTTAAGTAATTTCTAGTACAGAATTAGTCCAGAAAAAATGACACCTTACTTACTGAGCAGTACTATTCCCTAGCTGCATTTAGCATTCCAGCTTCATATCAGTAATTAAGGAGTCATTCCAAAGGGGCCATAGCCAGGATTTGGAAGAACTAACCCTGACCCCCAAAGGGACCAGGGGATCTGATCCCTTGTTCTGCATCAGCAGAATTATTTCTCCAAGTCTCATCTCTCCTATCATTACACACCCAGAGATGCCAAAGGAACAACAGCAGTGTCATTGAGGCTTTCAACTTGAAAGCATTGCCTGACCCAGATGCACCAGAGACTGCATTTTGTCTGGCACAATTCCACTTGTCAGGGATCAGGCAGGGCAGGGACAGGGACAAGGCAGAAGGCATCTCCTACCCCAGCATCAGCCTGCAACACTAACACAGGCAGAGAGAGCCAGGGAAGAGATTTGTCACTGTGAACCTGCCATAGGTGGCTTTGGGCTTGTGCTGTCACAGGATGACAAACTCACACCCTGCGTAGGATGCATCCCTTTGGAAGGCTCTTTCTCCCTAACTGGAAAATTTATAAGGACATGCTGTCAGAGGTGGTTTCCCTATTTCTGCCAATACAATACCAGGCAATGTCCATGAATCTCCTTCATATCTCAAAGGGTTCCGCTCAGAAACTGCCCCAGTGAAAGATTTTCTGCTTCATAAGCAGAGGAAGGAGTGCGAGCATCTCTCATTTCATGCTAAATGCCTTCTTTATCCTACTAATTGTGACACTAGAAAGGCTGCAGGGAGATAAAAAGAATGAGCAGGATGGAGAGGAAGGTATCCTCTTCCAGCGCTGCATTTCAGGGGCCCCCAGGTACCACTAAACACTTCACACTGGAGGAACTTTCACTGTGCCACCAGAGAACATTCCCAGAGACTGGGCTCTGGGAGAGTCCACTGAGCCCACCAAAGAACTGAAATTAATTTGAAGAAATTTTGAAAAGAATTGGTTTTAACCCAGCTTTCCAAATGTCACCTCTGAGTCAAGAATGCAATGGTCATTTTAGGACAGACATGCCCTGTACCTACCTGTATGTTCAGAGTTCTCTTTGCTTCTGCAGCTGGGTCTTGGCCTGGAGAAAATGGAGGACAAAAGAACATGTGAGGAGGTAGAAAGAGATGGGAGGGAAAGGGTGTACCATGAAAGGAGGCAAAACTTTTAAACATGGTCACTGTGATGAAGGGGGAAATGAAACACACAAACCCAACAGGATGCAAAGCTGATTCATTGTCCTTAAGTTTGCCATTGCTGGAGTCACACAGAGATGGCCAAGCTCCAGCTAAAACACAGCAGTAATTCTTCTACCTGCATCAGAACTCCCCAGTTCTGCTGCCTCTCCTCTTGGAGCCAAGTGGCTCCTGAAGCCTCTCTGAAGCAGCAAGAGCTGCTGAGCTGAATCATGACTCTGAATGGAGGGCAGCTACTTTTGTACAGCTGCCAAAGCTTGACTTTGCCTGCTTGCGCCTTACCCTGGTGACAGCCTCCTGCTACATGTGGTCAGAGCACTGCTGTCTCCTGAGAATGATATTACACCTGCTGGCTCTTTCAAGAAAACAAAGGCTGGTTTCCAACTCAGCTGCTAGGGAAGGATGTTCAGATCACACCTTAAAAGTCCCACTGAAGATTCGCAATTGGCATGATACTTCTGTGACTCCCTCTTTATTGTTAGCTCTTGCATAAGGGTAATAGCTACATTTTCTTTTGCATATCCAAGCCAATATTTTTCCATCAGGTACAGTCCTATGCCTCTTCTATAGCACTTTTCCCTCTTTGATCTAAAGCCCAGATCAAAATATTAAATACCAATCAGATTATACATCAGATTTTACATCTATACTGCAAAATTTATCTGGCATCTTATTTCACTGTGGAGCCACAGGCACAGGCACACACACACCTATCCCATGCAGTACAGTCCCCAAATGTCACCACAATTACAGAGGAATTCAATGGCAAAGGTCCAGCAGATGACCCATCTTGAGATGCTTTGAAGCCCTGCCTCTTCTTCCCCACCACCACCTCTGCTCTTAGGGCATTGGTGTTGCCTTTGACATTGTGCTGGATCATCATAGATGGCCAAAATGGAGAATACACAGAGGTTTGCCTAAATACATGGGACACCTGACTGGGCAAAATGACCCCACGAGATGCGAAGAGAGAGCTGAACAGCACACTGCAGCAGCAGACACCTTGACTTACCTCATCTCATGGGACTCCTGGAATTCCAGCTGAGGAGAGCTTGGCAGGGACCCTGCAGCACTGCCAAGAGGGGGACTCACTGCCCTGCGTATGGGGGGGATCAGAGGTGGTCCCAGTGACCCCTTCTTCATATCCCCTCCACTGGAATACAGCAAGGAAGTCTGGAAAGAGTAGAACATAGTGATCAGATCAAGCATCCAGCCTTGCCCCCATTCATGCCTCAAGACATTTAGCCATGCATCTAACTGGGACCTGCCAGGAAATGTCAAACTGATCATCCAGCTTGGCCCAGGATGGGGAAGGGAACACGAAGTGGTGAGGGAGAGACCATGTCACACATTTGCCACCTCTGCCCTCATGCTCACCCTCTGCAAGTGTGGCTGCATTCCCAGCTGGCATTCGCATGTTTGACATCAGGATGTTCTGGTGTGCCACTGCCTCCACTGCCCTTTTGGATGGCATGGCAGTGGCTTTAGATCACTGTTCTCTCCCTGCCCCTAAGGTGTCTCACAGCCAGTGCTGATCTCCAGCCAAGACCTCACAAAGCCATTCTGCAGGATGTCAAAACCTGCTTTTCTCATGCCCCTCATTTCTTCTGCTGCTGCCCGTCCCTTCTACACTTCCCCAGTAGCCTTTGAGCCCAGGTGCTGCTGAGCTTTCAGCATGCTGGCTGCTCTCCTGCTCCCACACATCCATCATCTCAGGCTCCCTGGCACTGAGGAAGTTCAGCAGAGCTCCCCTGCCCTGCTGCTCTCTGCAAGCTCTCTGTCTGCCCAAGGTGCTCCAGGGCCCCCATGCCATGGCCAGGAATGGGGCTGGAGACAGCAGGGGCAGGTGCACACTCATCCTCAGTATCCCATCATTTCTGGCCCAGCTAAAGAGACAAACCAGAACCTGTTCAAACTTCACTGAAAGGGTCAGTTCCTGTCAGGGAGAAGTTCTCCGAGCTCTGCCAACAGCACATAAACTGAACATTTGCCACACAGGACTTTGCTTGGTCTCCTTACCTTACATCCTTTTCCCTCTGGACTCAGCTCCTGTTTTTTTCTCCTCTCCTCATCCCAGCCGGTGCCATTTTCCCCATTCTCCTGCTCTCTGCTGCATGTTGGGCTTGGCTTGGTACGAGGAGAGCTCTTCTGGATGGGAGGCAACGGCTTGGAGGGAAGGAGCATGGAGGAACTTGCCAGGGAAAACCTCTTGGCAAGAGGGTAGCCGGTCAGGCCTGCAAAGTGGAGACACAAAATGTAACAGAGGCCACAATGCAAACCTAAAGCATCTGAAGCTCCATATTTCCTGGGACACATTTCCTGGAAATGTCTATACAGCTGCACAGGGAAACATGCTCCTGCTGGCAGACACTTGAGGCAGGCCAGGGCACAACCCTGAGCCACTTGCCCAGAGCTAGCACAGGCACAGCCTGGCCTCTGGGCTGCCCTGGGACAGCAGGGAGCCCAGAGCCCTGTGCCCTCCAGGAATGGCTCAGCTGCACATGCACCCTCCTGCTCCTCTGCTGCCCCACAGCTCAGCAGCCCTACAGCTCCAGGGGCACTGGCAGCAGCACAGCTCATTGCAGGGGCACATGCAGGGCACAGCTGTTCCCTGGCAATGTGCACAGCCTCTCTGGGCTGCCACAAGACTCTTCCTCCCAGCAGAGACTGGCCCAGCTCCCCACTCACCTATGTGTGAGGTTGAGCCATGCTCGTAAGGGGAGAAGTCTCTTAGGTGAACTCCCACCTTTATCATCAACACATCTAATGGGTGTGGTGCTCAAGGGGAATAATTTTTAATTATTGAGAAAATTTATTCGGTTTTATTTCTCATGGAACTAGCCTGCATTAAATTCCTCTTAGCAGTATTGAGGTAGCAAGTTTGAAGGGAAAGGTAGAAGGCTCCAATTATAAAAAGGGGAAAAAGATTCCTTCTTGAGGCTGGCCTGTGAATCCACAGGAAAACTCTCAGAGTTGTGATGTTATTTCTGGAAACCACAAAGATCTCCAATCAAGCAGGCAGGCCTTTTTGGCGTATCTGTAGCACTGTAATCCCACCCTCACGCTCAGACCCTATCAGCAAGCAGAGGAAGAATGGGAAATTTATCTGCAATGAGACCCAAAATTGATGGCAAAGAAAACAACAGAATTTGCATCTCACGACCATGTCCAACCTGTGGTCAGTTATGGCCACAGTCCCTCTCCTGGCTGACAGTAGGAATGATTTGGCTACTGTCAAAAATGAGAAGACAGCGTAAACTAATGGTAGAATGTTGTGATGCCTCAGGGCATCCTTGCAGCTTCCTCTGTAGCTGTCAGCCACCTACTCTGACACAGAGTCAGCACTGACCACCATGGACCAGTTTTCTTTGAAATCTGGGGGGACTTTTTTCCATTTGGCTCTGGCCTTCCACCTCCCTTCTATCCTCACCTTTTCCTTCCGTTGTCTTTCCTTTTCCATTAAAATCCATGTTTGAACTCGTGCTTCTGCCTGGCAGAATTGTCTGGGTTTGAGTTTAGGAACACTCTCAGAGCAGTCAGCGCCGTGAGCTTTGAGCGGCCTTTGAGCAAAGGCCAGGTTACTCCAATCACTGTCACTCGGCACAAAGTGGCAGAGCCAGACGTGTCTGCTGCCACTGGGGCTGTGTCCAGCACAACCTGCACCAGCCCAGCGTGGGGCTGCCCCTTTGTGACACGCTCACCATGGTTCTCTCATTTCCATGGCTGCAAAACCCCACCCCAACTCCATCCCCTTCCATTCCCTTGCCAAGGGCAGCCAGCCCTAAGCCCAGCCGGGCCAGGCCTGAGCGTTTCACACTGTCTAGGTGTTATGAATATGAACGAGACCAAACTTCCTCCAGAAAAAGAGGTTCTTGTTTATCAAAATAGCTACAAGGACAGAGTACCCAGGATAAGCCCAGGCACCCACACAGCAAGCCAAAAACAGAACAGTGCGCTAACCCCAAGTGCACTGGGCTGTCCCCAGAAAAAAACAAGCAGCCAAAAAGAAGAACCATGACCGAACAGAACTCCCCCCTATTTATAGCCCCTTTTGAGTCCAGGATTGGTCCATTTTAGATCCACATGACGATTGGTCCATTTCCAGGCTTCTCATTGGTCTTAAACACCATTCATTCTGGACCAGTCATTTCTGCAGGGCTTCAAATGATTGGTCAGATCTTCCATCCAATCCATCTTTGACCTCGCCTTGCCCCACCAGACCACTGTTCCACCAAACCCTGGACCCTTCTCCTAGCACATTCTAATAAACCCCTCCTTTTAACATAATACAATTAATATAACATAATTAATACAATATAATTGAACTATACCCTTATTTAACTTAACTTTTACCTATAACATAGGAAGGAGACCCTTTCCAAAGCTACTTTTCAGGGCCTTTATTTCTGTAATTCCTACTCAGTTCTAGGTTGCAGCTTGTTGGTGTGGGATTTTGTTTAATTCTCTTCACATCAAACAAAGTGGTGGGACACAAACAATGGCACCGGGCTCTCAGGACTCTAGCTGGTCAGAAGACCCCAAGATAAGTTAGAAAGTCTCTTTTCCCAGACAGGCAGTTAAAGAAGGAGTCAGAGCTCTTCATTTCTCAGTCTCAAGATTGTTTTTTGTATCTTATCTATAAACTTCTTTCTCCTGACCTGCTGAGGTCCGCTCAGCAAGAATGTCAGAGGCACTCTACCTGCCTCTGAGGCGGTGTTATCTTTTTTTACTAAAAACTACATGTACAATGTTTACAATTACTTTCCAATACCTATCATCTATGTTAGACAATTTTTTACTCTAAACCAGTCTAAAAGTGCCAACATCGCAGCTGAAGATTGAGGCTAGGAAGAAGGAAAAGGACAAGGCACACCCAAATTCCTCCATCTTGGGACCCCAAGCCCTCATTCTAAAAGCTTCAAAAACCTATTTTTCACCCCGTGACAAGCTAACTATTATTCTCCTGAAAATTTCATGGCTTTTAATTCTTCATATAAGGTTGGTAATCCTTTTTTCCAAGGGCTAGATCAAAGGCACAGGGGTCTTGGGCTCTGTGCCAAGGTCTCTGAGACCCCTGGGCAGGGGCTCCAGTCCTCAAGGGCAGCTGGAGAAATTTCCTGGGTTCTGACACCGGGCAGTGGAAGTAAAAGCAGCTTTGCACTCCCCAGTAGATGACCCAAAAATCAGTTGGCTGAGAGCTGTAGGGAACAAACTGACCTTTCAAACGTTCCTCTTTTGCTTTGCTTCATTGTTCCCTGGGGTTTCTTTCTCTGTGTTCTTTATTGCACAGACACCCGAACCCAACATAAACATGATCTGCCTCAAAACATTTCTGATCCTGGCAGTTCCTGAAAATTCCAGATTTTCTTAATGGAAATGGCAAGGGGCAGTCATTCTGAAATACTCTCCAACAGAGCAGGTAAAAACAACTCATCCTTGACATCCTTGATTTGGCAGAACTAAGTCCAGTCTATGGGACCCCTGGGGCTGATCCCTTTTTCTCAATCTGCAAAATTATTTCTTCAAGTCTCATCTCTCCTATCTATTCAAAGAAACTTTGCACTCTGCATTAGATGCCCCCAATGTTCAGTGGGCCGATATGATCAGTGTATCTGTAGGGTGTAAATTGGCCATGCAGAGTTCTCCTTTGTTGTTCAAGGGGTTTATTCCTACTTTCTTTCCTGCAGACACACCCAAACCCAACATTGCAACACAAAGCAATTCTCATTTGGACTGTCCCTGAAAATTCAAACTTATGCTCAGGGCGTTTCCCTGTCCCCAGGGACAGGCTCCAAGGCTGGGCTCTCACCTGCACAGAATGAAGAAGAGCTGCTGCCCTTGCCAGCGCCTCCGGGGTCTCGCCATCAGCGCTTTGAATGCAGCTTTTGTACACGCTCTGCCTCTCTGAGCCCAGCAGCATTCCCAGGCATCAGCAGTGCTGCTGCAGGCCAACATCCCCCAGGCACAGCTGCAGCAAGGAGATTGCAACAAAGCCTGGCTGCAGGAGTCTCCAGCCTGCAGCAGCCCTTCACCTGCGGCGGAATCATCTTGCACTGCCATAGGGGAACAAAGGGGTTAGGGGCTCTTTGCAGATGAGGGTCTCCTCCATGTGCTGCTGCTCACTAGGCTGACATAGCTGCTGGTGACCTCCTCCACAGCTGTACCAGGAACCTGTCTGGGAAAATAACACTGCCAGTGCCAGCCACCCATCCCTGCCATGGCCCTGCCCACAGGGCGTCCTGCCCACCAAACTGCTCCAGTCAGGTGATGTCAGACACCATCAAAATACATTCAAACAATGCATTTTCCACACTCTGGCAAAATCATGGCCATACAGGCCACGTGCTGGAGGCAGACTGCTGTTGGCAGAATGGGGGAAGCTCCAGCAGCTGCTCTCCCCAGGCTGGATGGCCATGGCAGCAGAGGCAAGTCTCTCACTGTGCCCACTGGTGTGGTATCCAGTGCTTTGGACATGTTCCCACTGAACTCAGGCTGCAGCTACAGCAGCATCATGGCTTCACACATTTGATAACAAAGAGCAGGAACGGCATACAGGACTGCTCCAAGAGCTGCAAAAAAAATGGGGTGAGGGAGGGGACAAGTGAGTTAGAATAGCTCATTCCTTTTTAATACAAGCAGAGATTTAAGCAGGGGTACTGGGCAAATCATACTGGGCCCTGGTTTGTAAGCCTTGTCTCTAGCAATTCCCAGCAGTTTGCAAGCATTTTTCACTACAAAGGAGTACATAGGATTTTACAGCACATGCATGAGCAAGTCTGAGCCAGAACTCAAAGTACAAGACAAATAGTCCCAAATCAGCCACCCATGGGGAAAGGAAGAAGAAAAGCAGATGAAGCAAGTGCCATTGTGGCTGAATTGCCTGCATTTATCCCATGGTCAAACCTTTCTGAATAAAAGCACCTCAGTTCAAACACACAGCTTAAGATCAAGGAATTCAAGTGTTCTGAGAGCATTAAAAGCCTGATTTCTATGACTTTCAAGGAAAACGGTAGATGCTAAATTCCTTAAAAACACAAATGTGGGTCTATTTGGGACTGCATCCTTCAAAAGCAGGAATGGAGGTTTAGAATTGCAGAACTGTTTCCATTGGAAAAGACCTTTAAGATCATAGAGTCCTCCCAATAACCTGAGACCACTAACACTGCCAAGGCCACCACCAAAGCATATCCCAGGAAATGTCGTGGGATGGGACATCCTTCTTGTCTCCTTTGTTCCCCAGGAGCCCCTTGGAAAGAAAAATGCCCACACAGGCTTTATCTGACTCCTTCCCAGCCACCCTTTCCCTCACTCCTGGGTCTCATTTGCTCCACAGGCTTCACCATCTCGCTCAGCTCAGAGGAGGTCTCAGAGGAGAAAATGCTGCCTGGTGTGGGGTTGTCTGATCCCTGTCTCATCTTCATTCCATCTGCCCTGCTCCCTCTCCCATCAAAGAGACCGAAGGATCCCCCCCAACCCCACCAGATCCTGGGTACGTTCCTTCCTGTGCTCCTTGGTTGCCCCGGGGAGGCTCCAGAGCCCTCCCTGTGTGCAGGAAAGCTGCAGCAGCATCGCTGCGCCTGCCTGCAAGCAGCGCCCGAGGAGCAGCTGCGCCAGTTCAGAGTCTGAAACGGAATCCTCCGTGCACACAAATGACAACTGGCATTTCAGGGCTGGCAGGAGAAGCTAAATCCATCTGCTCGCTGCCCTTTCTAGCCATGGCCATTGGAAGAATTGCCCCTGCCCAGGAAGCTCTCAGGTGCAAGAGAGAAGCAAAAGCCAGGTGTTTCTGAGGTGCTAGCTGCCAGTGCCTCAGGTTTTCCTTCCAAGTTCTAAGGGGTTTGGACTATTTTTACCATTTCAACACCTTCTGTGCATCCCTGTGAGCAAGTAAGCGCCACACCCTCTCCCTCAATGCCTTGAGGTACTGCCAAAGCAGAACTTGTTCATGCTCTTTTCTCCTGGTGATTTTATAATCCCATGCAGACTCTGATAGCAAAGCAGTGCTGTAGAGAAAAGATTGGAATCCTGGGGCACTTTTTGCGTGGGTGTTTGAATCTGCTTTTCCAGGCCTTGGGCTGAGCAGGGTGAGGCCGAGGCCTGGGGCCCTCCAGCTGGCGCCGGGAGCCCCCGGGGCAGCGGCGAGGGGCGGCCCTGAGGGCGGCACAGGGGGTGTTTCCCCGAGCGGGCGGGCGGGCGGGTGAGCGGCGGGGAAAGGCGCCCTGGAGGCAAGGGCAGGCACAAGGGCCCCGGCTCTCTGCAGTGCGGGCGGCCCAGCGCCAATCGCTGCTCCCAGAGCCGCCGCCAGGGCCGTGTCTCCTCCCCACCGCTGACCCTGCACCTGCAGCGCTGCCGCCGGCTCTGCCGGGCTTCCCGGCATGGACGGCAGGGACGTGGCCATGCTGCAGCGGGGGCCCAGCAGGGACACCCAGATGGTACCAGGGCTGCAGCTCCTCTCCTGCAAGGAAAGGCTGACACAGCTTGGCTTCTTCAGCCTGGCAAAGAGACTCAGACTTGATCGAGCTGTGGCCTTCCAGTACCTGAGGGCAACCTACAAGAAAGCTGGACAGGAACTTTGTACGAGGGCAGGCAAGGACAGGACAAGGGAGACTGGATCCAAATGGAAAGAGAGTAGGTTTAGGTAGGGATTCAGAAAAAAAGACCCTCCTGTAACAGTTTGCCCAGAGAAGGTGTGGATCTTGAGAAGAGGAAATCAGGAGAAGAGTGAGAGGGAGAGAAAGATCCACAGTTGGCCTTGGATCCAGCACCATCTCAGCTGCTCTGAGCTCTGGGGCCATGGGAGGTGTCATTGTTTTCATATCCAAAAACACATTCAGTAATGGGTTCCCCCTCCCTTCATCATCCCTGAACTTTGGCTGTCTCGTTTCACACCCCAGCTCCCCAGTCCCAACCCCAACCCATCCCACCCCTGCTGGACATCAAGACCCACTTCCCAAGCCGTATTTCCCCCATTTCACACCACCCAAACACCATCCCACCCATCCCCCCCCCACCCAATGCCCATCTCACCCCTCCTGATTTGCAGCACACTTCCCCCAATCCTCTTCCAACCCCATTCCACCCTGAGGGGCTGTGGAATCGAGGAATTTTGGGCTGGGATTGAGTAGTTTTCAGTGGCATTGAGTGGTATTGAGGTGACAGATTGAATCCTCTCATCTCTTTGAGTGCCAAGAAAGGGAGATAACCACATCAAATACTCCCAAAACCTCCCAAGTATCTCCCTGAATCCCAGATTCCCCTGAAGCACTTGTAAAAAGTGAGGCTTTAGATGCCTTCAATGAATTTGTTGATTTTCCCCCCAATTTTGACTGTTGTAAGGGATGAAGATCAATCAAAAGAAAATTAGGGCCTTAACAAAGGGATAGCTAGCCAAGTGTCTTCCCAACTCAGGTCCCTGGAAATGTGGGTCTGAAGGGCTCTGACCAACGTGGACCCTCCAATGGGGTATGGAGTTGGAGCAGCGCATGAAGCCCTTCCTGCAATTGGGGCACTTGGAGGGCTTCCCTTACCAGTGACTCTGCTGGTGTTTACTGAAGTTAGAGCTGTCTGAGAAGCTTTTCCCACACTGGGGACACTCACAGGGCCTCTCCCCGGTGTGGAAGCGCCAGTGCCTGACGAGGGTGGAGTTGTGCTTGAATCCCTTCCTGCAGCTGGGGCAGTGGAAGGGTCTCTCCTCCCTGTGAATCCGCTGGTGAGGGAGGAGATGGGAGCTGGTCTGAAACCTCCACTGGCACTCGGGACACTTGTAGGGCCTCTCCCCAGTGTGAATGCATTGGTGCCTGATGAGTTCTGAGCTGCAACTGAAGCCCTTCCCACACTCCCCAGACTCGCAGGGCCATTCCCCAGTGGGGATCAGCTGGTGGCAGATCAGGATGCTGCTCTGCCTGAAGCTCTTCCCACACTGCAAGCACTTGCAGGGCTTCTCCCCATCATGAAGCTGCTCCACAGATCACCAGCTCTGAGCTCTGGCTGAAGCTCTGTCCACCTTCCTGGCACAGGATGGCTCTTTCCTCCTCAGAGCACCCCAGGCTGGGTTTGCAGCCCCTCCTTCTGCAGGATCTCCAGGGATTTTCCTCCTTGTTCAATTCCTGTGCTGTGGAGTTGCTCAAAACGGCCTCTTCCATGAGGTTCTGCTGCCATGGGCATTTGTCCTCCCTGGTCTCCGTCCTCACTCCTTGTCTGGGGGAGGAAGGACAAAGAGGTGGGATTTGCCTCCATGCCAGAGGGAAGGAGATCCCCCCTGTGCATCCCTGGCAGGATGGCATCGGCAGCAGGATTGTCCTGCAGCCAGGGTCCGTGCTGGGCTGGGAGATGGAGCAGAAGAGAGGGGGAAAGGGGCACTGACTTCCTCCTCACCTGCCTATGTGTCCCCAGACATCTTCCTAACAGCCTCCTTCTCCATCCAGCCAAGGTTTGGGAAAGAGAAATCCTGGTTTGGTGAAAAATACAATGTATGAGCACATTGGGTTAGGGAGTTCCTACAGCCCAAGTCCTGGAAGTCACCAGGAATCTGCCACCCATATAAGCCTCCAAAACACCAAGATTCAGGCCCCCAAAATACACAAATGACCAAGATGCAGCAAAAACACCCAACCCTGAGTTTCCTCTCTCTGGTCCCTCAACTTTGGGCTCCTGGAGGCCCCCCTGTCTGGGTTGCTCCAGGTCAAGTTTGTATTGATGTTCTCCCCTGTAGAAATGTGGATACTCATTTCTGCAGGCACCTTTTCGCAACCACGAGCTCCCCCCGGGTCACATCAGGGTTCACCACTTGTCATAACCAGCAGTCCCCAAAGGGGTAATAATTAGCATTGACTCCATGATTCTCAGAAGGCTGATCAATCACTTTATTATATTCTACTTATTAAGAAACCCATCGCCCTTACAGACAGTCACCATACAGGTGGACTCACTTGGTCCTTGAATCCAAACACCATCACCAGTGGCCAATTAAGAAATTACCCTTTGGTAAACAAATCTCCATAACACATTCCACATGTTCACAACAGCAGGTGCAGCAAGTGAAGATAAGAATTGTTTCTCATTCTTTTGTATGATCTTCTCACAGCCTTCCCCAGGACAATGCCTGGGAAAGTTGTGCCTTGCTCTCTGTGGCCAGAGAGCTACTGCCACATGTCTGCAGACTGCTTCCAGTTTGCCCTTCTCAGGTGCCCAGGATCCTCTGGGATGGCTCTGGCCTTTCCAAGGGCTTTGAGAGAAGTCTCACAGTGACACTGCCCAGCCTTCTCAACATCCCTGACACCAAAGGCCTTTTCCACATCCCTCAGTGCCAGCTCAGTGCCCAGGACACAGTAGAGCCCTGTCCAGGTCCTCAGAGTGGTTCAGAAGGGAGGCAGCTGTGATTGCTCCCCACAGAGCCACCACTCCAATGTCTCTCTGTGCAGTCCATGGTGGTCCTGAGCATTTTCCCTGGAGCCTCCCTGCCCTGGATGTTTCTCTCCATGCAGTCCTCAGCACAGCCAGGCAAAGAATTCAGGTGGTTTCCCAGAGGACAATCCTCTTGAGTGAAGTGGCCTCAAGGCGCTGTTTGTGCCACTGGAATTGTGCCACCCCTGGGTGCTGCTGATGGTGTTTGTGCTCACTGGGGTTCATCTCCCCACACACACACATGATGCACTCTTGAAGTCTCCTCAGTACAGAGCAAACACAGACTACTGGCATGGTCACTTGGTGTCCCTCCATGCAGGGACAAACAACCTCCTGCAGGTGAGGGCAGAGGCCAGTGCTGGCAGTGGTGGTTGCAGGGGCTGGTGTGGGACAATTGCCCTGGGGCACCTTCCCAGGCTGTCCCCAGAACAAAGAAACAGCCCAGGCCCTTCTCTGCTGCTCCCTAAGGGCCATCCCGGGAGCTCTGGCTGTGCCAGGACACTGCTGTGAGCCCCCCTGGCACACTCCCCCCCTGCCCCAGGCACTGGGCTTTGCTGTGCCAGAGCATTCCTGGGGCACATTGCTGACAGCAGGAAATGGAGAGAGGGCAAAGCCTCCCTGCCATGCCCTCAGGAGATGCCCTTTGCTGATGGAGCTGCTGTGCTGGAGCCCAGCTGTGTCCCAGCAGTGCCCATGGCCTGTCCCTGCCTGTGGTCACAGCATGGACACGCAGCAGGACAGTGACCAAGCTGCCAGAGCACTCTGGCCTGGCACCCACGGAAGGGCTGGGAAAGAGAGTGTGGACTTGGGAAGAGCAGCTCTGAAAGGACCAAGTGCTGCTGCTCCCTGGCAGTGCTGCTGTGCTGAGACCTTTCCCTTTGCCCCCTATAACTTCATGCAGGTCCCAGAGTTGGGATCCCAGAAATACAAGGCACTGCAAGGTTGTTTATTTTGTTCAAACAAAGCAATAGTATAGATCCTGGATTACAGAGCTTCTGGATCCAATTCAAGAGGCAGACAGGGAATTAGGTGAGGGGTTGTCCTGGTTTAGGGCAAATTTGTTAAAGAATCTGCAAAGGAGGGCCCATCCAGAAAGCGAACCCACACAGCCCCTCCCCCCAACCGCTTCGGGAAAAAATTCCTCAAAGAGAAGTGGAAAGAGCCTGTTTATTTGACTGGCACAGCACCCCCAGCACACAAAATGAACAATACCAGATGACACCGCTCTGAGAAAGATGACAAAATCAGAAAGTTTCTTTCGGGAGTGGTTGCTCTGTTCTCAGTCCCTCCAGCGCTGGGGCAGCTGCTGCAGCCAAACGGTACAAACCCTTGGTGTTCCCAGGTCCCAGTCCAGAGCAGGTTCAAGATGGTCACAGAAACAGGAGAGGAGAAACAGTCCAGGAAGGAATTTGGACTGTTTAACTAGAACTAGCTAATAAGCAGAGGCCAAAGCAGAGCAGAAGTGAGAGCAGAAAAAGAGAGCAAGCAAAGCAGCAAGCCAAAAGCAAGAAGCAAAAAACGAAAGAAGCCCTATGTACTGCCCGTCTCTGTGTCCCTGATAAGAGAAACCCAAACAAAACTTTCACTCCTCAGAGACAGTCTTAAAGGCACAGAACAGATGAATGGGGATACAAGCATCATAACGTCACCCCAGGACAGGGGTGAATAGAAACATTTAATTGAGCACATTATGGCAAGAACAACCCATAGGCATCACCAAAGACCTGAGAAGGCAGAGACTGGGCCAGTCATGAGTTCGATTCTGAAAACTAAGCAGCAGAAAACAAATGCTTTTTTGCTTCTGAAAAGTACCCAGTCATCTTTGTTCTCAGGGCATCCTTGACTCCTGGTTCCTCAGGCTGTAGATGAGATGGTTCAGGGCTGGAAGCACCACCGAGTACAGAACTGACAGTGCCAGATCCAGGGATGGGGAGGAGATAGAGGGGTCTTCAGGTAGGCAAATACTGCAGTGCTGATAAACAAGGAGACCACGGCCAGGTGAGTGTCCAGGTTTAGAGCAAATATGGGGAAAAATCCCCCAAAGGAGCTCCGGTGGGAAAAGCAGATCCAATCGGCCCCTCCCCCCAACTGGTCCGGGAGGGAAAAAATACCTCCTTGGAGAAAGGTGAAAAAATCCTGTTTATTAAACAATAAAACCAAAACAATATCAAACAATGAGACCCCTTGCCACTCTATAAGAGATGACATTGAAGCTCAGCTCATTCAGTCTCTGATCAGTCCCTCCGGTGCTGGAATTGTCACAGGCCAGGCCCGGTCCGGTGGTCCACAGCTACAGCTGCCGGTGCTCTCCTGGGTGTTCAGTCCAAAGCAGTTTCAAGAGGTCCAAAGGAAAAGGAAAAAAACAGTCCAGGGAACTTCTTTGCCTAAGCTAGCTAAAAACTAACTAAAAAAGCAGAAGAAGAGCTCTCTGTCCCGCTGTCTGTTCATCCACAGACAACACTGTCCAGGAGCGGGAATGTGGAGGAGTGAGTGCAGTGTCTGAAAACAAACTGCGCGCTTCTTCTCTCCCCCCCTTCACTCTCTGGAGCACTCTTAAAGGTACAAAACTTATTATTCAACATAAACAGAATGAGACGATTGGGGATAAAAGCATCATATAGTCAACCCAGGACAAGGAGGCAGGTGGAAAAGGCTTTGTGCTGTCCCCGCTCAGAGGGGATCCTCAGCACGGCCCTGAAGATCTCCACATAGGAGAAAACAATGTACACAAAACAACCAAATAAGAGAAAAGCACAAACTATGAGAAGCCCAAGTTCCCTGAGGTAGGAATTGGAGCAGGAGAGCTTGAGGATCTGTGGGATTTCACAGAAGAACTGGCCCAGCGCATTGCCATGGCACAGGGGCAGGGAAAATGTATTGGCCATGTGCAGCAGAGCATTGAGAAAGCCCCTGGCCCAGGCAGCTGCTGCCATGTGGGCTCAAGCTCTGATGCCCAGGAGGGTCCTGTGGTGCAGGGTTTTGTAGATGGACACGTAGCTGTCGGAGCACATGAGGGTCAGGAATGAGAGCTCTGCTGTGATAAAGAACAAAAAGAAAAAGACCTGTGTAGCACATCCTGTGTAGGAGATGATCCTGGTGTCCCAGAGGGAATTGCGCATGGCTTTGGGGACAGTGGTGCAGATGGAGCCCAGGTCGCTGAGGGCCAGGTTGAGCAGGAAGAAGAACATGGGCGTGTGCAGGTGGTGGCCACAGGCTACAGCACTGATGATGAGGCCGTTGCCCAGGAGGGCAGCCAGGGAGATGCCCAGCAAGAGGCAGAAGTGCAGGAGCTGCAGCTGCCCCATGGCTGCCAATGCCAGCAGGAGGAAGTGCCTGATGGAGCTGCTGTTGGACATTTGCTGTGGCTGCACGTGGGGACCTGTTCATGGAGAAAAAGACAGTGAAGGGTTAGAGGAGATCCCTGTAACCAAAATCAAAGCCATTTCCCATGCACCCTTCTTTGTAACACACACAGACATGCTCTTGTGTTTCAGAGTTCTGATGTTTTCTTTTTAAGCTCCTTCCATGTACTTCCTGGTATTCTTGGATATCAGAAACCCTCAGCATTTCTGCTGCCCTCTGGTAGAACAGAGTGATTTCCCTGAGGCAAGACAATGAGTGGAGACTGGGGGCAGATGATCTGTCACTTCATTCTGTTTGCAGCTCCTCTGGGCTTTCACTTTTTCTCAGGTGGAGGATGTTCACACTCCCACATTTCTCTTAAAAACCTCCAGGTACCACTGAGAGCAGATGGATCCACCACAGCCCAGCTCCACCTTTGTAGCCAAGGACTCACGTTGCTCATTCCACTAACCCAGCAGCATTTTCAGTGTCACAACACCTCTGCCTTTTCCCCATGGATCTTATCACTCAGAGATGCTCTAGGACAGGTTTGCATGCTGGGGTGAAGCTCCCAGCCTGGACTGAAATCCAGGGAGACTTCCAAGTGTCCTTGTGATGGCACTGGATTGAGGGAGATGCAGCTCCTTCCCTGGCTGCCCTGCCAGCATTGCCCAGAGCCGGGCACTGGGAACAGCGTCACCCTGAGCCAGCTGTGCCCCCTCCAGAGCCCCCAGGGCCAGGCAGCTGCTCCCAGCCCTGTGCTCTGCAGAGGGAACTGGGCCCGGGGCTGCAGAGCTGCCCCACGGCTCTGCTGCAGCTCTGCCTGCACAGGAGGGGCTGCACGCCTTGGGGCCCCAGCCCTGAGGGCAGAGGCTTGCAGGGGGCACAGGAGGGAGGGGGCTTGTTCAGAGGGAGGGGCTGCACTGGAGGGGATCCTGTGGGCATCTCTAAACTCTCCCTGCCACAGCATTTCTGTATTTTGTTTTCTCTCCTTCCCTGATCTTCTCTCTGCTCCCTGCAGATTTTCCTCCTTCAGGTGTTTCCCTGTGCCTGATCTCCCTGTGCCAGCGCTCACAGACCCCAAATCTCTGTGCACTCTCCTTGGCCTGACAGAACCTGCCTGTTTGCAGGGCACTGCCTGGGGGCAGGTTCTGTTTGCAGCTTGGAGAAAGGACAGCTCAGACTGAGCCTGATGGCTCCAGCAAAGTGCTGCTGCTGCTGTCCATGGGCAGAGTGGCTGAAGGCACATTAGGGATCTCCTGTGAACCTGCTGGTCACTAAAAGGAAAAGTTTGGTCGTCTCAGGCACCACTTGTCAAAATTCATAACTAATAATTCATAATCATCCTTTAATATTTTTTCCCCCTCCCTGCCACTCTCCAGTAGTAAGAATCTGAAGACAAATTCTTAGGAAATTGCCTCATTTTGATCAAAATCCTTGTCTTGGAAATATTCTGTGACTGATCAGAAACCCTCAGCATGTCAGAGCTTCATGAGCATTTCAGCTCCCCTGCAGCAGAAATACTCAGAGTTGTACTCACAGGGTCTGTAGGCATTGGGATGTTGCAGCTTTAGGAGATCCCTGCAGGAGCTGCAGCTGCATTGTCCTGCAGCCAGAGGTTCCTGTGCCAAGGGCTGGCAGTGATCATGCCCCAGGCACTTCTCAGCCCCTTCCCAGCCCTGACTGATTGAAGATCTCTGTGCCTCTGTGCTGTGCCTAGGGTGGCTGCAGGCAGTGCCCCAGCCCTGATGGAGCAGGAGCTGCTCCTGGCCAGAGCTGTCTCTCTGCAGCGCTGCCCTTGCCAGGAGCTGCCTCTGTGCCAGGAGCCTGTCCCAGCTCAGCAGCACAGACACAGCACAAGGACTTTATGACCCTCTGGGGCTTTGTGCTCAGGCCCTGAACATCAGTCCCTGAGAGGGAGCTGAAGAAACCTCTCCAGAGCTCCAAGTCACAATCCAACTCCAAAGTTTCTTGGACTTTTAATGGGTCCCACTGAGGGACATGACTGGGGAAGTGTCCCCAGGCCCCAGGCAGAGCAGAAAACTGGAGGCAGTGATGACAGGTGGGGACAAAGAGAAGCCAAGCCTTGCTGCCCTGGGGCACAGCAGGGTCTGTGCCACCAAGGGCTGGGAGGAGACACCTTGTCCTGAGGCACTGGGGCCTCCTGGCACAGCCCCAGCCAGGCTGGGCACTGTCAGCCCCTTGTCCTTCCCTCAGCATCCCCCCTAGCCCACATCCCAGTGGCCTCAAGGATCTGCTGGAAGGAATCCCTGCGGAGCCTTGCTCAGCAATGGCCCTGGGGGCTCCTGAATGCTCCCAGGGACTGCAGGTTTTTCAAAGGACTTGGAGTTTTGCTTTTGCCTTGGAGTCTCTGAGAGCTTTGTGCAATCATGGCCTCCAATTACCTGCTGTAATTAGTCCCTGGAGAAGCTTTGTCAGTAACAACACTCAGTGGGGCTCACTAATGCTTCAAGGTACTTCAGTTATTTTAAGGTACTTGGTGTTTCCCTTTGGATACAGACTCTGGGAGAGGTTTGTGCAATCATGGCCCCAATTATCTGCATTAATTAGTCCCTGGAGAGCTTTGTACTGACACTTAGTGGGACTCATTAATGCTTTGAGACACTCAAGGTGTTGAAGGTACTTTGGATTTTCCTTTCCACACTGGGTGTCTCAGAGGATTTTGTGCCATCCTGGCCACCAATTCTCTCCTCCAAGGAGTCCATGAGAGCCTGTATTGTTTTAATGTAGCTGACCTGTGCCCTGATAGCAAGGTGTGTTTAACAAATCTGGCATTGCCAGAAGGCTTTTGTTACTCTGAGACTGTGCTCTACACATGGAGCAGCAGAAGAATTAAGGCCAAAATCCTCCCTCAGGAACTGGAGGGTACCACCCGTGGGTAATGAGCTTTTGGAAAGAAGAATTGACTATTCTTCTCTTCCACCAGGTGACCCTGTGCTCCAACACAGTGATGGAGTTCTACCGGAGATTGCTGGTGGACCTGGAGGGTATTGGCAAGGGAGTGGCATCCCTGATCATCACAGCCAGGTACCAGCCCTTGCCTGGCCTCCCCCAGGCACTGCCTTGCCCAGGCTGTGCTGGCTGCAGCTGCCAAGGAGAAGTGCTGCTGAATGCCCTCATGTTGTGCCAGCTGGACACAAGAACAGCAGTGCTTGGGCAGCAGCCTGTGGTGAAAAGCACCTCTGCTTACAGCCCAGCACGGTCCTGGGCCTTCTTCTAAAGGCACCAGGAATGATATCATTGATTGGCCTTGTTTTTGGTGCTTGAGGTGGAACAAATTTCCTGAGGGCCTCCTCTCCTTCTTGCTGCAAGAGGTGGAGTTGTGCTGGTTGTGAGCACCGTGCACTGGTTTGGGCCACACCAAGCAGCTGCTGAGAGTCAGGGTCTGGCTCTGTCCATGAGGGCACATGGCAGGGGGGAAGTGGCTCCCAGCAAGAATGGGGAGGGCAAGGTCTGACAAGGGGAAAGCAGCCCTTGATGTGGCAGGTCAGCTCCAGTTTTTCTCCTTCCCTCTGCTTCCCATTTTGAGCTTTAATGTTGTCAGAGTTGAGAGCAAAAGTCGTTGTTGCTGCAGCAGAATTCCATGCTGCTGTGCTGCTGTGGGTGTCAGTGTGATGCCCAGAGGGATGCAGCTCCCTGGTGCTGTTCCCTGTGCCAGGCAGAGCCATCCAGGCAGTGCCTGTGCTGCCACTGTGTACAGCAGGTGGAGCTGGGGCCAGGCAGTGCCTGGAGCTGTGCAGTGAAGGAGCCAGGGAGCTGCAGGGCCTGGCAGGGGCTGATCAGCCCCTGTGTGGGGCAGCTGCTGTCTCGTGCCCTCCAGGGCTGGGGCAAAGAGCTGAGTTCTCAGGCAGGGCAACAGCACCATGGCAGAGAAGGGAGTCATTTTTACTGAGACCCTGGAGTTGTGTGTTCCTTGAGCCTTAGGGAGCACTGATCCTTGTTGGGAAGGCTCCCCCAGAGCTCGCAGGTCTCTGGGACTGTTCCAGGAGTCCTTGCAAGCCTTCTTGGGTAAAGGAGGGCCTGAGGCAGCTGTGGGGCAAAGTGCTCTGCCTGGGGCACTTGGCAGCCTCTGGGTGCTGCCTCTCAGGGTTTGCCCCTCTTTGACAAGACATGTTAAAGTGGGAAGAGGTAGAAGGCAATTTATCCCTGTAGGGCTCTTCAATGTGCGTTTGACAGTGACCAATGTGTTCTACTCCATTTCACAATCTTTTGGGGTAAACGTTCTCCATTCTCTCAGTATCTCTGATTGTCCTGGGGTCATCTCTTTGCCCAGATGTCTCGTTCCTGAGCTCCAAGTGTCCTCCCCAGTCCTGCTGTATGATGAGTGCCACCTGAAGGTGCCATATGAGAGGAAGATCCTCATTAGGAATCCCGGCCACCTTCCTGGCTGTTACGGGCTTATTCCCCAGGTTTGGCATCACATCCACCTCCTCCTGTCAAATATTACTGAGGAGATTACTAGGGGAAAAAATGATTTGGATAAGATCTTGCTGGTTTCAATTCAGTCTTAAAGATCTGCTGAGAACAGGATCCTACCCAACTGTAAACTTTAGGTGGCAGTTTAAGCTCCTGAGGAAACAGGTGATGTTCCAGTCCTCAGGGTGTTTTCTTGTGGGAGACCTTAGAGGGTTGTGAAAAGCTGCTGCACCCACAGACACCAGTGCCTGGGCTGGCAGCCTCCTTGCAGGATCCCCTAGGAGTGCTAAGCCTACAATTCTTGCATCTTGTTTGTGCCTTTTGCCTTTGTCCTGGGGAGTTTTAAATGTTTAAGTTGCTGTTGCGGTGGATGTTAAGGAGCCTAAAGTTTCTCCAGAGGTCCCTCTGAAGCTGCATTTCATTGTGTCCCTTCCAGAAACGCAAGGAGGACTCTGCTGTGCTCTACTCCAGCCCCAAGCCCTGTGGGATTGTGTAGCCCCAGAGCACAGCAGAGATCCCAGTTGTGGTGGCAGTGCAGGCCCTGGGCACTCATCGCACCGACGTTCTCATCGGCGTGTTCGGGGATGAGAGAAACCCCCTGGTGAGGGCAAGGGGAGATGTGAGCCTGTGTGCAGCTGCTCCTGGCAGGGTGCACAGGGACAGGAATTCTGCTGGGGAAAACAGGCACAGGCTGCTGGGGAGAAGGACAGGAGGGATGGGTGGCACAAACAGCTCCTGCCTTAGAGGTGGGAATCTCAGTGTCTGACACAGAATGGAGTTGGGCTAAGCTGGAATCCAGGGGGATTTGAGTTCATTATTCTTCCAAATGCTGTTAACTTTGGAAACATCTGTTTGAAAATGTCATCTCTCTGAGCACAAAAGAGGATGTCAGAAGACTTCTGGGAACCTTGAGCTTCCTGTAAAAGAAAGGAAAGCTGGCATTTGAAGACTGGTTGCAAGGATTGAAACTCTGATTAAAACATATGGAAATGGCGATGCCAAATTCCCTGGATGGCAGCAAACATCTGAACCCAGGCATTGTGGCACTGCCTGTAAATCAGTGAACAGGAAGGACAGGCAATGCAGGCTGTGCCAGGGAGCCTGAAGTTTGACCAAACAGTTGCTTTTAACTATCAGGCTGCTTCCCTTAAAGAGGAGGTTTCTCCCCACCAGAAGAACCAGTTGTTTAACTGTCAGGCTGGTCTTACCTAGAGATTTCTTGCAAAGGTAAAAGCTTTGGGACAATAATTTTTAGTTTGAAAGGTTCTCTTACCTTAATCCTTTTTAATTCGGAGGTGAACATGTAATTTTCTTTTTCCCCAAAAGCCCAGCATTTCAGCTGGAGAGTGGTAGCTGTCCCTAAAGAAATAACTTGAGCAGGGTTGAGCTGTTGAAGGTTTTTTAGATTTCTCTGTTGTAGTTTGTTTTGGGGTTTTTAAATCTTTCTTGCTTGCTTCCTGGAACAGAGAGCACAATTACGGAGCTCGGGACAGCTGGCAGAAATCTCCCCAAGCCCAAGGCTGGCAGAGCTTGGCAGGGTCCCAGCACCATAGCCAATGGAAGGATGGATGGATGGATGGATGGATGGATGGATGGATGGATGGATGGATGGATGGGGAATGCGACCTGGAGGTCCCCTTCCACCCATGCCCTCTCTTGGGATGTTCCCAACCTCTGCGGGTTGAGGAGATTCACGGAAATGGCCTCAGGGTCAAGGAATGAAGTGCAGGGCCAGCCAGGACTAGGGAGCCCAAGTTTCTGGTGGGACTCTCAGCCATGTTTTCTGTTTTGTCTGCAGAAGGGAGCTGAAGCAGCAGGCTCAAAAGCTTGAGGAGGAGCCAAAAGCCTTAGAGGAGGAAGAGAGGCAGAAGGAGAAAGAAAGGCTGAAGAAGGAAAAGAAGGGTGTCTCTGTTGGGAAGCAACCTCCAAAACTAGTGAAGGGGAAAACCAAGACCCAGGAGAATAAGGAAACCAAAATCCCCAAAAAGGAAACCGAATCCCCAGAGAGGAAGGAAACCAAAATCCCGGAGAAGAAGGAAACCAAAGCATCAGAGAGGAAGGAAACTAAAATCCCAGAGAAGAAAAAAACCAAAATCCCAGAGAAGAAGGAGACCAAAATCCCAGAGAAGAAAGAAACCAAGGCCCCAGAGAAGAAGGACACCAAATCATCAGAGAAGAATGAAACCAAAATCCCAGTGAAGAAGGAAACCAAAATCCCAGTGAAGAAAGAAACCAAAGCATCCGAGAGGAAACGAAGCCAAAATCCCAGAGAAGAGGGAAACCAAAGCCCCAAAGAAGGGGGAACCGAAAGCCCTAAAGAAGGGGGAACCCAAAGACTCAAAGAAGGGGGGAACTGAAATCCCACAGGACCCAGCTGAGATGGAGAAGAACTCTTTTTTTTTTATTCACAGAACTCATTTTACACAGTGTGACAGACCTCATGTGAAACTTTAGTTAGTTCATAGATTTCTTATCAGTTATTCTATTATTGATTAATAAAATAGATTTTACTTGAGCATCAAATCTCTGTATTATATTGTTTACCTCTTCACTGATTCTCATGGAACAAATCCCTTGTGGTTGCAGGTGCATTTGTTTTTCACCCTCAGAACAGATTGTTCACAAAGTCTCATTCTCAAAAGAGCTTCACATGGGAACTTGTAACTGCTTAGCTGCACTCAGAAGAGATGACAGGCCAGCTATTAATATGCCGTAGCAGAACAAGGCCTGATTTCAAAAGGCCTTTCTTTTATCATTATTCTACCTGTCTATTACATCTCCCCCTTTTTGTTCATTTAAAAAAGGCTCCTATGTTCTGATGCTGAAACAGCTCACTCTTGTGAGGGTATTATCTCATCAAGGTTATCACTGGTTATCTGTTAGATATGGGATAAGATAGTTAAAAGAGCAATAACAATCAACAAAACTTAGCAAATTCTATCAAGTCATTGACACAAGGTTTTGCAGCATGAGAAAACAAAATAATAATGTCCAATGTCTCTTAGGGAAATGGAAAGAAATGACCATTGTTTCCAATGAGTTGAAAAGTATGAGAAAGTCTATGAGCTGGAAATGTTGATCTTTGGCATTACTGGATGTCCTCCTGGGAGCTGGAACAGGAAATAACTGCAGAAGGTTCATAGGAGCACTGTACCATGAGGATGCCATGAGGTTTTTGTTGGCAAATTGCCTCTTTCAGTTTCCAGCCACAGCCATGTCTTGGCAGTCCTCCTTCTGCTCCTGCTCTGGCCACAAAGGCTGCAAGGTGATGAGGGTATTTCTCCTTTCACTGGGCCTCATTTTTTCAGAGCTGATCAGTATCTGATGGAATGAACAGGTGACTGCTTTGAACTACTGATGATAAAACACAGGCACATCTTCTCCTGAAGTTAATGAATCAATCAGGCTTCACTGTGGTACAGCCAATTGGGATTTAGATGTGATGATCTTTTCCCCAAATTTCTCATGTAAATATTGCATTATTCAAAATGATTAGTTGTCCAAATTTCTCATGTACATATTGCATTACTTTAACATTCTTAAGGCATTCATTCCTCTTCTTTTTTGTTTTTTTCAGAATGTCATGGTTTGACCCGGACAAAAACAGGATTTCTGGGATGCTGTAGATAGGGCCAATGTGGCCGTTACCTTGAAATTTAGTAAACATGTGGTGGCAGCAGGCAGCCCGGCTGAGGAGATTGGGGGGGGGGGGGGGGGGGGTGCAGCCAGGAGTCCAGCCACTTGGAGGAGTTTTTAACCCTTCTTGGACAACGAAAACTTCACAGAACGTCAAGCTAGATGTAAGTTAGAAGTAAGAAGGAAATACTTCACAGAAAGAGTGGTCAGAAACTGGAATCATTTACCCAGTGAGGTGGTAGAGGCATCATCCCTTGAAGAATTTAAAAAAAGACTGGATGTGGCACTTGCTGCCATGATCTAGCTGAACAGTTAGAACATCGGCTGGACTAGATGATCTTATAGGTCTCTTCCAGTCTTGAAAATTCTGTGATTCTGTGATTCTGTGATTAACCTTTCCTAGACGAGTGATGAAGGTCTGGACCAGAGAGAGAGAGAGTGAGAGATGTTGGAAGAATGGAGAAGATGGAGTGGCATTTTATGCTGGACTCTTTTGTGTAGCCATGGACAGAGCCATGTTTCCGTGTGATACAGAGACTGAGTCCAGGGGGAGAAATGTCACAGAGCGAAAGAAGATTCAGTGTGGGTACCCCTCTGCCCCAGGGGGTATATAAAATATGGGGGGGACAGATGTCCCAAAGGTGAGATACTGTGCTTTCCTGGAACTGGACAAAGCATCCTTAAAAAGACAACCCCGGAAGCAGCCCTGATTCCTGTTCGGTGGTGAGAGCACCGGAACAAGGACGGAAAAGGCCACCACGACACATGGAAGGACTCCCTCTCCTCTTGAGGAACTGAAAGTTGAGCATTCTAAAGGGTGGTGCTGGACCCAGAACTGGTGATTTTGGAAGATGTATTGTATTGGGAATTTAGGGGGGAGGAGGAGGAGAGTGTTTTTGTGAGGTTTTCATTTTCCTTGTATTTTCTTTATCTTTTGTGTGTAGTTTAGTAATTGTTTTTGTAGTTTAGTTAATAAACTTTTCTCTTTTTTCAAGTGAGAGCCTGCTTTGTTTATTCCTGGTCAAAATCTCACAGCAGACACCAGAGAAAGTGTATTTTCATGGGAGCATTTGGCCTTGTGCCAGTGTCAAACCTTCACACAGAATGAGATGCATGCCTTTTGTTATGAGTATGATGAAACATCATAGCAAAATAATACATGCAGCGGACAAGAAACTTACAGCAATTAGGAATAATTTGGATACAACAATCAGGAATATTTCAAATAACAGACAAAGCTAACAACATAGGAGGATTTAGGTAAATAGCAATCTCTAAAATAATGTAACATCATCCCAGAGTCTGCAAACAGCTGACAAACCTCGATTCAGTGGAGATTTTGATAAATATTTCCTGATAATAATTCCCAAGCTCCCTTTAAAAACAGTTCAACTGTCATGTCTAGCGGGTCAAATTGCCAAGTCAAAGCAACTCAAATCTAGTTTTGATGCAGAAAACATCAGGGTCTGTTGGCAAATTCCCATCCAGGTAGAGCTAAGGCCTGGCCACCACCAAGCTCTAAGCGGGAGAGAATTCCTTAAACATAATTTAAAACAAGGCTCTTGAGAGTAGCACTTAGGAGTAAAGGTCTAGGGGTGACAGACTAATGAACCATTCAATAGCTGTCTCCTCCAAAATTTCCTCAGCATAGAGATGCTTTAAATCCAGCGAACTGTTGGAGTGGTTCTGTAATAATAATTGGAGCTTCATCTGATTGCTGAGTAGATGTCACAATACCATCAGTTTAGAGAAGGCTTCTGACAAAGCTGAGATATCATTTCTTGGACCTCTGAAAAATACTTAAAAATGATGAGACAGCACTGGGTCAAACCATAGAGCCACAGTGTGAAGCCCAGCTAGAGGGGTAGTCTGGTCTGAGAGACACATAAGCACCTAGAGAACAAAAGGAGGATCCTGAAATGACATGTGTCTTGTAGATAATGACACCAAAAGATGGTAAGGCTTATAAAAAGCTGGCTATAAAAACAGTAATACAAAGATTCATGTATTTATGACAGAATAAATGCATCAAAGGAAAACACTGAACATCTCACTGGTAAAATTGACGATACCTCAGATTAAACAACACTCAAACCTGATAGAAATTTATTTGGACAGCGCTAGAGCTCAGCAAGAGGAACTTAAACCCAGCCCTAAAAGGATTTCAAATTAATAAATATAATTTCATTATCACCTTTGTAGAACAAAAAGCACACTCAAGAGAACTCAAAGTTAATTGTTATTAATACCAAACGTAACTGGATCCATAAAAACTGGAATAGAACATTGTTCAAACTTAGTAATACTGAAACTTAACAGAAATAAAATCTACCAAAATTAACCAAATAAAACTTTGCCTTATTTCATTTAACAGAAGGTAACTGACCATTACAATATTGGGCTTTAATTTAACAGAATTAAAATGAACATCCTTAAAAGTTATAGGTATGACATGATGTAATTTTGTGCAAGGTTATCAACACAAAAAGATTACTTAAAGGTGAATAAGCCATAAGTGAAATAATAGCTTGATGGTGTACTGGAGGGATTCAAGTTGTAACAAGCATATTAGAATTATAAGTAAATTACTTATGAGAAAAACCCATGGTAACTGCAAATTCCATGGAAACAGAAATTCAGTAGGACTTTTTAAAGTGCAGGCTTACTGGAAAATAAATATAATAACGTGCAATTTAGCATATTGCTTAACAACCCAACAGTTTTTTGTGACTGTATCTGGCATCATTTTATATGGCAAATTTGTTAGCATTCTTGTTAAAGAAATCAGACCATGTTACAATTTGATAGGTAATAAGGCGTTGCATTTACCGCTTTTCAATATAGTTGATAGCTATCCATAGGGATAGTTACAGGCTTTGTTAATTGCTGATGTGTCTTTTTGGTATGTGTTTTTGTCCAATTTCTGGCCAATTGTTTTTCAGACATCTAAAGTAAAATTTGACACAGGATGTGGCCTTGGAGGACCCCAACAGGTTCAGTTCTTGGGGTTCCTCTAGAGCATTGGGCAGTATTTTTGTCCACCTGTCCCCAGTATCTGCCAGGTTGGGTCTCTTACCTGTGGTGCGGAGGAGTTCCGAGTTATAGACGGGCCAGGCATCTGCTACAAAGGTGTCATGGTTTGACACTGGCACAATGCCAGTGCCCCCATGAAAATACATTCTCCTTGGTGTCTGCTGTGAGATGTGACCAGGAACAGAGCAAAGCAGGCTCCAGCTTAGGAATAAAAGGGAAAAAAAAAACTTTATTAAGTTAGAATATATAAAAGAAACACACAGAACTCAGGATGAAAACCTTCCAAACATTCCTCCTCCCCCGACCAAATTCCTGATACATCACGGTAAGCAAAACCTTGGATTCTCAATTCAGTTACCACCCCTCAGATCACCAACTCTCAGTCCATCACCAACCTTCAGATAATCAATTCTCAGTTCATCAAGAGGAGAGGAGTCCCTCTTGTGCCATAGGCTTCCCCTGGAAACACATTTGAGACCTCTTGTGTTTCCATGTCACACGTGGCACCACCCAGAGAACATTTGCCATCGTGACATCTTCCTTCCATGCCCAGTGCTCTCACCATTGCACATGGACCAGAGCTGCTTCTAGGGTTCCCCTTTTAAGGATGCTTTGCCCAGTTCCAAAAAAAGCACAGTCTCTCACTTTTGGGACACCTGTCCCCTCCAAAATTCTACCCCCTGGGGCCGAGGGGTCACAAGAACAGAGATCTTCTCCACTGAAGATCGAGGGCACCACCACCCTCCTCACCCGTTGCCTCTGTTCATGCACTCCTTCACATAACAGCACCACACTCCCTTGGCTCCAAAGCATTGCCTCCCCCTAAATGCAGTCTCTGTGTCACAGGAAAAATGGTTCTGTCGATGGCTATACAAAAGAAGTCCAGCCAAAGGCCATTCCATCATCTCCTGCCACCTAGGATTTTTCTCTACTCTTCTGATATCTTTCACTTGCACGGACTTTTATCACGCTTGTCCATTTCCTTCTATTTCATCTCAATCTCTCTTGTCATTCAGATCCAGGAGGATCAGCATTTGTAAGGTTTCCATCATCCAAGAAAAGAGTTCAAATCTCAGGCTCTGCCTGTCCAGGACTCCCATGCTGGCCCTGCTGGGCACCTTCTCGCCACACCCTTGCTGCATGCCCCCCTTCTCCTTCAGCCGCGCTGCCAGCACATGATGTCAAATTTCAAGGTGGCACAAGCACAGGCACAGGCTCTGTCTCTCTCTGTCTCGGGGGCCGGGGGCTGCCTGCTGCCTCTCAGTGCTCCTCCACCCTTCCATCCTGCAGGGGCCTTCACCTCCCCTCTCTGTCCAAGGCCCCGGCCTACCTTACCCAGCCCTATGGCTTCCCCTTCCCCACCCAGCCTGCAGCTGGGCAGGGGAACTCTGACCTCTTTCACCCACTGGAACCAAAAGAAAGTTTTCTTGGCAGTTCTCTGCTTTGAACCCCCTGTGTTCTCAGAGGCATATTCATGTCCTCAGTGGCCACACCATGTGCCAATATTCAAATCTGAGCACCTATTGGCTTGACCACAGCATCCAAAAAAACTCACCTCCTTTTCAAACCAGGACACCAGGATAAACAACCCCAGTTCCCTCAGTTGCTCCTCACAGGACTTGTGTTCCAGACCCCTCACCAGCCTTGTTGCCCTTCTCTGGACACAATCCAGCCCCTCCATGGCCTTCCTAAATTGGGGGCCCAGAACTGGACACAGCACTCCAGGTGCTGCTGAAGCAGTGCTAAGCACAGGGGAAGAATCCCTGCTCTGCTCCTGCTGGCCACACCATTCCTGATCCATAGGAGTCCCAGAGCTTGGACGAGGGAAATGGTAGGGAGGGGTTAGGGATAAAGTGGGATTCATTGTCAGCCATGAAGGGTTTTGATTTTCATATCTATTGAGACTGCATTAGGAGGTTCTGGGGGTCAATATCAATTGGACATTGCTGGTATCAGTCTATAAATCAGAAAAGAATACAGCACAAGAAAATTCTCTCTGTATTGTTTTCCATAGTGTATTTTGCAGTGTCAAAACTTTCTCTTTGGTTCCACAAGGTCCTGCAGAGCCCCTTGGTTCAATGAAGCTTTGAAATGTCACAATGGGCTCCAGTATTCCACAAGGCCCTGCAATGTCACAACGAATCTTTGGTTCCATGAGTCCCACATTGTTCCATCAGTCCTTAGTTCCATGGAGCCCTGTAGTATCACAATTTTCTCCTTGGTTCTAGGGTGCCACACAGTGCCACAATTGCCCTTTGGCCCAACAGGGCTGCATAGTATCCCAAGGGACTCCTTGGTTCCATGAGGCCTTGTAGTGCCCCAATGGACTCCTTGGTTCCTTGGGGACACAAAGTGCCACGATGGCCCTTTGGTTTCACAAGGCCTCAAAGTGTAAAAATGGCCTCCATGGTTTCACGAGGCTGTGTTGTGTCACAATGGACTCTCGACTCCGTGATGCCCCAGAGTGTCACAACGGCCTCCTTGGTTCTGCACTTTAAGAATGCTCCTTTGGTCCCTTGGAGCCCCACAGTGTCACTATTGTGCCCTTGGTTCCATGAGGCCCTGCAGTGCCGCAGTGGCCCTTTGGTTGCACAAGGCCCCATGTGTCACAATGGTCTCCATGGTTCCATGAGGCCTTGCTGTGTCACAATGGCCTCTTTGGTTCCATGATGCCCAGTAGCACAGCAATGGTCTCCTTGGTTGCATGGTGTCAGAAAGGCTCCTTGTTCCATGGAACCCCACGGTGTCACTGTGTTCCCCTGGTTCCATGAGGCCCTGCCGTGCTACAATGGCCCCTTGGTTACAATGGATTCCGAAGGCTCATAGTGGCCCCCTTGGTTCCATGAGGCCCTGCAATATCCCAATGGACCCTTGGTTCCAAAGGCCCCACTGTGTCACAAGGCTGCCTTAGTTCCACAAGGCCCTGCAGTATCATAGTGGCCCCTTGGTTCCATGAGGCAAAGCAGAATCAGAATGGCCCCTTGGTTCCATGGAGCGCCTTGGTTCCATGAGGCACCACGATGTCACCATGGTCCCTTTGTTCCATGGAGTACCACAGTGTCACCATGGTCCCATTGGTTCCACAGGGCCCCACAGTGTAACAACAGACCTTTGGTTCCATGAGGTTCCATTGCATCACAATAGACTTTGGTTCCATGAGGTTCCTCAGTGTCTTAATGGCCCCTTGGCTCCATTTGGTCCTGCTATGTCACAGTGGCAGGGGGTTCCATGAGGCCCCACAGTGTCAGAATGGTCTCCTTGGTTCTGTGAAACCCCACAGAGCCACAATGGACCCTTGGTTCCATGAACTTCTGCACTGTCAACAATGGTCAGAGTTCCACAGTGTCACCTTGGATCCTTTGTTCCATGAGGTTCTATAGCATAACATGACCACCTTGATTCCAGAAGGTTCTGCTGTGTCACAATGGACCGTTGGTTCCATGCACCCCCAAACTCTCACAATGACCCCATGGCTCCATGAGCTTCCACACTGTCAGCAATGGTCTACTGGGTTCCACGAGGCCCTGTTCTAATACAACGGATTTGTGGTTCCATGAGGTTCCATTGCATCACAATGGACCCTTTGTTCCATGAGGTTCCAAGTGTCACAGCTGGATCCTTGGTTCTGTGAGCCTCTGCTGTCACCAAATGTCCAAAATATCAGAGTAAGACTCCTTAACACTAATTTGGTGTTTAAGAGAGCATAATTTATTCAGGCCTGAGGTCCAGCAGGTGATAACTCCTCACATGGACATGTGATTCTACAAGTGTTATCGCTTATATACAGTCATTATGTGTATATTAAAATTTACCTGTGGTAGAGAGGGACAGGCGATCGGAAGATCACGTGATGTGACAGAAAGCGGCAGGACTCCTTTTCCCCTAATCCCTTGAGATAAGAGATGACTCTAGGAATGTAACCAGGAATGTAGCCCCCCTAATGATAGTAATGCTAGTAACTTTCCACTCCTTACTAACCATAGATGGTACTGCAGATACCCTCTGACGTAGAGAAGCCCCTTAGACTATAAAACCCCACAAGATGAGATAATAAAGGCCTTTGACCGTCTACCACATTGGTGTCTGCGTGCTCTTTGGCCCGAGCGACCCTGGAGAGTTTGGGTCGCCGTGCTGCTCCTGGAAACCAGGTCGCCTTGCCTTATATCAGAAGGCAACAACTGGTGCCGACACCCGGGAAGAAGCTCGGGTAACGGGAATTCGCCTGGACAAAGGATGGCGGCTGCAGCAGCGGGACCGTCTGCAGCGGGGGGGACGCCCTGGACCAACGTGCACCATGGAGGCCATAGCGAAGGTTGTAAGTCAGATGCATGCGCAATGGGGTATTGAGTGTAAGCTTAAAGATTTATGTCTTGCATTAACGAGACTGATTAAGCTTGGGGCTACAGAAAGCCCAGTGGATATCCTCCATCTGGGGGTTTGGGATAATTGTACAAAAGCTCTGGCCGAGGAAGCTATGTCCTCAGGCTCAGGGAAAGCCCTAAAATTGTGGGGCAGAGTTATCCAGGCTCTGCAAAAAGCTCGACAAGAGCAAGAAACCTGGAAAGCCGTGCGAACTTGTTTATTAGCCACGCCTCAGCTGGGGGTGGGCGTGGCGACGCAAACTGCAAAGAACTTTGACCCGGGTGAGCGCGCGGAGGCGCGAACACCAGAACCCCCTCAGCAAGCAGACTCACCATCAGAGGGGGGGGAACACGCGCGGGCATTTTGGCAGGGGCTCGCGGAGGAGGCGCGGATTGCGGCCAGATTGTCGGACGCTGTAGGGATCGATAAAAACGTCCCCCCCACCCTATGCATTTGAAAATGGCATCAAACCGTGTGTTCAGGGTGGAAAGGAAGACGCAGAGGGCGGAAATGCAGTCAGCCTGCTTGACAACGCATGCCCGGGCGAGCCGGGAGAAGGGGTGGCCCCCGCGGAGGAGCATAAGACCAATCAGAGCGCTCAGTTCACATTAGGTCCTTATAGGGCAAGGACCTCCCCCAGCAGGAGGCGGGGGGACCCCAGGGTGAGGGAACGGCCCAACCCCCACAGGAAGGGGCGGGGTCAGAGCCCGAGAAAACGGCAGAGCAGCCGGGAAACGACCGGCCAGTCGACTTCCGGCTCGGACTCTGACTCGAGTTCCAAGCTCAAGAGGGGATCGGAGGATTCCAACTTGGATTCTAGTTTTAACAGAAAGAGAGCAACGGCATGTAAGGTCACTATCCACAGCGCTCTTGCGTGGGTGAAGGGGTTATCAAAAAAAGATCGAACCCCACTTACAGACTGGCGGAAAATAAAAATAGCGTGAGCGGAGTGGGCTCCGTCTGCCACACTGGTGTTCCCGGTCCGTGGGGGTTAAGGCAGGCGGAAATCAAAGAACCTATTCCCCAGTAAATCCGCAAGACATGCAGGCAATTATCAAAGCAATTGCAGACAAGGGAAATAATTCTGCCATGGTTTCCACACTCATTGACAGCGTTTATGGAGGGGATGACATGCTACCCTTTGATATTAAGCAGACTTGCAGGATGATTTTTGATGGGGCAGGGATGATCGTCTTTAAACAGGAGTGGGAGGACAACTGTATAAAGCAGCTAGCTTTGGTAACGGGAGCTGACCATCCACTGCATGGCTCCAGCATACAGAGGTAATGGGAACAGACCCCACTATGATCACCCCACAGGCGCTGGCTGAGGGCTTGCGGGCCCATGAAGTTATGACAACAACCCGTGCTGCCTGAGAAGCCATCCGTGTTGCTTCCAAAGTAATATCCAAACCCTCCCCATGGTCATGTATAAAACAGAGTGAGAGTGAGAGCTTCACTCAGTTCGTGGACCGTCTTCAGGCAGCATTAGATTCCTCTGCATTACCCTCAGAGGCGAAGGGTCCTGTGCTGGCAGAATGCCTACGCCAGCAATGCAACTCAGCCACCAAGGACATTTTAAGATCACTGCCGCAGGGGTCTAATATAGCTGCCATGATCAGACACGCTGCAAAGGAGGAACATCTAGCTCCCATGCAAGCAGCAGTCCACACTGCAATAACCAGTGTGATGGCATGCCTTAAGTGTGGCCAGGCAGGCCACTTGGCAGTAAACTGCCCTCAGCCAAGACGCCCCCCA